>NW_024962264.1:58112555-58598025 GCF_019238085.1 Lagopus leucura
TTTTTTTTTTTTTTTTTTTTTTTTTTTTTTTTTTTTCCCCTTTCTTTCCTGCCTTTCTTTTTCCGATCGCTCCCTTTCTGTGTGCCGGTGCCTGTGATCCTGACCCCAGCGCCCATCGCCGCGCCGCACGGCCGCAGCGCACTGCCGGCTTTTTCCCACGTTGCGTCTCCGGCAGAAAAGGGCTGGAGATAAACTTCGCCTCTGCGCGATTAGACCGCGGCTTTTGGGGGGAAGATCTAATCGCGCAGGGGACCGCGTTTATCCAGTAAAGATGCTCTTTAAGAAAGAAAGAAAGAAAAAAAATAGAGATTTGAAGCAGCGAGCACCGCTGGAGCCGGCCCCGCAAGCCCTCTCCGCCCGCACCTTCGGGCTGCGGCACAGCAACGCGGGGCTCCGGGCGAGCCGGGACCCTTTCATCTCCCCGCTTTGTCTGTATTTTTTTTTTTTTTTTACATTATGTCAACTCGGAATGGATATTCGAAGCGCAGGATTCCTATTGAACATGTCTTTGCTTTAAGATTTCCCCCTGACCCTTGGGCTAAAGTCCTTGGTTGCTCAATTAAACCCAGATGAGAACAATTAATAACTAAGTAATGACAATAAGTTGGGAATCACACGGATGAACGCTCTATGTGAATAGGAAAAGCTCACACAAAAGAGCAAAAAGGATTTGTCGGCTCTTTTTAAGGGGGAATTGGCTTTTCTTTTTTCTTGCCTCTGGCTTACCAGCAAATAAAACTCACTTTTGTGTCTTTGTCGCCTTAAGGATCTCAGTGGGCAGTTGGAAGTGAGAATGGCTGTTTTCCTTTCAACTTGAGGGTGCTGGCGCCACGCAGCCCCAAGGATAGAGAGCAGCCAAAGCAAAGTTTCCTAATAACTCCTCTCCGCCCGCCGCCCCCAGCCGCTCCGGTCCCCCCTCCCCGTGCATATCTGCACACACGCTCCCAGAGAGCCCCGGCGGACAGACGCGAGAAAACAGAAGGGGCCCCGAGCGCCTACGTAGAGCGCACATACACTGATGCCACACTTTCCACGGTGGGAAGGAAACGAAGCGCGCAGTGGCCAGAGCTCGGCGGGTGAGCAAACACACGGACACAAACAGGGAAGCCATTTTTATACGGTTATTCCCTGCAGAAAGTGTTTGGCCGCGCGCTTCTGCCCCGAATCTGCTCTTTGCATCCTTGCTCCCCAAACAGTGCAGCCCGGCTGCGGGGCTCGGGCAGAGGGGAAACTCTGATTGCTTTCAGAGTGAACGGAGAACTGCTGCACAAATCTCCGAAGAAACCATGAGTTTGTTGTCCGCTCCGAATTTCTGTTCGTTTCAGGGTTTCTCACGTAATCTGCGATTTAACGCAAAGCACAAGCGCGTGTCCTTGCTCTCCTTGAGTGCTTTATCTCATGTTTTCCATAGTGCTCAAGTGAATCAGGAGCTAAAGGCCCGTTCTCCAAAGTGAGGACAGGATGAATTCAGCGAGTGAGTTGGGCAGAGCCTCCCCTCCCGCTGCTCGGGATTGTGCCTGGGAACACAGCGCTCCGAAACTGCCGCAGAGCAGAGCTGCCGCCTGTGCCCATTGTCAGGGCTGGAGGAGGGGAGGAGGAGGTGAACCTGCTCCTCACTGCCACTGGGACGCTCATCATTCCCTGTAAGCGGGATCATCCCTCACATCAGCTTTCCTTCTAAAGCGAGAGGTGTGCTGGGCAACACCGGCTGGACGTCTGCATTCAGAAATAGGAGATTTAGCGCCGGTTACCCGGGGGCTGCCCAATTGCAGGTAAACTTCTGCATGGAGGTATTTTGTAAGCAAAAAGAAAATCCCAGTCACCTCTTCATTACTGGCTCAGAGATCGTTGTTCTTCATCTCCCATAATGACATCTCCTGTTTGATTTTATATTAGGCACGGGGGTGGCAGGAAAGATGAAGAAATAGTGGCCACCTAGAGAGATTCATGGTCAGGAAACTCTTCAGAGCCAGGGGGGAATCCAAATAAAATCCAGAGGTGAAGGGACAAAAAGTACGGCTCCCATTGCTCGGGATCTGACACACTGCACCCAGTGAGCTGTTGGATGTAGCACGGCACTTCTCTCCCTCCTTGGTTCTCCACAAAAGCAGCAGTACTTAGCTGCAAGGGAATCTGTGGCCATGATACCTTTTCCACCACTGAGTGGGGGCCCAAATATGCATATATATGTACACGTGTGTGTGTATATATATGTATGTATGTATATATTCTAACCCGTGGAGTCTGTGGATTTCTACATGTTTCTTTCCATCAGCTTTCAGCTCTCTCCACGTTTCTTGTGGTGCCTGTCCCCGGCTGGAGCAATCTGTTCCACAGCAGGGAGCCAAAAAATGAGGCTCTGCGATAAAGGGCATTGCAGTACACAGCCCTCAGGGCTGGCCCCAGACCTCTGCAACACGGACCCATTGTCCCAGAAGGCTGCAGGCACCACCAGAAGTGAGAGCTCTGACTTGCTGAGCTATGAGTAAATCTTAACATTCTGCACAGAGAGATGTGGCAGTGATTTGCTTCCAACAGTAAATCAGCTGATAACTCCACCTTATAGTACTTCTTCATGGCAGAGATCTTTTATTGCTCCAGACTGGACACAATTCCCATCAGAGGGAGAACTAGAGTGGGAGCTACCTGGGGATGGTCCCTCTCAGCTGGGCAGGAACGTGCATTAAATCCACCCTGCGAACTCACTCATTTTATCTCAGGACACAGCTGAGGACTGCACCATAGCACAGAGCAAAACTCTCCCAGCGCAGGTCATGTGCTCTCAGCTGGGAGCTCTCAGTGCGGCAGTGCTCACAGCAAGCAACTGGCTCTCATGAGGATATAAATGCTCTCAGCATTTCTTCTTGCTTGGAAAATAAAGAAGTCTCCATAGGACATCAAATCTGCTCTGTTAAACAGCACAGGCTCAGGCCTTGCTAACAAGGGAAGCCTTGGGAAGGAGTTTTGTAGAAGCAATGTTCAAAATTTGAGAATGATTCAGTGTCTTACTGTTGGAAGCAAATCACTGCCACATCTCTCTGTGTAGCATACTAAGATTTACTCATAGTCCAGTGCTGTTCTGGGGCATACAGCAGGATGATGGGATCAGGGTGAAGAGCACAGAGCAGGACCAAGCTCTAGAGACAGAGGCAGAAAAAATGAGTGTTCTTTCAGTGCAATTGCATAATGATTTTTGTTATTGGTGTTCTGTGTCGGACACACAGCAGCAGGCAGAGTGGGATGTGCACCCGATGTGTTTTGGAGAGGTATCCCATGATGGCAGATCCCTCTGACTGCCACCATCAATGCAGAAAGAGAAAGAGCACCCAGGCAGGCAATTTGCAGGTTTCACAATTACTCAGGCTCACTTTGCATGTGAGAGAGAAAGGAAACGGCATTGGGAGGACTGTTAGCAGAGAATGACAAAATTATGTGATCTGGGAGTCTGCAAGGGGTGGGAGGAAAGGTCCCAGGAAGGGGGGACAAGAATGATTTCCCAAAGGCAAGCTGGAGGGAAGGAACAACTTTCTTTTGATCCACTGTTTTGTGTGCATTGGGCATTATTATGCAAATATCAGCTAACAAATACAGAAGAAATGCTGGGATGCTTTAAAAATTAAGGGGCAATTGTCTTACACCATAAATGTATTTACATGTAAGCCAATGGACCTGCTGCCATTTACATCAGCAAAGGACTGGAAGGGACTTTCTGGGGTTCTGACACCTGCCCTCATAATACCGCGTGTGCTTTAGTCCTGGGGAGCATCTGCTCTTCTAACTTAGCTCACTAAAAGCCATAACTCCTTTTCAAAACCCTGGAATGAGCTTTGGACTTACAGTGAAAGCCTCATCCATGGTAAACCACAAGAAGAGACAGTGGGATGTCATGGATGTTGTCAGTCTGGCTGGAGAATTTACTTTTTGTCAATCCTCTCTTTGGGTAAGAGGTTACATAAACAATATGAATTACATTCTGTTTATAAAACAGAAAGCAGGGTTGCAAAATGCGATCTGTGAGCTGTGGGGCTGGAAGCGACACGGAGAGAAACAGCAGCCAGTCGCAGTCAGCACACCAACATGTGTCCAACCTTTTGGCTTACCTGGGCCACACACTGCTTGAGAAGGAATTGTACAGGGGCCATGTCTACTAAGGCTACTCCAAAAGTAATGTCTCCTATTTATTTCCGTGGAAACCTCAACCAATACAAAAAGCACAATAAAGTTATTTGATAGAACAAATTCTCAGCTATAAAACACTCTTTTTTCAACAGTCACCACCATTAGCTAAGAATTTTTGCTTGCAGTGAATAAGAACCTGCATGCTGTGTTCATAACAATCTACATCAATGGAGCTAACCCGTTATCACTGTCGCCACTTCTGAAATGCATCATCCACCACATCACTGTGCTCACATCCACTGTTTGATCTCTATAAACATTCAGCAAGCATCAGTGAATGTCAAGGGCTGTCATTTTTTCTGCATGGAGAAATTGAGTGACATGCTTTGCTTCATCTGCACTGGCATGTTAGACATCAGTTTGTCAGATTGCCCCTCTGCTGCCATCTCTCACACAGCAGCAAAAAGTAGCAGAATATTTGTGGAAGGTTTGTCTTCTACTGCCATACCACCGATGTCTGCCTCTGACATCGTGGGCCAACAAAATAAAACAGGAGGCATTACTTTCAGAGCAGCCTTTGTAGTGTTATCATTAATACATATAAGTAACAAAGCTTACTTTATTTATTAATGCTTTTTATTAGAACATATAAAAAAGTAGTGGGATATTTGGCCTTTTTTTTTTTTTGTGAAATTAACGCATCAGTCTGGTTTGATGGCGGTGATTGCAATTCTTAGTGAACTCTCAGGGTGTTCAGTGGAGATTTTTGATGAAATTTAACTCTTCCTGTACTTCATCCTTGACAAGAATTGTTCCCAAATGTACATACTGCCAAAAAGTGGTGGCACGAATAAAATGTGAGTGTGAAGTGATGGATGTGTCTCTCTGGTAAGAGAGGGATTGTGGAAGTCTGGTAAGGAGACATGATCAAGATTTTGATTGCAACATATTTTTTTGGCAGTCTTGAAACCCATTCTCAAATTCCTTTATCAAAATGGAAAGCGTGGCTACACATTTTTGCTGTTCACAGGGCTGTGTTCAGCCAACAGTATCAAAATCCATAAGCTTGTCTGCTATAACTTGAGCTGGCACTGCACTGTGCTCTGTGCCCTGGTTCTAGCCCAGATGGGGTTCATAGCACACCAATACTCTGTTGGTGCTGAGGGGCTGTGCCAGGCCGGAGCAGAGCAACCACCATGATGGTGTGGGGCAGGGAGAGGCCGCACTGTGGGCTGTGCCAGGCCACATGCAGCCCACAGATATGTGTTAGACATGCATCAATACTTTAAGCATGAGTTGTCCTGAATTACTCAGCTCCCCCTTAGGTGATCTGACTGTTCAAACACTGCCGGTTGCAGAGCATAGGTGTTCCCATGTGAACCACAACATGATTTCCCTATGAGACCCCCATCAGCTGAGAGGCTGTGGAGCCAGAGGGCAGCAAGGTGGTGATGGGACACGACTGTACAGGCACAAACTGTATTTCACATGAAAACTTTCTTCAGTGATGAGTGCAGCTAAAAAACTTTAGCCACAGCCTTTCTGTAAGAATCAACTGCCTGTCCAATATCTATATTCAAAAAGATGTGAGTTTTTATCTCAGAATTTTACTGTAGACATTGTTCAAAGGAGGATTGACAATATCTTTAGTTGAAAGACTCCCTTGGAGTCATTTCTTAAATGAAATGTCTTTGACTGCATTTTGTTAGCAACGATACCTGAATTGAAGTGATCCTAACATCCTTTTCAGAGTTCAAACGAGGATTTTCAGTCAGTTCTAACTCAAGAAGTTTGGTGCAGATGTTAATTTATCCTCTAAATAATCACATCTTCAAGTACATACTTAACATCATTCCAAGTGAATAAGAATGGAGAGAAAATGGAAAGCTGCATAGGGCATAAAGTAAAATGAGAAAGCTGAGCTGGACTTGTAATCCTAAACTATTCTTACTTTTTAAAATAGGCTGAATTTCTTCAAACATGAATTGTTTTCCCTTCCTCAAAGATGGCTTTAATACCAGCCAAATTTGAAGTTTATAATGACATTTATTTCTGAGCTGTGTATTCATGCTTGAAAATTTCATTTTGGAGAGTTGGAGGCTGTGATCTTTTTCAAGCTTATATAATGTTTAACGTGACTGAACCAATTTTCAGTATTAAGAAATGCAAAAGTATTGAAAAATGCCCAAAACAGGAATGGGCATTTCCATTCCATAAGGAATCTGTTTGGAAAAAAATTACAGAGTTATTGGAATTAGACTCTAAGTTTATCTTAAGTTTGCTGGAAGGGAAAGTTATATCATATGAGACAATTAAGCATTGGCTTCAGGTCTGGTCCAAAGCCCAATAAAGTCAACGGCGTCTTTCCACAGGCAAACTAAAAGACTTCGGGTCTGACTCATAAACTGCACAGTTCCACAGGAGATAATAGTTCTACACTGCTATGTGAAAGTTAAATATAGCCCAGTGTTTGTAAGAGCATGTATGTATTACCACTAATTTAAAACCCTAGCTAAGATAGGGTTACAGTTTCCATTTAATTCATATGCATATGTTTGTATTTTAGGCATGTACATGTAAAGACAGACATCAGTGAATGTGCAAGCACACATACTGCTAATGGCATGGAAATGATTGAATTGAGTATATACACATAATGTTAAATACCAGCTTTTACTACAGCAGATATCACTGCTGCAATTTATATACTCTGGCAGATCTGAACGTACAGTTTCAAAACCAGCAGCATCTGTTTACACTGAACTGCAATAAAAACTGAAAGAGGCATCAGTTAATATTAGAGTTTTATCTTTTCAATGTCCAGAAACAGTTTCTGTGCCTTTGATGTAGGCTGTCAAGCACTACTGGAAAATTGCACCTCTCTAATTACCACATTCAGTACAGAGGGAAGGGCATGACTGCCAGGCAGCATTTGTCAGGGGACACTGCACGGGCTTGCTTTTGGGTACTGATAACTGAAGTTAGCTCACATTCAAAAAAACACCACTCCTCCCAAAGAAAAACCCCACACAAAAACCCTCCTTGCACAAAGGGGAGAAAACCAAAAGGACACTATTTTGGATGATCTCGTAGGAAGCCATAGAGTTTTTGTGATTAACTTGTTTCTTTCCAGGCTGCACCCTTACAGAGCTCCCTGTATGCCCCAGGAGAGTTTGGCCTGAATATAAACTGAGTGACAGAAGCACCATTTCTTATACAGGCATTGCATGTCTGGGCCTGTGGGAAGAACCTGATTAACTGTGACATGGTTGTACCCTGCCTGATGAGGTGGCTTCACACTTTGAGGCATTTAGTTTTGGTATTGACTTATCTGCTTGGCCTCAAATCCCTGATCTCCACTTCTTCTCTTAGGGGATATAGGGTCCTCTTGACTATGTGTGACAAAAGGACAAAAGATCTTACCACATTTTTAAAGCTGAATCAGGTACCTGATGACATTTAGAGCTATGACCTTGATAATGGCTGTGATGGCAAAAGGAGGGATGGTTAGAAAGCCACAGGTGACTGAAACCATACCATCAAAAGGATAGCGGAACTTTCACACAACTGTGTTTACTCAAGCAGGATCTCCTCTCCTCTCCTCTCCTCTCCTCTCCTCTCCTCTCCTCTCCTCTCCTCTCCTCTCCTCTCCTCTCCTCTCCTCTCCTCTCCTCTCCTCTCCTCTCCTCTCCTCTCCTCTCCTCTCCAGAGGGGAGAATATTCTCTGAGAGGTGACTCTGAGAACAGTGGCTAGATATTTGCAGGAAAAAAAGGAAACAAGGAAAAATAGCCAGCTGACACTCCATGGAGTGGAGGAAAGGAACAATGTGGTCACAATGTCTTCCATGCAGAGACTGCCAAAGTTTGGGAGGGATGTGAAGAGATCTCATAAAAGATACATCCCTTAGGATGTAGCATATCGCGAACAGCAGCAAGACCTGTGCAAATGACATTGAATGCATTGTACTGCACCTGGCAGCAGCAGTATAGGCAAAATAAGTGTATAAACATAAATGTTAGCATACAAGCTACTTTACTGGTAATTTATAAGGAGAAGTTTCAGAGCGCTTAATGCAACCGTAGCCAGGGGGACTGAGGTGTTCACGTTCATTTTAACGAGGAGGACAGGCCAGAAAAAGGATTACCCAGACTTTCCAGCTGCAGGGGTTGAATACTGTGGGATAGGTGCCAGCCACTTGGATTCTGCTTGTTCTGGAGCACAGGTAAACAGCAGGTGTCCACATCTCTGGGAGAAAATCTGCACACTCTCTGCTTCCAGGATCTGCCTGGAAGGAGCTGGTGCTCCTCTGTCAGGCTGCATGCCTTTCTAGAGGCATAATGGCATATATTAAGAGACAAAACTAAGTGTTCTTTGGACAGAACAACACCTGTATCTGATGTCCAAAGGTCGTCATTGGCTGTGACCATGTTGGTTTTTTTCGTTTGTTTCAATATTTCCAGTGTATATTTACTGAACCTAAGAAACAACACTGTGAGGACCATAGACATGAAGAGGATTACAGTGTGTTCACTTCATCTCTCCTTTTTATTCTGCTTCTCTATTTATTCTCCTTCAATTACAGTCCTGTCCCACTGTGTGTCTTTAAATTCATGTTTGTGCTCAAACACTTATTCACAGAATCATGGAATTGTAGGTGTTGGAAGACACCTCTGGAGATCGTCAAGTCCAACCACCTGCTAAAGCAGGTTCCCTGCAGTAGGTTGCACAGGATATGTCCAGACAGATCTTGAGTATCACCTAGAATGAGACTCCACAGCCTCTCTGGGCAGCTCTGTAGTGCTCTGTGACCCCCCCACAGTAAAGATGTTTTTCTTTGTGTTCGTATGGAACTTCCAGTTCCTGTTGGTGCCCATTGCCCCTTGTCCTGTTGCTAGGCACTGCTGAAAAGAGCCTGGCCTCATCCCCCTGATTCCCAAACTTTAGCTATTTGATATCGAAGATACTGAACTGGGAACCCAGAAATAGACACAATTTTCCTGATGTGGCCTCAGCAGGGCAGAGTAAAGGGGAAGGATAAATGCCCCTTGACCTGAATGTGTAGCTGTTAGAACATCCAGAAACATGTAATTGCTCTTTACTAAGTATTAATTTGCCTTTTCTTTTACATGGGAATTTGTATATGTGTTATATTTGGCTCCTGTCCTGCAAACAGTTGTGCCCATGAATAACTTTAACCATATTAGGAGCTCCATGGTTCATAGCTTCTCTCTCACCCACTGAATTCTGTGAAGTTACTCATGCGGTAAAATTACCTGCAAGTGTATGTGTTTTCTAGATCAGGGCCTCTCCTTGTAAGTTAGATCTTTATAATTAGTTTAAGATATAAATACTTTTTTTTATTATTTTTTTTTAATTTTTTTAATGAAGGAACCAAATCCTTGGAAAGTGGCAGTAAATTTTTAGGTTTGCAATTTTTAGTACAATAAAATGCACCTTGGTTTACTAATTAATAACTGTTTTTTAATTTGATCCACTAAAAATGAAATAACACCAACATGTTAGCAAACCATTTTAGAAAATATTTAATATTTAATAATTTCATATACTAAAATAACCATCAGATCTTAAACAGCATAACAAGTTAAGAACATTTTCTTGAATGCTGTGCTCACAGAAGGTGCCATTGTACGCTCGCCTCTCGGCCAGCTCATAAATGCGTCAGGCTTTGATCCTAAAACCTTTGCCAGTTGGACATGGTTGTGCCTGCTCACAACGCACTAAGTGTCCTGGAATGCAACAAGTGGTTGGATCAGAGCCTTAGATCTGAAGATCCCCTAGGCTTATAAGTGCTCATTTAGAATAATTACCTATTTTCCTTTCCATTAGAATCTGTTGCAGCTCTCTTTGGATGAGATGCTCAAGCACCCTCAATAAGCTGCAATTGATGCATGATTTGTTTTCTGGAAAGATACAACTTATCCTCTGACAGAGGCCTGAGGTTATTTTAACATTTACGTCAACATCATTTTGAGCATGAAAATGCAAGCCAAACTTTTCTACACAGGGGAGCAGTACTGGAAAGATGTGAGCCATACGACTAGCTGTAGGTCCGGTAACATCCTCGCAGTGGCAAAACGAGATTTCACTGCGAATCACAGCACAGATCCAGGAGGACAGATTCTAGTGATGTACCAGTCCTGGCCTGTGATTTTTCTTCTGACATTCTTCTACTCGTCCTTGTGCCTGACATAAAGCTTGTATCCTTTGTATTTGCTCAGTCGTTGGCATTGTGCTTGGCTTGGTGGCCATGTTGTTTGCTTGGATAAATGTTCTGTTGCCTGTCTCCATGCAGGTGACATTTGTGTCTGTCAGCGGATGCAATGGACTTCAGTTTCTGCCTTCACCTGCTCAATTTCTGCTCTAGGACTGCACAGTCCTACAACCTCCATCCCCACAATGAGCGAGATCACCTTGAGCCAATTCAGCCCCAGTAACACCTGCTCCATTTCCACTGCCTACTCCTTAAAATGTACACATCTGTCCCTAAAACAGACATTCACAGGATGGGAATCTTTTTTGCTGAACTACAAAGCTCAGCCTCCTTTGCCAGCAGCTTGCTTGTGACACCAGTGTCTCACACTCTTTAACACCTGACATGGATTTCAACAAGGTCTTTTGTGAATGAAGTGGGTCTAGAAGCCCCGCAGGAAAATCAGACGAAAACAACTGTTCACAGCTCTCTAGAAATTGGTGTCAGCTCCCTGATACAGAGAGTTTTACAGCTCTATAAATCAGGCTGAAAAAGTAACCAGAAGCCCTGTTAGCGTTCTGTTTCTTTTAGCACATCCGTTTCTTGTAAAATTCCGATTAGAGGGACTGGTCTCTGTAGAAATCATTCACTCTGAACCCAACAGGGCAATAAATCAAAGAGCTACAAATCACCACAATTTGCAGATTCTGAGTTTCATCACTTTATTACTTTCAGAGAGGTTATGTTAATGTTTTTGGAGAGTATTTTCTTCTGCATCTTTTGTCATGTTGTGGGATGATAAAGAAAACAAAAAAGCATTTTCTGAAAGACCAGGTATCTCTTTTGTGTGACTAATAGAACATTGTCTCTAAGGATTTGGGGCAAGAGTGCTTTTCCAAATGAAGATTCATAACAAATCAGCGAGACTATTCCCATAACTTGGGGCTACAGGAAGAATTATTTTCTTATGAAAACAGCAGAAACAGTGCAGGATTTTACAAGGGTTTCTGTGAAAAGGAAAAATGAGACTCAATGATGAACATATAAATAACACCATTTACAACTCCTCTGCCCCAGCCCTTGTTTAGCCATACAAAAATTATGATTATTTGCTGCAGCAGGCAAAGATTTCAGCACATTGGAGTATGAATGACAAAACTGTTCCCAAGAAACTTTGCCCTCCTAGTGACAGTAAATTCAATCTAGGCTTGCAAACTCCAGATAACCCTGGGATGAGTCACATCAGCCTGCTCAGTGATGTATGAGACCTAGCAGTGGTCACAGCTGTGATTCAGCAATTGTTGTGAACTGGGAACTGTTGGAGGAACACTTTTAGAGCAGGCTTCATCATGAGTCAGGTTCTGTTAAAATTTTTCATAAATCTTTTTCCAGTTCTGGAGAGATCGCTTGCCTTTATCTGTGTGCTTACCAAGGCAACAAGTCCAGTGTCTCCAGCTGACTTGTAGCTTAGTACAACAGTTTTCTGCTCACCATCTGATTCACTTCATTATTCACAAAGTACTCTGAGCTTCTGCAAGAGAAAAAACAATCATACAAGTTAAAAAGGCTTTGGACAGGCTGAATGCATTAAATTCTTCCCTTTACATTAGCAACACAGTGACAGTATACCATTTAAGAAGGATAAATTTAATACCTACGTATATTTCACTGAAGTATGTTGGTGTCTGAGTGCTCCAGCATGGGCCAGATGCCCACTGTACAAGATATTATATATCAGAGAAGGAAAAAATAGTCCTTGTCAAGTCTGTGTTGCCTTTACTAGGACATATGGAAGTTTTTTACTTTTTTACTGTGAGAGTAACAGAGCACTGGAGCAGGCTGCCCAGAGAGGTTATGGAGTCTCCTCTTGGAGGTATTGAAGACCCACCTGGATGCCTTCCTCTGCAACCTACTGTAGTGAACTGCATTAGTGGGGGATTGGAATCTCCAGAGGTCCTTTCAACTCCTAGAATTCTGTCTTTATGTGATTCTGTGAAGTACAGATTTCTCTATACTGTATGCAGATGATGTATAATTTAAGGGGAAAGTTTTCAATAGCATAGCTTGTTGTTAGACATCTGACTCTCCCTGACTGTCAGTGGGACGTTTAATGTTTATCTATCAATGGTGACTTTGAAAAGGACCACTTAGGCACCTAAGTGGTATGATTACATTTTTGAAAAGTGCCTTTAAATGCTGGAAAATACTCTCAAAGATGAGAACTATGCTTTATAGTCACTGTTTTTGGCAGACTTACCTTTCTAATTTAGCCTAGTTGTTTAAACAGATCTGTCATTTCTATTCTACAATCAACAAAGTAAATTAAGTGCATTAAATAAGAATGGAAGTGTATTCTAAAGGCTGGTTTAAGATTCGTCTTAGAGCACTGCTGTGTAGTGTTACAGTAGGACACCATCTGCTGTCCAAGCAGAGTCCAACTGCAGCTGTCTCAACAGCAGAATATAATATCCTAGCTACAAAAATACTGTGAGTTGTTTTATTGTGCTAATTTTACAAACAAAATTCTCTGTCAGATTTGTGATTTTGTGAGTCTGCATTGTTTTTCTTGTGGACATTTAATTGAATCCAATCATTTTTTCCTTACACAGTAGGAAAGCACAAAGTGAGGATTTCCTCAAGAAGCTAATGTTTTCCTTTTTTGGTGAAATGTCATTTAGGTAGTCAAAGAAATACATGCTGTCAGTTGAATTGAATAGTAATGCTTCAAACTTTGCCTTTGCAAGTAATTGGCTAAACACTACTGGTTAGCTCTCCTCCAAGAGCAGCATGGCACATCAGCTGGGTGCAAGCTATCTGTGACTGCCCATGGATGACACTCTTCCCATCCCTGTCCTGCTCTTAGGAAAACACCCAAGGTTTTATTGGTGTAGCCACCAGTCAGTATTATTTATAAAGGAGATTTCCACACTAAGGTTGCTTTATAATTAGAAACTGACCGCTTATTTTACACAGGCCACTGAATTGGTTGCAGAGGGGTAATGACTGGATTACTGTCACCTGGACCACTTCTGAAGTGACCTCACTGTAGAAGCTCCATACTCTCTTACAGATCTCTAGTGTGTACTAAATTAATTTCAGGTTTTGAAGGTAGATTGTCAGGTACAATTATACCTGTTGACAGTATTTTTAAAATGTCAATATTATCTGCTTTTTTTCTCTCCATTCTGTTTTCTAGAAAGAGGAAAATTTTCTTTAAAATGGCACCTTTTGTTTAAGTACTACTTTTCCACTCAAAACAGAAAAAATGATATAGAAGAAAACCATTTGATTGTCAAGTTGTATTATAAATACAAGGTAGTAGGACACGAATGCAGTTTGAATTAGTATAGAAAAGTTATGGCCAGGAGCTGAAACATGATTTGCAGGAAAAGTGTTGGTATCACTGTATGTAGACTAAAGGTCTCAAAAGGGGATCATAGCCTTTAAATTCCTCTCTTTATCATAGAATCATAGAATGGCTTGGGTTGGAAGGGACCTCAAGGATCATCAGATTCTAACCCCCCCTGCCACAGGCAGGGCCAACTCTTTCCAACTCTTAAGGGCTATATAATTAGAGTTTTTGGTTGGCTGAAGTGGTAAAGTTGGGAATGAAATTGTCTTTAATTTCCTGACTAAACCAATGGGCAATTAGTGAGTGATTTTCATGCTGCTCCCTGAGGAATCCTATCTATTGCACTGCCTGCATAGGAAACCTCAGTTTGATGACTCAGTGGAGATGAATCTAGGTCTTGGTATGTATGTAGAAACTATAGCAAATCTATATCCTTGTCCACATTTGAGAATCATCTAGACATTTCCTACTAATAATATACTTATTATTATGGGACATAATTGGTCTTGGCCACTGTGCTAATCACCCCTTTTCTCTTCTGTCTTCAAGTCTGGCTTTAGCATGAATAGCATACAAAAAACTGAATGTAGAGAGATAGTTCATCAGAATTAAGTATTTCCAGTCCCAGTTGCTTTAGCTACTGATCCAGGAAAGTACCCACAGGACAAATTGCACATATTTTAGGATTTCTGTGTTATTTCTTCATACATTTGGAGCATGAAGAAACATTTTAGAAGTGAGGAAGAGAGAATGGAAAGTTATGCAGAAGTTTTATTGCATTTTTCTTTAGAAATGTCTATTCATAAATTTTGTTATAATAACTGTGGCTAAGTAATTTCCATACTGTTTAATGAGGCGCTTGGGTAGAGGGATAATGATCGTAAGGTCAATTAAGGCAATACTGATGTATGCCTTTTGTACTGAATCATTTTCTCTTGATTCATTGCTCACTAATTTCAAAGGTGAAATTGATAAACACATCTCTGGAAAATAAACATCACTACTTGAGTTAGGAAGTCAAAGGTCATATGCCACTATTCCACCAATGACGGAGAGTTTCTCTGTGGGAGATTAAGGTCAATTCTGTGGCACATTATTTGACAAAGCAATTGAAACAAAACAATTGAATTCTTCTTGTTTTTTCACCATTTGCTCAATTTTACTACTCACGACCTTGTTCCTAGTACAAGTATTAACAGATGGCTTTTTGCCTGATGGATTATCCTGATACTATATCTATGTTATATTTACAGATCTGGATACAATGGACTCATGCATAATCTCTATCTCTATCTCTATGTTATCATAATCTCTATCTCTATGTTAGACATTTGCCATCAACCTACCACTCCCATCTTGAGTAGAGATGGCTGCTGGAAGACATGCTACAGGCTTCAAATGTCAAAGATTCTTCAGCAAGGAAGGAAAAAAGTGTTTTTCTGCATGCCATGGGTAAGATCAGAAATGATGAGCTGTAATTGTCCAAGAGATATTTAAGTGGGATTCTGGGAAGAAATGTCTAATGGTAAATACTGTAGAAAGACAGAAATAAATGACTAAGGAAGATGTGTAGTGTCTGTAATGAGAAATTCTTTAGGAACCCTAAGAAACATCTATCATGAGTAGGTTATAATCCTATTCTGCCTTTTTAAGGGGAAAAGGAGAGCTAGTTAAATGTTGTTTGAAGATCTTTTTTTCATTTTCCATGATTTTATGATTATTTTTCTTCTATCTGTGTCTCCTGCAAGACATTTCCTCTGGTCACCTACCAACTCCTATGGAGCCAGGCAGCCTGACAAGGACCATGTTTCAGATAACTGGGAGAACTCAGTGACTGCAAACACAGCTGCCTTTTCTCCAGCTCTCCATGTCCCTCCAGCCAGAATTGCTCCAGAGGGAGAGCTAAGCTGGGGGCTTGTCAGCACGGGAAGGCTTTGCAAGTTATCCCTCTGTTGAGGCTCCAGCGTAGCTGTATCACTATGGCACCATGTGGGAATACTCATTTTCCATGATAAGAGATGGTTTCTTTTGGCTTACTTTAAATGCATTTAGTTTCCAAAGTGACAAAGGGCCCCGTGTTGATCTGAACATAGCCAGGGTCTGACTGCTGCCATGGGATTTGACTCCCATCACATCTTGTGGCCTTCGGCATTTTGAGGCTGATTTGCCTTTTTATTCTTGGTCAATGGCAGCTTTCAGCACGGGGCCCTGAACTAAGCCCTCAGCTCACAAAGCATAAAATAACATGGATAACTCTGGAAATAAGATCCTTACATAAAAATAATGATGGTCACATCAGATAACAGTATTTGAGTTAATTCCTCAGCTCAAACCCTACCTGTAGCTCATCACTGCCTGACTTCTGCATGCCCAGTCTGCTGGAGGACCTGTCCTGGGGCCCAGCCCAAAGCCCAGCTCCTCTACAAATCCAGAGCAGCACAAGGAGTGATCACCATCCTGTGTTCCTCAAGGATTCATGCAGGATGGCTGCTGGAGAGCTCTGCCCTGTGTATTTTCACTTTGCTTCCACTTGCCTCCATCCTGATGGTATCTCTTCTGTGCTCCTCAGCCAGCAGGTTATTTTGAAGATTTAACAGGAGCTAACCCAGCACATTAAACTCACATTAACTCTCTATGAAGGGAAGATCAATAGGTTCTAGGCAAAAACTAAATACACATCTCAGTGTACACAAGCAGTATTCATCACTGCTTTCACTCAGTCAAACAAATACATTTAAAGTTCCAATACTAACTCACCTTTAAACTTCTCCAGAGTTCTGAACAAAACCATACCAACCTGAAACCTGATGACCTCTTCCAAACAAAACAACCTCTACAGCTGTGACTTGGAGAGAATTCATTTAAAGATGAAACCTACTATGTAACAGTCACTCAAAATAGAAATACATTTTTTCATACACTAATCCCAAATCATCAACGTAGTTAATGAGATTTAGACATTCGTGACAGAACATTTCCTGTTCTATGCTTTATAAATGTCTCTCCCAACAGTGCAATGCAGCTTGGAGAAGTAGCAGCCCACCTTTACTGAGGGACCTCTATCTTTCCAGTGCCATAGAGCAAATCATCACCATTAATCTGAGGATTGTTCTTCTCACCTTCCCTGCTGGTGAATCCTATGGGTGGGAGAGATTAATAATATGCAAAGCAGGAGTGGTCACAGAGTCAGAGTTCAGAAAGGTAAGCTTTCTTCCATCTCCAGCATACACACTTGACCACACAGCGCCTGAGCACAGAGCTCAGGCCCCCCACCTGGATTTGTTACAATCATCAAGCATATGCAAAGCTCAGAACCAACCTACTCATTTTCTGCAGCATCCAGTATATGTTATGTGAAATATTAAAATATGTAATTGTAAATGCATGCCCTTTATTGCGTTATAACTAAGAAACCAGATCTTTTCCCACTGCCTTTTCATGCACCTTTTCCCTGTTCTCATATCCCATGTGGCTCTTAAGTGTGCAAAGGCACCAGTATTAAAATTTATAAGATATTTATATAAATCAGATGGTTGGTAAGTATTAAATCTGATTTTTCTCAATAACCCGAGGGGGAACATTAAAATATTAAAATTATTTGAATTTTTAAAACACAAATGGGCTTTTGAATAGTTCAGGCCCAAGCCTCAACTCTTGTTCTCAAATACATTCTGGCTGAGGACAGAGTTCCTGAAGTTTTAATCTTGTTATTCACATCTAGTGAGACAAATGGCAGACTTAGTAGAAAGTCTGTTTTGAAAAATCATAAACAGATCCATGTGGAAAAATCTTCTGTTTTCATCCCGTGATTTACATCTTTGAATGTATATGTCTCTTGTCTTAAATAACTGAGGTCATAATGTAGAACTTGCTGTCAGAATTGCCTCATGTTATTACCAGTTTAGGTACTATCTTTGCCTCCACATTTCAACATCTTTGATATAATTGTGAACATGAAATCTTACAACAATATTCTGTTCAAGAAATTTTTATTCTCAGTCTCTTAACACACATTCTAGGATCTAAGTCTGGTTCCATATCATTAAATGTGCTGTGCACTCAACAGTTAACAGCTGTGGGTAAGCACAGCCATAGGCTCCCAGTTTTCTTTTTTAGTAGATAAATAACGTTTGCCTCAAGGATGATGTGTTATTGTTCTGAGATGTGCAAGGGTATGTCTAGAATAACTGCAGAAAAGGGAGTTGTGTATGCAAAAAGAACATTTACTCTTTCCTTTAGGCTCTGATTAGGTCAATTCTTGGGACATGTTTGGCTTGCAAACCCACAATTACTGTGGGTACAGTGGTTTACAGCTTTTCTGGAAAAAGGGATTTCTCTGCATGCTGTTCTGGCCATCTTATTGCCAAACCAGTGTGTGTGTGTGTACTGGAAGATAAAGCAAATTGTAACAGGAATGTACTGAAAATTTATATAACTTTTTTTCCATAGCTGAAAAAGTCAACCTACTGGTATAGGTGTCTGTGCACAGAAAAAGGAATACTGCCATGAGAAAATAACAGTGGAATCAGAAGAAACAAGAAATGATATACTGACAAAAGCAATGTTTTTGTTATTGTTAGATGTTTTAATCTTTGTGCTTCAGGCCTCATTTCATATTTTGTATTGCAAAATGAAAAACAAACATATGAAAGAAGAGAACTGTGTTCTTTTCCTTTTGAGCTGCTATTTAAATGAATTCCTATTATAGTTTGTAAGAACTGTATTTTAGGGAATGTAGCAAATCCCAACAAGTAAACAAATGCATCTTAAATCTAATAATTACAAGATTATTCCTAATATTTATAATACCCTGGCCTTTAAGTTTTCTTTTAGAACAGCTGCAGGGCTTTTGGGCAAGATGAGTAGCTCTCAATCGAATGGCTGAAAAACTCCCAAGAAGTGATTTGTCATCTTAGGCAAGGAATTTTTAGAATAACCCGATGGCACATGAAATTAGGCTTAAATGCCATTATGATAAAAACCACTTGAGCTACTGATAATCATCCTATGTGAATTGGCACTCCACATGCTTACAGACAAATCTGGACATGCTTCAGTTGCCTTTTCAGCACCTCTGAATACTATTAATACTATGAAAAAATGCTATACATGTAAATTACAAAGCAAACACTGTAAGTAAAAAGTGTATGTTCATCATTGCAATTATTGACTTGTGCCAAGAAAGCACCATGTGAAAGCAGATAATTTACTTTTAAAATTAGAGATGAAAGAAACCTGCAAGATCATTTTGTTAACCGTGACAAACTTGGCATGCTGTTATTACATTTTATCTAGAAGGAAATGCTAATTCACTGATTCATAACAGATACCTCATTTCGGTGTTCTTTTCTATTTAGTAATGCTGATGAGTTCTTTGAGTTGATCACCTGTAAACTTCTCTCGTGAAGGAGTCTTACCCATAATTATTATTATAGGGCTGCCTATATTATCTTTTTATCAAGATGCTGGTCTTCGGGCTGATGAAAAAGGAATTTCTTATACGTTTGGCTTCCAGAAGTCTGGATAATACTAGCTTTACTTCCAAGCTCTAATATAATAATGTAATGCTGAATATGTCTGACTTTTGTTGAATTTCTCTCTTCTGCAGTGTAACTAATAAATTTTCACTGACTTTCACTGAAGAATCAGTGAGACTAATTCAGGTGTAGGGAATTTCCACAGAGGTCTTCAGAGATCTCTCCCCATTGGATATATGGAGTCTTCACTGAATAAAAGCTGGTAAAAGCTGCATTTTCGTCTTCAAGAGACACCTACAGTTGAAATCTTTCTGAGCCTGGCTAAGTTTATTTTCTGTCTTATCACACTTGAAAATTTTTTACCAAAGGGAAAACAGAAGAAGGCACTTAAACCACTTGTGACATAAACATTTTATTGTAGGAAGCTTGCATTCACTTTAGACCTGGGCAGCCAGGCTTTGTTCTTCTTTGCAGCACTTTATGTCCAAACCACCTCTGCATTGGAAGAAGAGTTTATTATTCCTAAGTATTTTTAAAGTCACATACCTAGTGCTTTTCAAAGTAATGGAATCTGAGCTGGAGTCAAAAGATGTGAGTAATTAGTATAGTTGTAATTTACTTGAACATTCCTTAGAGGTATATTTAAATGATTATAGGCCATGCAAGTTCAGATATTTCATTTTCTAGTGAAGCAAATATAACTTTAAAAATTAGCTGTGTCTGAAATGATATGCTGCTATTGTTAGATAAGTAGTTACAAAGCACGAAGATAATGACATGTGTTGTGTGCCCAAGTGTGTTAAGAGTGGTTAAAAGACAAAGTCTTCTGGGATAGCCCTGGGGACCCGAAGGGCTGGAGGGAATCTGATGTGCTTTGTCCACAACGTCTAATAAGGAAGAGACTTGTTTATCCCTCACACTTTTGCCTGAGAGGACTAGCTGGCACAGTGATACTAGAGAGCATGTTGATAATTAAGTGACATGGACAACCAGTAGTCTAATGCTCGATTTTTATTCCTGGCCCAGTTTTATTAGGCAGCATAGAAACAACCCTTTGAACCAGTGCTTTAGCGATGTGTTCATTTGCTGAAGAAAATGTGTTCTTGCTTCTTTCATGCTTATTTGGAGGCTAAAGTATAAATTCTGCCCGGCTGTGGTGCTTGAAGAAGAGATAACAGAGGAAGAAGAGTATGGAGTCCTAGAAACAATGGTGTGTCTTTTTGTCTCAAAAATTTATGATTCTTTTTCTTCAGAAGAGAATATCCTATCCATAGCATACTTACATTTGTGAAGAAACCCAAACATGGGAGATTTCTGTGATACTCTTCAGTCTATGAAAGACATCAGAGTTAGCATAACAGTTCCTTCACCAATTCTTTGACAGATATTCTAATTTAAACTGAAATTTTCCTATCCGTATGTTGTAAAGAAAACGAGTGAATCAAGAAGCCAGTTGTATATCTTGTAATAACTTCCTCAAAAACCTTATTCTTATACCAGAAGACATTATTTCTTCTTGTATTACCAAACATTAACTTACAACCAGCTTTCCAAGTCACTGTATTTAAGTAGACAAGGTATACAATAAGGGATAAATGTGAGTGATGATATAGAACAGGAAGGGGAACGGCTGTTACGAGGGTGGATAGTGATAGGATAAGGGGGAATGGTTTTAGACTGAGACAGGGAAGGTTTAGGTAAGATATTAGGAGGAAGATTTTTGCTCAGAGGGTGGTGACTCACTGGAACAACTTGCCCAAGGAGGCTGTGGATGCCCCATCCCTGGAGGCATTCAAGGCCAGGCTGGATGTGGCTCTGGGCAGCCTGGTCTGGTGGTTGGCGACCCTGCACATAGCAGGGGGGTTGAAACTAGATGATTGTTGTGGTCCTTATCAATCCAGGCCATTCTATGATTTTATGATTCTATGATACAGACACTAGCTAGATGAACAAAACCAAACATGCTTAAGTATGTATTTATTTTTTAAGAGTTTTTACTAGAACTACCAATATCTGTAGAAACTATTTCTAAACAAGAATGACTGAATCGTTTTTGACTTTTCTGTGATTTGGTTGTGTTAGTTGACATCTATGTCAGTGTGGATCTTGGCTTCTCTTGATTGTTATGTATTTGAGCTTGTCATCATCAGAAGAATAAACAAGTGACCCAATTCAGCTTGGTTTTCACCTTTCACCCACGTAAAATTTCAAAAGGAGACTCATTGTTTTTGCATGTGTCGTAACCCTGTAATTATGAAGAAATTCAGTGGCAAATTACTTCCATGGCTTTTCCCCTTCATTCTCTGCAGTTGAAAGCATTCTTTCAAGAGACATTAACTAGTCTCAATTTCCCTGTTCTTCTGAGAATAGCATACTAACAAAAATATACACTAAATATTTTCCTGAGAGAGAAAATCCAGTGAAGTCAGTGGAAATAAATCTCTGCCCATTATCTGTTGCAATTTGACATGCATTCCTCTTACGGCTCAGCTCCTAGTTAACGATGGAGTGGTACACACTGGGGAGCATCTCACAATACTGAAGAAGTTCCTGTGCGCACAAAATGTGTTTAAACATCTACTGCCAATCTTTTTTCTAGGTTCCTAGATCTAGCCAGTCATAGACTGCCATTATTACTGAAGTACCGGTAAAAAATAATGGAGCAAGTTACAGAATGTGTCAACTTCTGACCTGTGAAATAAATGATGCAATAAAACGCTATCAACTGGCTGCCAGTCTTCACCACATTTTATCAACCACCAAAGTAGATTAGCATAGTTAGGAAATACTGTCACTGGATACATATTTAACAGTATGGCTATTTCTGCAGTGTATGTAGGAAAGGCTTCTCCCAGCATCTCAAGTGACAACAGTTATACCGTGTAGTGGACTTGTAATATTTGTCATCTAGCTGAGTCAAGTAGCTGTGTTTTGAATACATAATCAATATGACATTTTGGAAGGCTACTTTTATTTGCAACATGTATTCCTGTGCTTGCCAGCTCTGAAGATAAAAGGCAACCTGACAGTACTTTAACTAATGAGGTCTTTGATCTGAAAATACATAAAACAAGCTTCTTCCCCAATATATTTTTGGTAAATTTGTCTGAATACCATGAATTGTGTATATAAGAAAGAGGCTTCAAGTAATTCCTTTGAGTTAACAACAACCTATTTCTATTGACAGGATGCAAGTGAGTTAGACAAATGCTGGAATGCTGGGATGACAGCTGATGTTCTCCTTTTCACTGGCCCATGGTTTCAAGCCATTTTATATTGGGGCAGTAAGAATAATCTAGAATCTGACCTGCCAGTGGGTGAGTTAGACCTACAAGTATTGGGCTAGAGACTTTGTGTTGAGTTCTCATTACAACTCTGAAACAATTTTTTTTATGTCCAAGAAATAGCACCAGAAGTAAGAAGTGGCATAAACAAGGCCTGTTGCACCTTGTTGAATAGGCTGCGTACATATTTGGTTAAAAGTTAACATTGTTCTATTTCTTTCCTCCGGAAGACCTAGTATAACTACAGCTTTTAGCAAAGCTTGGCATTGTCTTAGGTAACAGAGCTGAGGTTTAAAGTTCTTGCTTTACTGCTGCCCCTCTCCTCGCCTCAAAAAGACTTGTTTTTGAGAGAGAAACTTTTGAAGTTTTTTTTTTTTTTTTTTGGTGATGAGACATAATAATGGTGTTATGAAATACGTGTAACTGGGTTTGTACATTGTAGCCTTTTAAAAACATACTAATTAAACTCCATGTGAAAACAACTGCAGGAATATTTGGGTTAATCTGTGTTCTCATACCTTTCATTTCTTTGTGACAGCTAGTATTGTCTTCATAGAGCCACGGGAAAAGTACCTTGTGCATTTTAAGAATTCCAGTTGACCCAGTGACACATCAAAAGCAGATACTCATCACCTGCCCGAAGGTGGCAGTGGGCTCTTGTAAGAACACTGATAGCAGAGATCTCTTTCAGAACGTGTGAAGTTTTGGAAAGTTGTAAGGACGAGGATGCAAGGAACAGTTTATTTCTGGGAAACGTTCTGCATAATGACGATGAATGAGAAAGAAGAAATAAATGGAAATGGGCATAGAATCCAGCTCCAGGATTTCTTCTCTTATTGATCTCAGTCACACAGCTTAATACCCCCCAGTTCTGTTAGCATCCTAATCTGTTTTGCTCTTTAGATCTTTCTTTGTGCTTTCTGACTTTAGCTCCTCATCTTCACCATAGCTCTTTATCCAACAACTAAGATCCTGCTCACTGTGATAGACTTATCAGGCCTCTGTCCATAAGATCTTTTTGTGTAATTCAAAATTATTATATGGATGACCATCTTTATTATATTGAACCTCCATACAGTTAAGTTCAGTATCTACGTGACTGGAGCTCCAGGAATTGTCCCCAGGCTGCTGCAGGGAGCACTGATGATCTGAGACCCTTAGTCAGAGAATAGCGTATGGGCTGAACTGAAACCCATGTAATCTGACATAAGGGTCATTATTTTCAACGTAGGGGAATTTTCTTCTTTAAGGATTGTACAACCTGTTCAGTTGGAAGACTGGATTTTAAATTCTGTGGTATAGCACAAGCATGGATAATAAGGAGAGCTAAGGGGCTTTAAAATACATTAGCAAAAACAGATGCAATATGTTCCTATGTATCTTTTACTCTCTACATTCCCAATCACACGAAGTTCACCTCTACTCTTGTAGAGGGACCCTTAATTATCCCTGGAGATTAGATCTAGTCAATAGAGGCTGACAAGCTACAATTTACTCTACATCACAAAAATGGGCATATAATTCAGATGCTTGATTGATTTTTTTTCCCCCTCTGTGTCAGGTGTCCTCGCTCTTCCCCATTATTTGGTGTGACTGAACTCAGATGCTTCAACTTCAAAGCAGACATGTAGCATTTCTGAGTTATAGTGTCACCTAATTTACTTGAGAGATACTGGAATACAAAAATACATGCTTTGGCAAGGGTTAAACCTTAATCACAAAATTTACATGCCAATTCATAGTGTAGTTTTGTGCAGATTTATCTGAGAGTGGCTTGGCACTAAAGGATTTTCCATTGGCGCTAGAAGAGCCTCTGCATGCCAAGAAACTAAATATCAAACAGAAATGTGCCAGTATTTCCTGCCAGTCTCACATTTTTGAAACTTTTTCCATCCTCCATGCCATTGATTTCTGATATGCTCCCAGGCTTCCTAGGGAAAGTCTTTTGAGTCTCACCCCAGGATGTTGAAAGTCTTCTAATGTGAATACTAAAAATGTTAAATGAAAAAGGACCCCTTCCCCCTCCAACACCCCCCAAAGAAAATCCCAGAATCATTTCCTGTGAAAAGCTGGAAAACTTCAAGGGGTTTAAAACCATCCAGAATACACAACAAATGGAAAGTGACACTGGCTCGGAATGGCAGACATTCCTCTCAGTTTCTGCACAAACAAGTTGGTAAAGCCTTTCCACCTCTTATCTGAATCTCTGCTGTCACACTCTTCTGACCATACACTGTTAGATTCCCATGTCTCATTCTCCCACACTTGGCTTTTTAACCTGTTCTTGCTTGCTCCTACTCTTGGGGTTTTCTCCCTATTCCTGCCTGTCAAGTTCTACCCTTGAAACCCTGATCCTTGAAGGAACTTTCTTTCACAATTTTCACAAGTTTCCTTGCACCAATGGCCACTCAGTCCACACCTGAATTACATCTCTTTGTGCCTGTGTTGCATTTTTTGTGGCTGAGACCCATTAGGCTTCAGTCTGTGAAGCAAGCAACACTGATCAACCTTGACATGGGTAGACGGCTTGCAGGACACACCACAGAGAGACTTTGTTTGACAGTGTATCATGTGCTGAAAAGTCAGTAAAAAAAAAGAATCCAGATCATGCTTTAACCAGTTCATTGCAGGAAAAAAAGAAATAGCATAACACACAATTTGTGGTATTTAATAATGCATGGATTATTTTTGTTTTGTTTTGTTTTTTTTTTCTAGTTCTTCTAGGCATAACATTTTTTCTCTACTGTTTATAATATTATATACAAAAACCCTACATTTCTTAGTAACCTACTTTGCTTGCCTAACTTTACCATTTAAGTGTTTGTCAGGTAGATCCAGTATCTCCCAGATTTGAGCATGGCACAACATGAGAAACAGTAAAATCTTTTGCCATAATAAAAAGGATTTTTAAAAAATCCACTGAGTGAATTTTATCCCAGTATCAAACATTTTTGCCTCTTACAAATTATCTGGCTAATTACAATTTTATAAGTTCTTTGGTAACCATAAAAACATGAAGATAGAAGGCATCATGATTTTCTGGAAGCAGCTGTGTGTTGGAGGTAGCATTAACGACCACTGCAATAATTTCTGAAGTCCCTTCACATTAAACATTCCTACTGATGCTGGGATAACAATCAGAAAAATTTCAGTTCTCACACGATGGAAGAAACAGTGATGATGAAATTGATGGACTAGACAATCTTACTGGTATCTTCTAACCTGTATGAAGTTTTATTTACAAATAAAATGATGTAGTTATAAGTTTGATTTTAGCTCATGATGGCTTCCATGTTTCAGGCTGAACATTTCTAGGTGATAGAAAATGTGTATCTCGGGAGCCTAAATGCAACACAGTGGAACTGTTTGGGGTCTGTGTGTTTGTGTGCATGAGCAACCATATGCATACATGTTCAAATTTGTCGAATTAAGGGAAGATGCAGGAGAGAGGAAAACATTATCCAAAATTCAGATGTTGTATGGTTTGCAGAGTTTTTCTCATGTCATAGCACTGCATAGTTCCAAGATGTAGCCAAGAACATATGTTCCTAGAATCGCAGAATCTTAAAGTCACCAAGGTTGGAAAAGACGTCCAAGATCATCCACTCCTACTACCCATCTACCACCAATATTTTTCCAAAAAACCATGTCCCCTAATACAACATTTAAACATTTCTTGAACACCTCCCTAAGCAGCCAGCTCCAGTGCCTAACCAATCTTTTGGAGAATAAATTTTTCCTAAAGTCCAGTCTGAATCTAACCTGGAACAACTTGAGGCCATACTCTCTTGACCTATTGCTAGTTACGTGGTAGAATAGGCCAACCCCCCTCTCACCACATTCTCCTTTCAGGTAATTGTAGAGAGCGATAAGGTCTGCCCTGAGCCTCCTCTTCTCCAGACTGAACAATCCCAATTCCCTCAGCTACTCCCCATAGGACTTGTGCTTCAGACCTTTCACAGACTTATTGCCTTTCTCTGGACCTGCTCCAGGGCATCAGTGTCTTTCTTGTAGTGAGGGTCCCGAAATTGAACATGGTACTCAAGATGTGGACTCACAACTGTTGTGTACAGAGGGATGATCACTTCCTTGCTTCTGCTGGCAATGCTATTTCTGGTACAAGCGAGGGTAACATTGGCTTTCTTCACCACCTGGACACACTGCTGGCTCATGTTCAGCTGAAAATGGACCAAAACCCCCAGGTCTGTTTCTTCCACAATCTTCCACTCTGCCCCAAACCTGTAGCGCTGCCTGCAGCTGCTGTAGCCAAAGTGCAGAACTTGGTGATGTATGCATTGTCCCAGGTCTTGCTGCCTAGAGGGGACCAGATGCCCTGGACTGAGGCTATCTGTGGATGTAAAGTGCATCACTGAGACTCCTAAGGGACACAGCCCATGGCCTCTGTGAGTGATCATGTACTGTTGGAACACTTGAAGGCTCTGTGCTCAGCCAAGCCTGTGAAAATAAGGCCGTAAATAAAAAAAAAAAGAAATAAAATAAACCCCAGTCCACAACTTTTACAAGCTGCTGGAGTGAGAAATGGGGGAAGTCTTTCCACTACAACAGTCATATCGTTTTAACCCATGTCCCTTAAAGAGGGCAAACTGAAAGACTTCTTTTACCCCTCTGTTCTTTGATTTTTAGTTGAGATTTCACTCCAAATGTTATTCAAGTACAAGTTAATGTGAGTGAACCCAGTTTTCTTCCTTAACTATCTTTGCTGAGAACATCTGTGATTATAAATAAGGCACCATAAAGTTTCTCTTGTTCAAATCCTTACTTTAAAAAGTCAAAACTGCTGTAAACTGTTTTATATAAAGAGAATACATAGCCTTGCCCAGAACTGGGGCAAAGAACCTCAGTGAAAGACCAGGTCTCAAATGCAATTATCCTTTTTTTCAGCTGTTTATCATGAGTGAACAGGATGGAAAAAAACAGCAACACACAAAACCCCCACACAACAACAACAAAAACAACACAAATTCAGAATTTACATGCACTAACTGAAAGAGCTGTGCAGAGAATCCCTTTTGCTGATACAGTGCAGTGTTGCTACATCTTACCTGTGTGAGAAAGTACTGGTGCTGTGCTATCAGGAAACACATTTTTCTCTCCAAATGTGCTGTATTTCTACTGTTAGTTTTATAACATAGATGAGACCCAAATCAGAGCTTGTCTGAGGTATATCAGCTCAGGATTTGTAGCACTCTACCTGCACTGAAAGACACTGCCACTGACCTTATCCATGAGAAAGTCATTCTGCAAGTCTCTATCCTAAAGGACAGCAAGGAACAAACACAGATTGATTCATCTTTAATCAGTGTGTGCCTTTTTTTCCAGTGTATATCATAAAATGATCAGGTACAGATCAAGCTTTTCCTCAGCAGGAGAATATGGTAAAGGAAAGAAGAATGTGTTTTTAAAAACAAGAGATATTCGATATAAAAATTGCAGGAAAACAATTATGCTGGTTTATGTTATGTTGGAATAGTTCATTCGTTGTTACCCAGCCTGTTAGTATAACTGGTGGAAGGCCCCTACTACCAGCCTCTGTTCTGCAATTCATTAGCTTCAGGTTTCTGCTTTAACATATAACTTATTAAAACTGCAGATCTTCATAATTTCAGTGGAGAAAAGTCCTCATGCTGCACAATAAAGGCCTTGGAATCCTTTATCCAGAGGACTGAGATGGAGAAAGTGATGATGCAAGACATGGGGATGGAAGATGAAACATAATCTTGCTTTGTTAAAGAATGTAGTTGCTGTGTATGCCAGTATTTTGGTCCCAATCAGTATTTTGGTCCCAGCAACAGTGGATTTGAGCTTGTCTAGTCAATGGACCTGAAATACTAACCTACCATGGTAAATTATTTTTAGATCAGGTTGGTCTCAGTGACACAAATCTCTATACATAACCCTACTTTGGCTTTCAATGTTTCTATAATCCAGATGGATTCTATTTCCACTCAAATGATGAGGGGAGCAGTATCTGTCTAGGTTGTGACATTGTGGGCTAGTATGGACCTATAAGCAGCATCATGGAAAGGGAATTTCTTTAGACAAGCACTGAGGAAAAGATGCAGTGCATGGCTGGATCTGAGCACATGCCTCCTCCATGGCTCCTGTGACCGGGAGACCCTTGGCAGCCATTATGTTCCCAGACTTCTCACTCCATCACCCTGAGCCAATTTCAGTTCTTTAGCAGATTTTGGCTTTGCTCTGCTTGTTTTATCTGGGAAGGAAGAATGAGGGGGACAGTACACAGTGCGCGTAGGATTTTACCCTGAGAGACCTCAGGGAGAAGCCAATGGAGTAAGTCCCACATTTATTGTGTGAGACTTCACAGCTCTGCTTATAGACTGCCTACAAGAGAGACTGACCTGGTTAAATGCAGATTTTCCCTTATTATAAGACTGATTTTTCTCCTTTGGGGTCTTGTAAAGCTAGAAGTGCTGTTTCTGTTAAATACTGAAGTCAGACACCTTCTTACCAGCACTGACTTGATGGGAAAAATGTAGTTTAAACTAGAAGGAAAGACCTTTTGTCAGGACCTGGAAGAAAATAAGAGGGATGCTGACAGATTGGAGCTGCTACCTAGAAAAAAAAAGACAAAAGTCATAAACTATCAGAGTCTGGGGCTCTGGGCAGACATTTTCTGCTAACACTTTCTAGTTATGTCCCTGCTATGAAATTCAGAGGGCTAATTTTAAGTGGTTTCTTAACAGTTTCTAGTTAAGTATGAGCTAAGGCACTTTGTTTGCTCTCCTCCTCATTAGGTTACTGTGGAAAGGCTATGAACTTAAATATTTGACTCAGTATTAATTGGCATTGTGAATTCTCGCAACTCCTTCCTAGTGAATAAGCTTCTGAATTCTTGGACTCTGATGGGAAATAAGTCTCTGTTCAGCCACTGCTCACACTGCATGGCTTATGTGGACACATCTGGAAGGAGGCTGTGGCTGCTTTTTTTTTTTTTTTTTTTGCTACAGTAGCCTTCTTCAGGGCTATGGGAATTTGTTGGCATCAGAAATGCTGCTCAGCACAAAGGTCTACAGTGGGACTTAAAAAAGTTATTGGTACCACAGAAGAAATCCACTCACAAATCCACTCATATATCCACTCACAAATCCACTTCAGCACAATGTTTAGCAACATAGAATTAGTTTATCCTATTGGATCTGCCCTAAAGTGCCCATAGGTCCCTCTGTGCATTATTCCTTTGACCCTATTACAGTGGTAGTAAGGAACAGCTGGGATGATGACAATATCTCAGTCTGCCTGGTTTTACTCCAGTATTTTCATGAGCACACAGGGAAAGTCCCTACTAATTTGCTCGTATGTGCCATTTTATGAGAGCAGCTGGTAAAGTGAGATTCTTCACAAATCTGAAACCTCATAAGCCTGAGAGATCAGAGAGACAGTTCATATGGAATCAAGCAGTGAAGGAGTCACAAATCCATACACAAGCAGTTTAAAGCATTTTCCGTCACATGCTTATTCTGAACCAAAGAGCAAGTAGGGGTATCAATATAGGAATGTGTCTGCGCTTTGCTAGTTGCCAGTGAGACATACTATAAATTCCCCTTCAAATTTCTATTGCAAAAAATGTAGTCTTCTGCTATAGATCAATCCTTTATTGGATCAAAGCAACTTGTATGATAATATGGAATATTATTAATATGGTCACTATCTTGTGGAACTGGTTCTGCCTAAGTATAGTTGTACTGTGGTAAAATTAAAGAGCTATACCTTGGGACTGGGGTCCCACAGAACAAGGTGACGCATTAAGAAGCAAAAAATCTGCTCAGGCTTGACAGTTGAAGCAGCACTTGACACATTATGTGCTAGCAACATTAAAATCATGCTATCTAGTCCTACTGTAAGTCACTATGTGAGGTCAGGGCATGTTGAAGTCTATGGACAGAGTCACAATTCAGTGTGACTGAGTGAAGATGGAGTAACAAGTTGAAAATCATCATGGGGGCTGCTGTAGCTCAACAGTGTTTGGTAATATACCGTATTGAATGAATGTTGTCTATATTTTTCTGTTTTATTTAACATCTTCTGAAAGTGTGTGTCTAAACTCAAGACTATCCAAGACAAATGCATCCCATTACGCTTGGAGAAGCAAAGCAAGGCCGATATAAATGCATAGTGAGCTGTGAATTGCGCTTCCTCAGTAACCTGTGAATATCTGGATTTGGCTGCTGTATTTGTGATGTGTTTGTAAGCCTGTACATCTTGGAGATGTTAATGGCTAAAACCAAATCACCAATATAGTTCCATACAAAAAGGAGAAACCTGAAAATCTTTCTGTGGTCTGTGCACAATGGACAAAATATATCCAGCTACACTGACTTGGTATTTGTGAGGAAGCAAAAACAAGAGATATCTGATAAAGTTGGTCAAAAAAAGAAACAATCTGGCACCGTGTATCACATTATACACACACACACATACATGCACACATACATGTGCAAAAAAGAAAAAGTCACAAAACTTCAAATGAATTTAAAATACGTGAAAAGTTTTATTGTGGAAAAGGCAGAACTTATTTAGATGTTTCAGGAACTTGGAATCTCATAATGATATGTTACAAAGTGCTTCTTTTTTAGTATTTAATACAAAGACGTCATTTCAACAAGAAAAGACCTTTGATTTCCTAATGAATGTGTCAGATGATCTGAGAAATACTGGGTGTGTTTGTAATCACTGGAGATTACAAGAGGAACAGTTCTGCTAGCCAAAGTGGGTGAAGAGGAGGTGAAAGACCTTCTTAATCCCCTCACATTCTCACTGAGATTTAAAAATGAATTTCCTTATCTCCCTTCATCCCAGTCCAATGAAAAATTATGAGGATTTTTAAAAAGGAGGAGGAAAATTAAAAGTCCTTGAAAAAGTATTAAGCACCAAATACTGAAATCTTTTCAGTATCTAGTTCTACAAGTTACACCAGAAACATGTGACCAGACAGATAACTGACCACTGAATGTAGGCTGCCCTCATCAGTCATGGCTCATTTTTCTATATCTCGTTTCATGGTATGGCAAAAAACATCTTCCTTGGCATTTCCCTTCTGGCACCTCCTTTGAAATGTCTCATTTCAGCATATTTCTGTGTATTTCATTTTCTCTCATTTTTCAGTGAATTCTTCACTCAGATCTCTTCTAAGCTGAAAGCACAATAATACCTTCCATTGTGTCAGATGTGGTGCAGCTTTCCATTATCTTTCATTTGATATTGTCAGGTGGTTTTGGTTGGTTTTTCAGAACAGTGATGCTAGCTGTACTAGTACTAACTTTATGTGATGTTAAAAAAAATAGAAAAAAATTAACTTCTACTCAGAAAAGTGTATTTTTTTCTCAACAAGCAGTACAAAGAAAAATATTATAAATAAAATGAGAAATACTTCAGGCCATCCAGGAGTTGCAATTTATTATCTCTCCCCTTATCCTCTCCATACAGGAAATCCTTTGACTTCATCTTCCATAATGCATCTCAGAATGTGTGAATGCAGTTTTGTCACTGTGATCCTTTCTCACAGAGCACCATAACAAGCAAAGCCCAGAGGTTCTTCCTGAGCTGCAGAGGATGGCACAGGTGAGACACACAAACCACTCTGCAGAAAACCAAGGTTTGTCTCATGCAGGAGTCTAGGTTGCTGAGTATTTGTTTTAAGGGATTTGGAATGGTCTTTTTTCTCAACTGACTTATTTCCTGACACGTTCCCAAGCCAAGTTCTAATTACTCACTGCAGGAAAGTAGTACACCAAGAAGATTTAGTGTGAAAAAGAATATCACAAGGAACTATCATGAAAGTATTCTGCAGGAACTACTGTCATTATCTGCAAAAAAATACTGAAGACCCAAGGCAGCTTTTCTGTAGGAAATGAAATTTGTGAAAAAAACCCTGTATTTCAAAATTGCACACTATGTCTGGAAACAGTAAAATGTGATTGCCATGAAATTTTGAAAATCCAGATACTTCTTTGAATACACTTATAAGATCAGAAGCCTTAGAAAAACATGCACAAGATTAACTGTGCAATGTAGGTCTCATTTTTACTTTTCATACTTTAAAAGCAGTTGTAAGATGGTATTTCATAAGGAAAGAAAAATCGTTAGTCACTTGGCTCTACACAAGCATAGCATCCAAGCCCAGACTGCATGGAGCTTTGGGCAAATTAATCTAATGGGTGGCAACCCTGCCTGCAGAAGGGGGATTGGAACTGGATGATCTTCAAGGCATCTTCCAGCTCAAGCCGCTCTGCGATTTTATGATTCAGGACTGATTCTATGGCTTTATGATTACTCCAATGAGATGGCAAGATACATTCAGTTCTATATAGGTGCTCAGGAAGGAAAGCTAAGCTGTATCATAGCATACACAGATCACAGCTCCTGATGCCACGTGCATACATGTCATTAAGAAAGGAAGGCCAAAACTCTACATTTATACAACATTTCATGGACTCATAGAATAGAGTTGGAGGAGACCTTTAAAAGTCATAGAGTCCAACATCCTTACAGTGATCTAGATCAGGTTGCTCAGAGCCCAGTCCAGCTTGACTTTGAATGTTTCCACCATCTCTCCAGGCAATCTGAGCTAATGCCTCACTAACCTTATTTAAAAAACATCTCCCTTATATCCAATTTAAATCTCCACTCTTTCAGTTTGAAATAATTCTCTCTTGTCCTGTCACAAATCCTCATGTCAGTGCCCAGGCTCTGAGAGCACATGGCTCTGCTTTAAACCACTTCCCAAAGGTGGCTGTGATGTAATGTGCCCTACATAAAACCTATTCACAGCTCTCAGGAAATCTGGCCAAAGCATCCCTGTGATACTGCAGGAATTCTCAGCATATTCATGCACAACACAAACATCTCTCCTCGAGGTGACCCTTCATTTTTTTGTCGTCAGAAAGTTGGAATTCTTTCTTGAACCTACAAGGCCCACAGTCTTCTACTCTTGAGTTATTAAATAAGACAACACTGGCTAAAAATAAAGAAATAACTTAGAGAAATGTAGTTCTAAGCAGTGGCTCTAACACTTATTTTTTCTCCAAAGGATTTAACCCTGGAAGCCCTCCTCTACTTCCTCCCTACTGAAATCTGGTTTGGAGTGTGCCCTAACATTGTATAATAAAAGCATGCATTCTTGCTGGCAAATGCCCTGTGAACAAGCAAAAATAATGGTGGATAATTTTAAACGTGCATCAGCAATGAGACCTAGTAGCAAAATTAAATAACTGTTAAACTAGTCAAGTCTCTTCACTCTGTGCTGACCTGAATATACTTCTTTCTGGGCAATTAATGTTCTGCTATAGAAATACTGGCTTTAATGTACCTCACTTTACCGTGTTTTTTATTTGACTCACCACATATGTAATGTAGAAAGGAAACCAGAAATGAAGTCTTTATATAGCAGTCTTTGTAAAACTATTCAGAATTATTAATATGTAACATAAGGGCGAGGCATTTTCAGTCAAGGTTTTATTATCAGATCCATAGCCGAATGAATCTTGCAAGAAGCTGTTGCAATTATTTGGATCTGTAATCCCACATCTGTTCTGCTCTTCTTATTTGTTTTTCACTCTTAAGAATTTTGGTTTCCAGCAATATTGGCAGAAGAAAAATAATTCTTGTAAATTCCCATATGAGTGGATGCTTCTAAGAAGATCTGCAGTTGACACATTTCTGTGGCCATAACGAAAGCTCTATGAATTCTCTACTCCTGCATACAGATACTTTAGACAACTATCTAGGAAAGATAATTCTGCCATATGATTTAAACAGTGCTTCTGACAGTGATGATATTGGATATTTTTTTTAGTTACTAAAATCTGAATGCGATATAAGCAGCACTACAGATTATGATTTTAAGTGGTTAACTCAGAGTCATGCTATTCACTAAGATAGCCCTATAAATACGTTCCTTGAAGTTGCAAAAGTCCAAAGGCCAGCTGAAAACTCCCAACATATTTATTTTTAAGTCACAGATTAGGTTGACCTCTCAATTTTTTCTTGACCTCAGAATATTTGACTGCCTGAGGTTGACAAATACAGCCTAAATTACCAGTTTCTCAGCACAGGGATTGAAGGAGAGTAGCTGGGGGCACAAAGTAACCCAATAATAGTTCAGAAAGAAACCATGATTTAAGATAAAATTGTATTGAATATTCTACATATAGCGGTTGCTGTGTTCTGGGAAGCATTTTCTTCTCACTGTGAGGAAAATCTCCCAGGGTTTCCCTGGGGCAGTGTGGTCTGGGAACCTTGAAGATTGGGTGGAGAGCTGGGGATGGCAGCAGAGGCTGTTGCTCTGTTCTGTAAGATTTGAATGTGGTCAGCATCTACAGCATTTTTTAGTTTTTTCTAATTGCAGTAACACAGACAGCACCAATTGCCCCTTCAGTAATTTCTCAAGAATGAAATAAATTTTTGTCTTTTCCTTATGCATAACCATTTTCTTTTGGTTGTTTGTTTGTTTGTTTTCTTCTTATCATTTGTAAAAATATTCCCCTTTATATTTTTGTTTTGGTTTAAGACTAACAGATGGTGGTAGACATCTACTACAGTAGGTAGGTTAGATAAACAATTTTTAGAGCAATGACGCTTCTACTTCAGCATAGTTTATTCTGTTAAAGTGTTACATTATGTTTCCCTCATTGTTGTGTTCAATCTTAGTTTCCCTATATCTTTTGTTGCCTTCCAGAAGCTGGGAATTGCCCTAAGTAAGGCTTTGATCTTGCAAGCATCTACAGACTATTTACCTACCATGAAACATTCTCTTCCATGCAGTAGGGCGATTATTGCATGCAGAGATACTTGCATAAGTGTTTGCTGATTAGAGTCTCAGATTTGCCTTGGGAAAGGACTGTGTCTTATTGTGTTTACCAGGTGATTAGTGCTGTTGGATCCAGTTCCTCATTCCCTATACCAAGTATGAATGTGCAGGGTTGAACTAATGATATTGCACTGTAGGTAAAATATTTATCCACCCACATGCTAGATAGATATTCTGAAGTATGACTTTTTATCAACTTTAAGAAAGGTTTTGTATAATTGTGACATATGACTTCAGTCTGATATTTGTGAAAACAATAAGAAGCATTAGCATATGTGGAATAAATAGTTAATAGTTAAATAGACCATTAAAGTCAGAGGCCTAGTTTTTCTGAGGTGCTTCACATAAATCTGATTCATTGTAAGCAATCACAGGAGCTTTTCACTACAGCTTCCCTTTCCTGGTGAATGTACTGGATTTTATTTCAATTTGTTGACTTGTTTCTTTCTTTAGTTTCCCCATTCCACTGCTGATGGGCTGATGGCTCACCTCTAGCGTACTGTCCCCAGCTCCAGTTCACAAGTTCACTTATCTTCCTTTTCTTTCCAATGCAAGTGGTGACATCCAAGGGAAAAGACCATTAGCAGCTAGAAGTCTGAGAAGGATGTGTATTTGCTTGGTGCTTTTATGCTGGCTCACAGGGGAGCTGAAATTACTTGTCCTTTGATGCCTTATCTTTTCCATAGCTCTGATGAGAAGGACAAAAGTGCTCCTGCCTTGAAACATTACACACTTTGAAGGACGAAATGCTCTCTCCATGCATGCTACAGCTTTGTGTTGATTTAAGTGCATTGGTAGAACACCCCAGTGCATATTTGCTGCATGACTCCTCTGCCCAGTGGCCTCTCAACAGAACAGCAGCGCCTCTACAGCAACTGCTGTACTGACAGTGCTCAGTGATGTTCAGGCATTGCAGGCATGTGAACAAATTCATCTTTTTTAATCTAGGCAAAAATTCTACACTGAACAAGGGAACTTCTCAGGACATACGGCTGCCCCATTTCTTTGTGCCCACCCTAGAGGTTTTGTGGGCACAACAAGGGCAGCTAATATTGACACAGCTAATCCATATTTGGGCCCTACAGTACTAATGTAGACAAAACTATGTTGCACAAATCTGCTTTCAGTTCTGTAATTAAAACCCATGGATCAATCAGCCACACACAGAGTTGCTTATGGATATGGCTGAATTTCTTGCAACAGTGTCTGTTCAGCTATCTGTGGAAATAGCCGTTATGTACTTGACTGATGGCAGTGTCTGGCCCTACCTGTCATGGATTAGCATTCCACCAAGCTGGCAGGGACACAAATATCAAACAAAGAGCTGTTTCTTGACTCTGGATCTTCTCCTATAAATAACAGCGAATAGGTGTGACTAAAAACATTTGCACACTTCAACAGCTCCCTCCCCTCACATATTTGCTTTAGTCAACTAAGCATGCAAAATGGCTAAATCAAGGAAGTTCTTGGCAGTTGGCTAGCCTTAGCTGCAAAAAACTTCTACAAGATTTGCCATACTACACACCAATTAGGCACTCAGTTATATTTCACAGAATGATAGAATAATTTGAGTTTGAGAGGATCTTAAAGGTCATCTAGTCCAACTCCCCTGCAATGAACAAGGACACCTACAGCTAGATCAGGTGCTCAGAGCCTCTTCCAGCCTGACCTTGAATGTCTTCAGGAATGGAGTATCCACCAACTTTGGACAACCTGTTCAAGTACCTTATCACTCTGATTGTAAAAAAGTTTTCCTCCTTTCCTTTTTTAATTTGAAACCATTTCCCCTTGTCCTATTACAACAGACCCTGTCAAAGAGTCTGACCTCTTCTTTCTTATAGACCCCCTTTAGTTCTTCTGTGCCGGGAGCTGTGGACATGAGCAGAGCTTTGTGGCACTTCCTGAAGAATTTCAAGGGAGAATATAACAAACAGTTGAAGTATTCATACCAAGAGCTTTATTTCCAGTTTCACTGCAATAACAATTAGAGGCCAGTTGGCATTTGGCCATTGAAAATTATATAGCCAATTGGCAAAAAGTATCATTTTATTCCTGACTTTATGCTTGCAAGCTGGGTGGCATAGGAGGATTTTGTGTGTGTATATAACACTAACCTCTGCAGAATAATGCACTGTCTAACTAGTCAAAAGTCTTTTCTTCACACAGCCAAAGGCTAATTGCCAACCAACTTCAGTGACCTTCATCACCACTGATCTTTGTTTCATAGTGACATTTGCCAGCATTTGAGCTTTATCTTCCTCTTTTTTGCCTCTTTCTGTCATGTATAATTATCTTCTCTTTTCTACCATTTTTTATCCTGTGTGCATGCATAAAATTTGCAGTGGTTTGAGAAAAATATTGCACATAGTTACAAACCTCCAGCACTATGACTTGATGTAAAGGCTGAGCAGGATCTGCTCATGACTGCACTCCAGAAGGCATGCACAGAACTCACTGGACCTCACAGCACCCCAGTATTGCCCATCAGAGCTGAGAAGTGCCAGCATCTTAATGCTCCCACCCCTGGGTCACCACATCCCCAGAACCAAGGCTTCAATTACAGCAGCCTTCTTTTGCAGTTGAACCTGTTTGCCCAGATTTCTCCGCTCCCCAGGGCTAAGCTGCCTTGTTAGTGAGCTGACAAGTTTCAATCCACCCTCCTTGGTTCCAGCTTGAAAGCTGAAAACATATAACAAGTAAATAGTGATTTGCAATATTATAATTGCAAATATTCCTGTTTTGTTTTTGTCTCAAAGAGAAGGGGAATGAAAGAAGAACAGAGGCTTGCCAAGACATGAAGTTTTATGGGCTTATGTCCCAAAATTATAAGATCTAAGTCAGTCAACTAAGAGCTAAAACAGCACTTTGAGTGCTGCTTAAAACCAGTGGAATTCCCAAATAGAAAGTGGTTTCCTTTGCAAGAAACTAGTGCTAGAACAGATACTATAAAAATTGCTTTAATTAACATCCCTGTAAAATGAAGAAGTGATAGAAGTGATAGAATACAATATCCATGCCTCCATACAACTGCAATTGCTTATGTATTAGTCTAAAAGTGCAGTCAAAGACATGTCAAACCAAATAGTTGAAAATAATGCATCATGTTGTCCATGCCCTTGTAAAATACTAACTTTTTCTGTTCTCTTAACTACAAAGATAATAGCTCAGAACTAGTTTCAGCTGTCCCTGAGGCACAGTGTGCTGTCAGCTCCCTTGCTTTTGTCACAACTTTTTTTTCCTTTGAATTCCCCACCTCATGTATTCATAGACTTCAGCTGTCTTATTTCTCCTTCTGGTGAATACGGAACAATTTATGGAATTTGAGCTCCAAAGGTTTAAGAAACACTTTAAAAATTATGGATTTAGTATTTCAAAATAACTTACAGCTCATAAGATAAATTTGTTGAGACACAACTTATAGTTTTTAAAAATGAACATCACTATAAGCAGTAGGAAAATCAGGTACTAAATCAAGCAGACACTATGTAGATTCTAGGACAGAAGTTTTCACACTAATTGTTCAGCATGGTAAGAATTTGTAGTTTCCATTAACTTAGTAGTAGTCTCAGTCAAAAGAAGCCTGAAGCTGTGTTTTCATCTTCACGAAATACTGGTTGGTATCTTGATGTAGCAAGGCACATTAAATCTATGGAATGCTGACTTTTTAAATTCTGAGATATCAAAATATCTAACTGGAGAGCAGTAATATACCTAGCATTTGCAGCAACATACACCTGGTATCTGCAGTGAGGACACGTACAGTGAAATCATGATGTCAGCTTAAATCCTTTGAGGCACTAAACAATACTGTCTGCCATCAATTCAAGCTACCAATTCCATGCTTTTGTCACCAGCTCATGAAATGAAGCTTTGCAAACTGTCAAGTCAAATCTTTCCAAAGTTCAGAGGAACAAAAATGATCTTTAAATGCTTGATAGCTCCAGTAACCTCAGAATAACTTAGCTTGCATTCTGGGATAACTTTTTCTGCAAGGGGGCAAAGCTGCAAACAGTATATATTAAAAATAGTAAAAATGTTTATTGGCAGCCTACGTCTTTAGGAGCACATTTTTATATGTTTCTGTTTGTATAGTTTCAGCACAAATGGAGTAATATTAATACCACAAGAAGGTCTGTTTACATGCTGCTCCAAGAATTTTTTTGCAGAATAAACCCTTGCCTTTGTCATTAGTCTTTGTGACCACAAATCTTAGCGTAAAAATTAAAGTGTTTTATTCTGTTTATATAATAATAATAATTATTTTATAATGGAAAGAAGAGATAATTACTTGGAACATCTTATAAAGCTGTTTTTTTGAACAATCGCATCACTATTTTTTATTTGTAAAGGATATCTACCTGATGCTGCCTTGTTGAGGAGGAACAATGCGCATCCCATTACTGTACTCACTGTGCAGCCAGTGCTGTAGCGGTCTTCTTGCAGGAAAGAGGTGGGAATGTCTCCAGTCTGGGCACAAAGCTTTGCATTTCTCCTTGACTAGCTACCAGCAGTCCACACTGCCATAAAAGAAGCGATAAGAAAGATGCAGTAATTTCTTTGTTTCTGGAAGTCCCAGTTCTTTCACTTACTGCTAAAAGTGTTGCACTGGCATTCATATTCCCATAGTTTTTTAGCTGCCCATGCACTGATCTGTATTATCCCTGGACCATGCTTGGACATCTCTCGTTGTCCATCTTCATCTAGTTATCATCTTGCCATTGCTTCTATTTTCAAATCTGACACGGAGTTTCTCATGCGAGAACAGTTTCCAATTCCAACTTTTTGGTGGTACTGGTGTCCAAAGTGACACAAAGACAAGGCAGACTCATCCGCAAAACTTCTAGTGAAAACTTTCCTTTATGATGGACCAGTATACAATAATGTTTAACAAAACAGGGCTGCTGGGTTGGGAAGCAGTTCTCTCTCTACTTCAGAATCTGTTCAGACATGCAAAGAATGGAAGAAGACAACACTGTGGCTCTTGTAATAGTATCACAGAACCATTAAGATTGGAAAAGATCACTGCAATCATCCAGTCCTACCGTCAGCCCATTCCCACCATGACCTCTTAACCATGTCCCTCAGTGCCACATCTACCCATTTATTGAAAACCTCCAGGGATGATGAACGAAACTATCACCTCTCATGGCTGCTACCCAGTTTTGTACAGAAAGATCTCTTCATTTAGATGGAAAATAACAAATATTTTTATTTTGCAACAGGATGAAAAGTCTCTCATTTATGCATCTCCACAAGTTTATTGCAGAGCTAACAACTGCATACAGGCCTGCTGTGCTGACTGCTTTCAAATTTTTTCCTTCACCATTTCATACTAGAAAAAAATGTTTCTTCAACATACACGTGACCTGAAAATAAACTTGAAAAGTCAGAATCGGCTAGTGCATATCTAAAATAAAAAAGGAAAGGAGGAAGAAAGTTTAATGAGTGCAGAAAGGAAGATCAGAAGTTTATGTATCCCTCACCCCCTCTCTGGAGTCGAGAGGATACAACACAAACGGCCGAAACACATCAGCAGAGCAAGTCTTTGGAGGAAATATCTCTTACATCAGCCTTGCTTTGTATTCATGCCATGTGTCTGCAGCATGGTTCATAGAATCATAGAATCATAGAAACACAAGGAAACAACCTATAAGATCATCTAGTCCAACTGTCTTCTCATTACCACTGATACCACAAGCACTAAACCATATCACGCAGCTCAACTTCCAGATGCCTCTTGAACACTGCCAGGGACGGTGAGTCCACCACCTCCCTGGGCAGCCATTCCAGTGCCTGACCACTCTGAGGGAAAAAGTTTTTCCTCATGTCCAACCTAAACCTCCTCTGGTATAACTTGCAGCCATTTCCCCAGGTTCTGTTCATTGCCTGGGAGAAGAGGCCAAACCCCTCTTCACCACAACCTCCCTTTCAGGAGGTTGTACAGTGCAATGAGGTCTCCCCTGAGCCTCCTTTTCTCCAGACTAAACAATTCCAGCTCCCTCAGCCTTTCTTCATAAGACGTGTGCTCCAGACCCCTCACCAGTTTTGTTGCCCTTCTCTGGATACATTCCAGGGCCTCAATGTCTTTCCTGTAGTGAGGGGCTCAAAACTGAACACAGTACTCGAGGTGCGGCCTCACCAGTGCTGAGTAGAGGGAGATGATCACCTCCCTGCTCCTGCTGGCCACACTATTTCTAATGCAGGCCAGGATGCCATCGGCCCTCTTGGCCACCTGGGCACACTGTTGGCTCATGTTCAGCATCAACCAACACCCCCAGGTCTCTTTCCTCTTCACAATCATCAACCACTCATCCCCAAGCCTATAACACTGCATGGGGTTTTTGCGCCCAAAGTGCAGGACCCGACACTTGTTGAACATCATCCCACTCACCTCAGCCCAGCGATCCAGCTTATCTAAATCCCTCTGAAGGGCCTTCCTACCCTCAGGCAGATCCACACCACCTCCCAGCTTGGTGTCATCTGCAAACTTTCTGAGGATACACTCTATCCCCTCATCTAGGCCATCAATAAAGATATTAAACAAAATCTTCAGCTAGATTTTGCAGAGCTTCAGCTAGATTGTGGTGTTGTCCTTGGGAACAACAAGGAGATGGAGATGGAAAAAATGAGAAACTGGGGCTGTACTGTACAAGTAGATCGGTCATTAGTCCCAGCCTACCCCAAATTCGCTTCTCCTCATTGTCTTATGATGAGCCAGGGAAGAAAAAGAAATGGCTTAGACAGTTTCCTGGCTTTGGAGTCTCTGTGTGATTGAAGAAGTAATTTCGACTCACTGGAAACTTGTCAGTAAAGATGCTTTTTGGAGGATATGAGATTTATATGTGGTCAAGCTTCCCTATAGATGTTGGCAGTAATTTGTCCTGTCGTTGGAGGGCTGACGCTTTTCTTATGGTCCTCCTTGGCTGTCTGACAGCCAAGGAGCAGATGATTGATTTTTCTGAGTAGTGAGTCTGGTACTGCTCAGGGTCAGGCTGATGGAAATAGGGCAATGACTCCTGCAAGTAGACATCAGGACATCAAGAGGGAAGGTGGTAGGAAGCTGCAGCCTCTGATCAGAAGGATGAACAAGTGCTTTAAGCTACATTTTACCTGGCTGCCAGCACCTTCACTGGTGAAAACAGACCTCAGATGATTATGATATCCAGTTATTTCAGTGTTTTGGGTATTCAATTAATATTTTATATTTTTAAATGTTGAGATTGCAAGTAAAGAATGGAATGGGAAGGTTTATAGTTTTGACCAGTGAAGTTAACCTACCATTTCTTATACACCAATAAACCACGCTTCCTATCAATCATAAGTATAGATAGATCTATGATACAGTTGATTTAGGTTTGCCTTGATGTGATGTGCATGGCTTATTCTTACTTTTTAAGAAGAAATTTAACCATGTTTGCTTTTGGTCAAGATAAACCAACGGCCTTGAAATTTGGAAACAATATATATTCGACCACACAAACTAATAAGGCACCAGTGTTTTAGCAGACATTATAAAACATAAAATTAGATGGAAAATTGCCTTAAGCCCCTGTAAATTAAAATTGCTCTTTTTATAGCAAAAATGAGCCTTATATAGCAACAAACAATTTTGTGATCTTCATTTAACTAGCCAATTTCATATGGCAAACAGTATTTATTCATCCTGCTCCAGTGACCTAACCAGCAATTTACAATGTGATGCCTTGCATATTTTCACAGTGTTGTAAAAAAGTGAGGTTCTGTAGATTTATTTGATCCCTGTTGAAAAATTATTTTTTTACCTCCTCCTAACCAGTGTAAACTGGAAATTGTTCTTAATGTAATTCTTTTGCTTACCATCCACTCATTAATCAGAAAACTAATTAGAGCCAGTTTGCTTACTCTAATTTGAAAAAGTGAAAGTAACATATGTTGACAGTTAATTCGGATTTTTTTTGTTAACAAGCACACAAGTTTTTATAATGAAATAATATTTGATACTGATACAGAAAAACATGAACTAATAAATTGCAACAGGCTGGGAAAATGCAGAATGTTAATCACTCTGGGAATAATAACATATATCATTTAGTACTCTAGTTTTTCTGTTGATGATTTTCCATTTTAGCTATTTTTATGCGGTATTACAGAGACTCGATTTGGAACTTCTCAAACACACGTCAGTACAAGTTTTCAGCATTTTGCAAGTTTCTACAGGCCCAGTGCAATTTCTGAAACCAAGTTACAAGAAAAATATTATACATCTAGGCTCCATTTCAAAAACTTCTGTTGTCTTGGCTTTTAAAAAATGTCAATATGCATAAAAGGGTGCCACTTGACAGCCTGCAAGGCTCTCGGTTAAAGCTTGCTCTGAAGCCCACCCAAATCATTGGCAGTCTTTGAGCTGCTTCTTTGGAGCAGATCGCTGGCAGAGGCAGTGCAGCATCTCCTTCTGAACCACCTGTGAGCTAGAGTTTGGCCTCTTCCTACCTGGGTGAAAGTGTGGTTGTAGTGAAGGTATGTGTAGTTCTCAGTCTAGTAAGTTCAAGTGTGACATCAACAATGGTGACTTTTCATCTAGAGAAACTACCAGTTTATCCAGGGATCTCAAATAGGTCATAGAATGGAATCACAGAATAACAGAATGGTTTGGGTTGAAAGAGACCTTAAAGACCACCCAGTTCCAACTTATCCCACGTCTGTTTGCGACCCACCAGATCAGGTTGCCCAGGGCCCCATCCAACCTGGCCTTGAATGGCTCCAGGAATTCTCAACTTCTCTGGGCAGCCTGTGCCAGTGCCTCCCCACCCTCTAGTTAAGAATTTCTTCCCAGATTCATCTGAATTATGCGCTCTATGCCTGGCTCCCTGACAATGCCTATGCAATTTTAACTGTTTTTGTTTTGTGACTTTGCAAAGTGGAATTCCCATTGAGGGAGAAAGTTGCTTATTCTCCTTGTTTGCACAATCTTAGATGCGATTTTAAACTAAAATTGAGCAAGAAAAATTTCTATTTAAAACCCACTAAAAGTGGAAATTGTCTTCTAAAACTTGTAACCTTGCAATTAATATTTACTCTAAAACAACTGAAATGTTTAGCTTTATAATCTTTGCCTTTGTCCCCAGACTCTTTGTGCCATCTAGAGAATGCTTGGAGCTGGAGGAAAAATGCAGGAGAAAAGAAAGAGAGATATTTCCTAGAGAAAGGGGAGAAAATCTTTGAGTTCAGAACAAAGGCTTCATCAGTATCATGGAGTATTAGAACATCATGTTTGACAAGCAACCACTAGAGGTCAGATGTGTTTTTAAATTAACAAAATAACTTACTTCATCATTTTATCATATTTTTGTGTCTTTCTATTTCTTTTTGGTCCCAAATTAACCTTACAAATAAGATGATGTTTGGACTTTGCTTTTGAAAATTAATCCATACAATGGAAATTATTGGTAACAGGAAAACGTATTAGTCAAACAAATCATTTCTACAGAGATAGTTTTCAGCATATTAGTTGAAGAATCTCATAGCTGTATGGAAGACTGCAATTCTGTGATTCTGTGATTCTGAGAACTGCATGATCAGGTAGCAGACATTAACATAAATCCATTAACTGCAGATAAATAAAATAATTCAAACAAAAATATGGAACATTTTCTTCCAAGGATGTAGGTCTCTATTTTGAAAGTGAACCTGTGACATATTCTCATATTTCAAATTTTGATATTCATACACTAATTTTGCTTTATTTCAGATCTGATGTTTTGCATCCCTGAGGTTTTTTAGAGCTTTCAGTTCAAATGAGGCAAAATTACCCTCTGTTCTGCATTTCAAAGTCCAAGGGATTTCTGTGTTGTTCCACATGAATCCACAAACTGCCCACAAGATTTTTCCCAAATATCTCTCTTGCATTCAAGAAGTCTTGTGATTCTTCTACCCATCAACAGGGAATCAGGCCAGTATGGGATGCTGAAGTGCAATCTGGGTGGCTTTCTCCATCATTATTTCTAAAGATTTATCTTCTTAACTGTCTACTCTGAAATTATATTTGAGAATGTGCATGACAGGGAAGCATAGGAGGCAAGGAAGTTAGGGGTTTAAGATCAACTGGCTATCATTTGAAAGGGTGGAAATGTTACACTTGAGCTCCTCTCTAGCTTTAAAACTTGGATTTTTACTTTAGTGCAGTGTCAGAATGACCACACACCGTATGATGTAGCACTGCTGTAGTTGGGAGCAGAATTTGGGCCAAACACTGTAAAATCATTTCTTAACATTATGTACTTTAATACTGAACCATTTAATCTTAACCACAGCAAGACAATGACTCAGCATGGATTTAATAGCTGCTCCTCTGGGAAAGGCACGCTAGCAGTTACTGATTCATTTATATTGGACACTGCTGTGAAACATCTTGCAGACAAAACTCAAATGAATTACTGTACTTAATATGTTTTATGTCATTTATTCATCGCTCAGATGCATTACCCCGAGCCTGCTCCCTGGCAGCTTTCCCAGCTGCCTGGACATGGCTGTTATTAGGGTGCTGAGGAACACATGCTGCCCTGCCTGTTCCAGCCACGGTTCTGCTTGTGACCATTGCCTTCCCCTCTGCTTTGTGCACTGACTGGGTGACAGATCGGTGAATTATGATGTGTCTGCCTGTCTTAATGACTCAGAGGGATAAGTGTTCAGCAGGATATATATCTATAACAGCACAGCAAAAAAAGTAACAGCACTATATGATCTTTTCATTTTGAATTTGTGTGTAGTGCTGTGTAGAAGGTTTTGGCACTTGATACTTGTACTCCTTGTACTACTCTTGTCTGAGTGACAAGAGTAGTTAAAACCTCAGTGATCTGAGGTTTTAAAACTTCCACTATACTAGAAGGTCTGTAGTCTTTACAGCTTTGCTGCATCCTCTCTCTATGATTTAATACTATTCTATGTTCAGTTCTCATCCTTTGGTTTTGCTGGCAACACAAATGCACACATACACAAAGCTTGTGGCTGCCTTCAAGGGAACCCACCTGGAGAAGGCATTCCTGAGCTGGGAATGGAGAGGTATTTATGGAGTCGCTGTCTCCAGAGGTATTCAACTTATATGTGGATGAGGCACTGAGTGGAGTGGTCTAGAGTGGTCACAGGTGTGGATTGATGGTTGGGCTAGATGATCTTAGTGGTCTTTCCAACCTTAATGATTCTATGATTCTATGAACGGAGAAGAAGATGGGAAGAAGCTCTCCTGTCTGGTTCCCACCTGTGTACCTGTCAGGACAGGTTGGCCAAAGGGCTTGGTGAGTTCCACAGAAGACATGGGGGCAGAGCTACTGGCCTGGGATTCTGTGGCAAAGCAAGCTCTCATTTGCCCATGTGCAGTGAAGTAGGACTTCATGCATGTTCTTTTTAGATGAAATTACTCCAATAATCTACTTGATTTATAGCCTCTTAATTCTTGCCCTAATTGAAACTGCTTCATTAGGCGTCAAATACTGCTTCTGGTGTCTGATAAAGGGGAAACACCACTAAAACAATAATGAAAATGAAATGAAAAGTTCATCAGGAACAATTCTGCACTAATGTCTTAAGTAAACTTTCGATCTAAGAAGTGCAATTAACTGCAGAATTGATTTTATGTCTCAAAATCATGAAAAGAGAACAAAAAGAAAAGTCCTGAGAAAAAAGGACATTCATTGTCTGACTTCTTGCCTTCTCTGTGCTATTAAGCTACATCCAAAAACAAGACATAAAATGAAATCCAAGATCTTTTAACATTCTCATAGCATTATTTCTGTGGACCATAGTCAGGCCTGAGACCAAGGTGATGCTTGGTCTCTAAGGTATGTACGTAATGTGCTTTCCCCCACATTCCCATTTGTGCTGAGTCTAAGAAGAAAGGGGGCTCTGATCATTCCAGATGTGTGGTAAACAAAATGGTAAAATCATATGGTAAATTGTGTTTCATTACCACATAGTCAGCATCAGCAGCTCATTGGCTAGGCTGTCTCTAGTCTTGATTACAGAGTGTCTGAAATAATATTGCCAAGACTACTGCAGCATGAATTGGAAAGCTAAAAGCTGGAGGAAGAAGAAAGAAATAGCTGGTCCTTTACCTAATAAATTTGGTAGGAACTAAAGCATAATCCATTCCAGTAAATCTTTTTTGTTAACTCCTGCCTGACAATTTCTAACACATCTTTCTTATGCTTTAGACATCTGAACTTTACCATGCCAGAACTGATTTTCACTTTTACTCTTTCTTCCAATCTGCTCTGCTCTGATCTTCTTTCCCATTTCCACTTGACATAGCTGCGACATCAAGTGAAGAGTGGGTTGATTTACTTGCCTCCAGAGCAATCGTTCTGATGCTTGCTATCAAAGCAGATGCTGATCTTAGACCTGAAATGTCTTTATTCTGCTTAATTAAATCTCCTGGAATAGCTCATCTTCAGGTACACATTGTCAGCAGACTGATTAAGACATACTACATCTCCAAACTATTTTCCTATCCAAGTGTTGAAGCAATGCAAAAGAAAGCATCCTGCTTGATTTCACAGTGAATCTACCAAGAATATCTTAGATTTCTCCTTTCACAGCTCTTCTATTTTTTTTTTTTTTAATTTTTATTTTTATCCATTCATTTTCCCATTTTGCTTTATTTTGAAGAGATGATGATGGGATCATGACAAACACCTGGCAAAGAGAGAAGGGAATCAGTATTACAGAAACATTCAAAGAAAGCAACAGTTAAGAGAACAGTATTAGGCTTCATAAATTTAGCTGCTTCATAAACTGCTCATAAACTTTTTCCAAGCAAAAATTATATCCATATCATGTACTATTACAGAATGAATGAAAGAAAATTTTGCAGCAAACAATGGCTCCTTCAGTATCTTTAATATCTGAGATGAAAGCAGAAGTCTGCATTAAAACAAGTTGCAGGATAATGTCTCATTGATGATTAGCAGCTGTTGTAGTAGTAATACAGACCAGGAATCTGAACTAAGGCTTGAGAAAGGACAGTGATCCAATTTTCTGACATACAATTCAACTTAAGATGTCAGGATTTAAAAATGAAGGCTACTAACTCAGCTCAGTTTACATTTGGTGCTTTTCAGATTATGTATGTGGGATGAGTTGTCCACAGGAAAATTCATTATTCTTTCCAGTGGAACAAATATGAGAATCTCAAACTGTAGGACTTCCTGATCATAAATCACTCTTTTTCTTTTTCTGTGAACTAGAGGTCAGCAGGGCTGGGTGGTAGTTTGGCTGTGCAGCCACAGAGCAGCAACCATCTTGTCTGGCATTAACCTCTCTACTTTGATGGTGACTGAGGTCTGTCATACATTGCCCAAAGAGGCTGTGAAGTCTTCATCCTTGCAGATATGCATAAGTCAAGAAATGATCCTGGGCAATCTGCTCTGGGTGACCCTGATGGCCCTCCCAGATGACTTGCAGGGCTTTCTTTCCACCTCAGCCTTTCTGTGATTCTGCTTCTTTGAATCATGACCCATAGTAGCTGTAATGGAAAGGCAGGCCACTGTTCCTTGAAAGAAAAGTACTCAGATGAAGAGAGGTCTGTAATATCTTTTCTGCCATGTAATCTTTGCCAGCCATCCAAATGAAGTTCATTTATCTCTGCAAATCAGCCTTTTGTTTCATCTGTAATCATACATATTGGTTCAGAAAAAAACAAAAAACAAAAAAAAAAAACCCACAAAACTTCATAGGTAATAAAATTTACAGTGTATGACGTGCAGTATTTGAAACTGGTCTATTTTACAAAATATGTTATATTTACATGTGCTGGCTGTTTAAAGGGAATGAATATTTTTAGGGTCCCAGTTTCTATAGAACTATTTAGTGTGCAAAACAAGTTTATTTCCATCACCGAACATCTGCAGTTTTACCACTAGATAGCAGTATGTAGCAATGAATACTGCTTATAGAAGTGAAATAGCTGGGTAAATTGTGTTCACCCAGGGAGTAGAAAGGGATAAATGGCAGAAGAAAGAATAGAAATTCTCTTTAAATTCTCATTCTTTTTAAACATCATTTGCTCTTCTCTCACAGTTCTGAGTTCATAAAAGTTCAATTCCATCTGCTGATGAACTAAGAGGACCTAAAAATCAAAGGTAAGATGAAGTTAAAACAAGAATTCATTTGTCCTCTGATACAGGATTGAATGTAGAGATGGAGAAAGACCTTTCAGAATAACTCAGTGCTTGCTCCAAAGGATGTGGGAGAAATAAGACTGGGTTTTATTTCCTACAACAGTGAAAATGGTGATACTCATTGTGAAGAAAAACAGCAAAGGCTGCTGGTGGTGATGGCCCTGCAAGTTGCTTTTGGGACTCCATGGCCATGTGTGGGTCCTCCCATTGGGTCCACACTGGGGATCTGAGCCACATATAGCAATGTTGGCTTCCCCAGATCCTTGCTGGTGAGCTGGTGAGCTCCTTTGCCTCTTTCCTTTGCCATCATGTCCTTCTATCTGAGGTACTCCTGCTTTACTGTTTCCTCTATTATGATTTATTACAAACTAGTCCCCAGAGGAGATAGCACAGATGTTTTTTAGAGAAATATGGTAACTTGCATCAGATGTATATCTATCTTAATTTACATATAATTAATTAATCTCACCTTGGTTAGGGATCAAGTTAGATTGGTTGGTGGAATTTATTTTTATACTCAGCAGGAATTTGAAATCAGAACTAAGCCAGTCTAGCAGGAACTGTCAGATGTGGGACAACTAGTAAACACCAGGACATACTACCCAGAGGAACCCCGTGTTGTTCCCATCTCCTTCCAGAAACACCATGAGCATGGCTTACTTCCTTCCCCGTTCCTCTCTGTCAGTGTAGATATCTTTGGCCACCCATGAAGTGACAGGGCTGAAAGTGACACAGATGTTACAGTTATGTTTTCTACTTTTCTGTGAGCACATCTTGACATACTTATCACTGTAAGATGCTCTGAGCTGGACTTAGAGCCACAACCCTGTTCATTTACAGTGCATGAGTGATATTTTTTCCCTTTCTGCAATGAGGTCATTGTGTCCATCATACTGACACTACATAGGTTTCTTTATTAAGAAACAAGACTCCATTCTTTTTAATAGAATTTTAAATTATTTCTGTAAGAAACATTTCTTACAGAATTACAAAAATTCATTTATCTCCCCCCCATCTCAAGTCAAAAAGCTTTGGTGGAGAAGATGCTGTTTTTCAGCCCTTATAGCAGGTATAGTACTGAATTCACATTTTTTTTTAGTTTTGTTTTTGTTCCAGCTACCCAATCCTTGTGGATTATGTTGTTAATTTCTTTAAGTATTGAAAACTTGGCAGTGAATTTAATGTTCTTCTCAACTGAGATTTTTTGCAAACTTTTTGGAGGAAAGGACTGCTGGGCTGCTCTGAGCTGGACTTAGAGCCACATCACAGTTCATGTTCTGTATCTCTGCAGGAGTACATGGTTGTTGCTAGATGCTCTCTCAAAAGATGGCTTCAGCTGCCCTGGCCCAGGCTCGATTTTGGCAACTGACCAAACAAAGTTCTTCTGTGTTGCTTGGTGTTTGCAGTTCAAGGAAGGATAAACCAGCTGCTTCCCAAAATGAACGGAAGGGTGTGGAAGGTGCCTGATGAAAACTCTAGGTCACAGCATATGTTGCTCAGGAATGGGTGGAATTGATTCTCCTCATTTGAGTGCCAGCAAAACCAGGAGGCCGGACCAGCTTGCAGTTCTCAGAAATGTCATCCCACATGGTGTGCAAAGTCCTGGAGCTGCTTGAACTTCAACATTTCTGGATGCTTTGACTTTATTGCACGTTTATGCATAGCTTACGCTCTCACCTATATGTGACTTGATATCTTATTGTGTTTTCAGTATGCTTGTTGACCTATTCCAGCTATCCAAAGATGATGGTGCATTTCCTTCCAGTATTTTAAATTGTATTCAGAGGAAAAATTAAAGGAGAATTCCAAATTCCAGAAATGCTCTCTGATCCATGCCCCTTCAGCATCCTGGTCCTGCTGTGGCTTGTTGATATATTGGCTACACAAGGAGAGGACAGCAGCTGGTGATGGGCAAATTAGAAGTCAGATGGGGCCTGATACTGTGACAATGATATATTTAAAACAGCAACAAACTGCCCTTTTTTTATCAGTATATCTCTGTAAAAGGTGGGAGAGGGACTGCAGGTCTGGAAGAGGAGATTTTAGAATAAATACTACTTGTAAATATTTCTGTGAGATAATTTGGCCTTCTAAACTGTTTGCTGCAGACTGCACTAAGAGCACTGATACAGGTATGTCAGATACTGGGGATAATGTGCAAAGCAAGAAGATCTCTCAGATGCCATGTCTGGTCATTCTTCTGTCTGAAGAGGGAATTAACGATAGACTTACCATAATTAACATAACCAGTTTCTTGGTAAGGGGAACTTACTGCACTTGATGCACATCTCATTACTGCATATTTCCTACATGAGATTCCTTTTAGCCTTGTACACTTTATGCCTCTCAGTCAATTTGGGATAAAGCTGAAGTGCTATTCCAAAGGTCACTTAATAACAAAGAGATAAAATATACTTGCATTTGGAGAAATTGAGACAACTTTCTGAATTCTATTTCTCTCTTATAAGGAGTATCTGTCTTAGATTGCAGCTGCCACAGTGAATCAAGGGAGAGAAATTTCTTTAATAACTGAAGCAAAACTCTTACTGCTTTAAGCATATTCACTGATCTCAGCTCTCTGATGGGGTCCTGATAGCTCTGGGGGGAAGGATGTTTGCACTTGCTTCTTAACTACTGTCCTTTAAAATAGCAGTAAAATCTTGCAGTTTTTAATTCATGTCTTCTGTCATGGCTATTTCTCCTTCTTGCTCCTGAACCATCCCCATGAATTATATGAGATTTGCTGTATCTCTACTCATAGAGCTTGACAGAAGTACATAGTAGTGATGTTCCATGCTACCTCATTGGATAAGGGAAGGTTATTCAGTCGCAAGGCCATGCCCTGGAGTGCAGACAGACCTAAGAGGAGGACACCATCTGCTGCAATGGCCTAACAGTCATAGAGTTTCCTTCTCTAATCATTGGGTAGACAGTTGTGACATTCAAACCAACCTTTGAATATTTGAGTACGCTTGTAGAGGAAAAAGCCTCTCGCAGCAGACTTTTTCCTTTCCAGGTAAATGGACAGACTTTGTCCATAGCTGCCTTCACAAGTCCCAGTTATCTTGAACAAGGCCTGACACCACATACTTACAAGATGGGAGCAGTTTGCATAATCAATTGTAGTGCCATTCACACCAAAGGAAATGAGGGCTCGTAGGTACTGGCTGTAAAGTAACACAGCCATATTATGACTAAGCATCTGGTACTGCCACGGTCAAGACAACGGGTATTTAAGTGTTGACACCAGCATGAGCATAAATTGATTGCTTTTGGGTTGGAAATCTCTAGAGGTCCCTCCTATTCACAGTGCTGTGGATGCCAACTTCTTTGATGCACAAGGTAAGAATTTTTGCTAAACATGAGAGTCTGGATCAGACTGAATAAGCTAAAATCTGTATTTAAAATCTTCTGTTTGAGGCTTGCTAAGATTTCTAATAAACAGTGTCTACAACAGTGTCTGTGTTTCTTAAGAACTGGACATTGATGCTTACTTTAGGTCTCAAATATTTATCTGCTTTTTTAATGACGCATTATACTCAAGCAAATTTGTAGATTTCTTTTGATGAGGTCAATTCCACTTTTAATTACTGACAGCCTGGATGCAGTAGATATGGTAGCAGAGAAAGTGTGTTCGCTGGAAAGCTATTTTAAGTAATTCTGTGGGTTTTTACTCTTACTTAGTTTCATGAATAGGTCTATTGAGAAGAAAAGAAGCAAAAAAACTTAGCTACACAAAACAGTAATTTGTTTGCCTGCTTATTAGCTTTCAGCTAGAATATTAATGCAAGTTCATCACACGTAAACTGATATGGAAGGATGAAAAATCTTATGGAAAAATACACCCATTGCTTTTGAAGACTTCTTGTGTTGGGGGACCCAGAATTGGACACAGTACTCCAGGTGGGGTCTCACGAGGACAGAGTAGAGGAGCAGAATCACCTTCCTCAACCTGCTGGTCACACTTTTCTCGATGCAACCCAGGGTACGGTTGGTCTTCTGGGCTGCAAGCACACATTGCTGGCTCTTCTTGAGTCTTTCATCAACAGACACCCCCAAATCGTTCTCCTCAGGGCTACTCTCAAGCCATTCTCCATCCAGCCTGTATTTGTGCTTAGAATCAAGGCAGCCTAGGAAGAGACAAGATAATGACTCCTTAGCAGCTGATGCAGATTGCAGCTGGACTCTCCTTTTCCCACTAGCACAGAAAAAGGAGCTGTCTGAAAATGAAAGCAGGGCATGTGACAAGTGTCTGCCCAGGTGGAAAGCAACAGCTGTACTGAATCAGGTGATATGGCCTTGAAACTAGCTCCTCCCTCTCAATTGCTTGAAATAGATGGAGAAGAGGATTGTACTCTGTTGTTGCTTGTTTTGGTATGGGTGGAGAAGCTTTGTGCACTAACATGTTCAGTGTATCTGGTGTGAGAAAGGACAAGATCATGTTTGCAAACAGGTCTGTAAGGTGAGTCAGGTCTGAGACTGAGAACCTGGTTTTTTTTATGCTGAATGTTGTATTGGTTTCTAAAGCACATAATGGGGAGGATGGAAATAATTTAGGAAGCCTGAATCTAGCTACTAGGCAGGAAGAGAGTCCTTGAATGAACAAAACATGCCTACGTTATAGCTTCAGTTTCTTGTTAAATGCTGACCAGATGGTTCTAAGTGCTGGCCTGTAAACCTTTTCCCACAACAAAATCCACTGCACACAGGAACATTTGTTTGTGAACATAAGAAATTTACGCTCCCTGTGGTGCCCAGCTCCTGAACTGATGGGAAACATCAGCAGTGTGTTATTAAATCTCAGATGTGGCAGCAGTTTACCTGCAGTGCTGTTACCACTGAACTATGAGTGAAGTGATGTGCTCCACCTGGTACCAACAAGGAACAGCCCACTAGTCATATTCACCTCATATACACTTCTATTTTGATTGCCCAACATTTGGAATATTGCTTTATTCCCCATAGCCTGACAAGGAGTTAAATTACTTTACTTTGTAAACAGAGGCAAGGTATTGTGTCCAAAGGAAACGCAGACTTTCAAGGTAAACTTGCATTCCTGGAAGGTATGTGTTCCATAAATGTTTCTGGAAAGCTTTTCTCACCTGTGAGGCCGTGGATCTGACTTTCTCTGTGCAAATCAGTGGCAGATTCAGTGGACTGTCTTGTGACCACAGTCTTCCACCTTAAATGATGTATCTATCCTTTCTGAACTCCACACAAGGAGGGACAAAGACATTTTCAGTTACTGAAGCTTTAACATGCAGCTCCAGTGAGAACAGAGCAGGGTTTCAGAATTGCTGCACAAATGCTCCTATTGCAAACTGTCATTTGCTTGCTGGGGTTGCGCTTACCAAAGAGCCTGGAGGAGAGAAAGAAGATAAAAGAAGGCAGAATAAGAACTGATTCACTTCTTCCAGTCTGCCTGCACTGGCAGTCTTTGGATTTGAAGGGAAGTAAAAGGGTGGTAATTCTTATTTTAAATTAAGAAAATTAAGTTTTCAATGATCTATGCTAGTGAATAATGTGAAAGGCTAAAATCCTAATTCTAAGGGAGTAGAAATAAGTGACCTTGTTTGTTTCTCTGAGGAATAAATGTCATTGTGACTTTCAAGAAAACAGAACTATTTTGTTGTGAAGACGCTGCCCATTTTGGATATATTTCAGCTGGAACAACTGTAGGATTTTCCTTGATGATACAGGTCTGCATAGCACTGATTGCCCTAGAGACCTTTTTCAAACAAAGTAGCTAAGATCGTACTTACATCCTTCCAAAGATCTTTCTTCATTGATTTAAAAGTTAAATTTTAATATCTAAGTTAAACTTTAATATCTTCAAAGATCAATTCCATAGGATATATTCATCAAAAAGGAAAGAAAAAAAAAAAAACAAAAACAAAAACACCACAGCTTTATGGCTGAGAATAAAATATAGTTAGCTTTAATGGTTTTATTTTATTTTGTTTAAAATCTGCAGGCACCTTGTAAGTTTGATAATGCTGAAAGGACTGGCTGTTCTTTGCTATAGCAGAGTTAAACCTCAAAATCAGGCAAGCCTGTGAATGCAACCAAGACACCTTATTTCAGGTCTAATAGGGTTTGTTGCTTGTTTTCATGTTTCTTTGTGGCCCAAATCTCTTTTGAGATGCAGTCTGAACCTAATGATAACAGGTTATAAATCTGTTTTAATTAAAAGTAGAATCACAATCCCCTAAAGCAAGACAATAAACTATTCTCTCACACTGAGAATAAGCTGACCAGATTTCTGGATGACGAATCTAGGATACTGTGGAGCAGGTGCTGTGATCCCTTATCAGAGGTTGAAGGAAGTACGTTGTGCTGATGGCAGAAAAGATTTATTATAGTTCTGCTTTATAAGTAAGCACTAATATCAGCATACAGTATGAATATATAGGATATAATTGTATATTTTTAGATTCCAGAATCTAAGGTGAATACTAAGAAACTCCAGTTTTCTGCAGCTATCTCTCTACAGAGTATCAGAGATGCAGCTCATTTAGAGATCTGTTCATATACTTGGTAAATGTGTCAAATACCATTACGAGATCCACTCATAGCATTAGGTAATCTGGTGTGTTAAGACAGTTTGGACAGTGTCCCTCAAGATACAATCCCTCCAATTGAACAAGAAAGGATATTGATGCTGCAAATTGTGGCTGCGCCTAGGCATGGTTTTATAGGAATTATCTTTCCTTCACGAGATCTTACTGGCATCTGTCAGGTATGTGCAGACCTACTTCCAGCTTAACCCTGGCTTGTTGAACAGACAATTATTGGAGTTGTTTTCCTGCTCACCAAGATTTTATTTTTAGAGAAGATTTTCCCCTTCCCAACTTCAAGATTTGTCCCTATCATCCATTGGTTAATACAAAGGTCCTGCTGTTTTCTCTCTCTTTGTCTAGCCTTTGATAGTCTGAGATACTAAAAAAAAAAAAAAAGTACGTTTTCATTTTTCTGTCAGGTGAGTATATGGATCTGCAAGCCATGAGAAGTTTCTTCCAAATAATGACAGCAATTTCACAAATCAAGATATTCGGTAAGCAAAGTACCCAGTGATGTGTACAAATTCATAAATTCTGAAACCAGAACAGGACTGTTTCAGGTCATTATTTTGGGGTAGAAAAATAAAAATGGAAGCTCTATGTGGCAGAACTACAGTCATTCAATAACAACTCTCTTTTCTAGGATAAGATTCTCAGCTTTGCTGCTGATGTACAATTTTCAAAGTGGGATTCCTCTCTTCTTTTTTAAATTTCCTCGTACATGCTGAAACCAATTAGGGAAGAGGAATTATGCTTTAAAAGAGAATTGCTGTGGTGCTTGGGAATCTGTGAACTGTTCTCAGTTGAGCTGTTGCAATTTAAACTTTGCGAAATTTATCTTTGATAATTACATTTGTAGGAAGCTCAAGTTGCTCAGTTTTATGTGTTCCAGTTTGGTTTTTTCTTTTCCTTTTTACAAAAATGCTTTTCACTATATCCATCTAAATTATTTTCATTGCCGGACTCATTTTGACTTTGTCCTGGCCCTTGTACATTTTCCAAATTCAAAAGAAACAGGACCTGCAGGTTATGTATGAACAAGCACGATGCCTATGGAAGGATTGATTTGAAAGTAACTAAAGAAAGAAGATTAGCAAGAAGTTTCCTGTCTGGGTCTTCACATGATTTGGTCTAGGGTCTTCTCCTTGCCTCTTGTGATGCTAGATAAAGCACCTTTGTTTTTCGTTTTAGTTTTCTCTGCTGTGCTATGGCTTTATTTTTGTGTCCTCTACTGCTGACGTCTGACTCGATGAGGTGATTGAATGTTGGGTTTATGGGTATAGTTAAAAAATTGTAAGTTTGGGATATTCATTCCAGAAGTTCCAGTATTCTGGGATGGGGGAGAGCAGAATAGGGAGGGAAAGCTATTGAACTTATGTGGTAACTGGGCACTGAATTGCCCTCTTCATTATTTTCCAAATGTGACCTCCTGGGGTTAGATTTCCTCATTTTCAGAAAGTAAACTTCCTGGGGAAGTTCTAAAGCCAAAATCAATCAATTCATTAGTTTTTATTGGATAAAATGTTATATGTATTAATTACACAGCATATCATTAGGTAAAATATGGCCTAAACATAAGTTATAACATAAGTTAATCTAATAGAAAGTGGGGCTCTGTTGATATTATGGGCACTATCTGTTAGAGTTACTGTCATGTGAATGCCCTGTTTCTTGTCACACTTTTTTTTTTTTTTTTTGCTAGAACACAAAATATTCTCTAAATCCTTCTAAACTATTGTTTCTTTTGTGTACAGTGGGTATCAACTTTATTCATGATTTCCTGTCAGTTTCAATTGTACTGATCCAATTTTTCAGGCACTTGTGCCCAGTTATCTCCAAGACATCTGAGAGTTTATCCTCTGGAGAACTTGATGTTTAGGCACATTGGGTAAGTTTTAGATTTAAGTTAATATCTTGAGTTGAAACAAATCAAATGAAGTTCTTCGTGCCTAAATATTTGCAAGGTATGGTTCAGCTGGGTGATTACTCTAATGTATTCCTCAATGCTGTGTTGGTCGTGCACATAAAGGTTAATTTATGGATAGGTCTTTGTAAGATTTCAATTAGTATTTGTGCACTTAGAGAAATAGGTCTTGATTTCCCTTGGTATAAAGAGATTCATATCCTCCAGGTGAACACCTTACGTAAGCTGGCTGTTATAATTCTTTTACTGGAACAGCATGAACCATTGCTGTTAATAAGGGGATTAAGTAAATAGGCTACATTGCTTGGGAACAAATTTCTCTTCCAAACTTTTTGTAGATTGGAATATCCAGCTTGCAGCTTGTTTTTCAATTGTATTTAAATCCATTCTTGTTCAGTGCAATGATTAGATAGACAGTCATTAAATCTATATTTATCTAATTTATTTAACTGAGACCATTGTCACTGACCAAGGTGGTGATAGGTGACAACAGTCCAGCGAGCCATTAAATTGTCGCATTTCCTATGGAGATAAGGAATATTTGTTGATCAACAAATTGTTCCTATTTATAAGGGAAAAGATACAATGTGGGTTTTAGGCACATCAGAATGCTTTTTGCACCTCTTCACATCACCCTGCTCTGTCAAGAAGCAATGGTGTTTCTACTGTTGATAAAATCTCTTTGCAAAGACTCAGTTAGGAATTTAATTTAAAAAGGAGAGAAAAGAAAATTTCTTCTCTGGAGGAATATTCTGTGAATCTGTGGTCACAGAACAGGAGCAAAAAGGAAGCAGTCAAGCATGGGAAGGCACTAGCTCCCAAAATGATGGTTATTCTAAGGCTTTTTCCGTAATATCATCTACTCTTGCACAATACTGGTGGGTTTTTTTGTTTGTTTGTTTTTTCCTTTTTCAGGGAAGATGACTGTCACCAAGATAACAAATATTATTCAGGATTTTCCCCCTCCTCCTGTTTGCAAGTGTAAAAATTTAGAAAGGGATCTTGTAAATGGAAAATTCCAGCAAATGTTTTAAAAATTGTCCTGCCTTACTGCTGAAACTCCTCTTTTGAACAAGTCTATGTTTAATCTATCATAGAAGCTAACAGTTTAGGGAAAAAATGTTGCAATAATAAAAACCACTGTACTTTAGTCTGTTACATAAGACTTGAATGCAGTCAAGATCCTTCCCTTCTGAGAAACAAACATACCTTTCAGATAATTTTGGTAGACATCCACTAGCCTATGTTCCTTTAGTGCTGCTGAATAGGAATACATGCCTGCAAAACCACATGTATATAATTGCAGGATCACAGAACAGTTTAGATTTGGAGAAAGTCTAAGCAGGTCTTCAACCTGCTTGAAGAGAAGTCAAATATAACGTGTTGCTCAGGATCTTGTTATTTGCATTTTAAATATCTACCAAGACAGGCACTACACAGCCTCTCTGAGCAAGCTATTCCAGTATCAAACCTGGTCCTGAACACCTCTAGGGATGGAACATTCACAGTGTCTCTGGGCAGCCTGTTCCAGCACCTTACCTCTGTAAAGAACTTCCCCCGATATACAATCTACACCTTCCCTCCTTGTGCTGGTTGACCCTTGTGAGGGTCTGACTACCTTCACAGTGAGAGTTTCTCCCTGCTACGGCCCTTATGTTTCAAATAAAATTTTCTATGTTTCAGTTTATATCAATTATCCCTTGTCCAGTCACTGGACACCACTGAGAAGACTGGCTCTATCACCTTTGCTTTATCTGTCAAGTGTTCAGATGCACTGAAAATGTTGGCCCTGAGTATTCTCTTTGGGCTAAACTGCTCCAGCTCTCTCTGTTTTCTGCATATCAGATGCTCTAAATCCTTAACCATCTTTGTGACCCTTTGCTGTACTTGCTCTAGTATTGTATTGCCTTGTACTGGGAAGTCTAGCACTCTGAATGAGTCTCATCAGTGCTGAACAGAAGGAAATATTCTTCATAACCATTTAAGTATAGCAGATAGTGGCTCTACAATGACATCAACCTTCAGCATTTTTAAGCGCAACATGCCAGGCCCTGCGAGTATGTATATGTCCAGGTTGTTCAAACGTTCCTTATATGACCTTTCTCAGTCTATCTTCCTTGCTTCAGACTTTCCCACTAGTTTGCAAGGGCTGGGATTCCTGAAGGTGGATCTTGCCAGTAGACATAGGAGTGAAAAAAGGAGTGTCGTGGTTATTACTGGGTTTTTGTCATAAGGTCTCCTTCTATCAATGGACCCATGTTGTTGGATGTACTTGTAGAAGCCCTTATTGTCTCTTGGGAATTCAGTTCCAGGTGGGCTTTGACTTACCTACCCATATCCCAGTGTGATCAGACATTGTCTTTCCATATTTCTCCCAGATCATTTGACTGATTCCACATCTAGTGTGCTTCCTTTTCATATCAGAGTTTTGCCAGCAGCTCCTTGTTCAGTTATGTACACTTCTCAGCACTCTGCTTTACTTTCTATGCAGGTAATGGTATCTTTGAAAAGAAAGGAATATGGGGAATGTAATTTCAGGGGAGTAGATTTACTATCTACAGCTTCCTTAATACAATGGACTATTTATAAGTCATATCTTGGGAGTATGATTTATGGGAATTGACTGAAAGAATAAATGAACACAGTTTTTATGAGGTGAACTGTTTTCTGCACCTTTGGAATGAGTTTATCTCCTGAAGTTCGTGCTTCTTCCAGCAAAGATAAATTAAACCTGGCAATAAACCTTTCATATTCCAGGCTAACAGAGACAAAGCTGATCCTCTTGCCTTCTTGTTTTACGGCAATCTTTCTCCAGTTTATCCCAAACTATCTCCAGCATCAAGTACCATCAAATTGTGTCTGGATATTGTTAATAATAAAGTCTGAGTCAGCTGTAGAGAGGCAGATTTCGGAATCAATGAAGCTAAGTGGAGTGGGGAAGAGAAAAATAATCCCCTCAGCAGCTTTCTGAATTGCATTCTGAGATGCTACTGGAAGTCATAAATTTGTGGAGAGTTGAAAAGCAAAAATGGTGAAATGCCGACAGCTTAACTGTGAAGCGTGCTTGAACCAGTGAAGCAGTGCAGTTAGTTAAGGGGCCAAAGTTTACAGCAAAAGCTAACATGAAAATTGTGATATATTATCAGTTTCACTGTTTTCACCATAAATGTGGTATTAAAACTTTTACATAGCACTTAGCCGGTTTCAAAAAAGTGATAGCGATGTTTCAGCAGGTTGTTTTTTTTGACCAGCTCAATGACTCTGCAGTTAACATTTATTGAAAATGTTTTTTCCTTTCCCTCATTTTTGAATTGTAATTCTGGTCCCTGATCCTGGCAGGACTCTTGACTTTCACTGGGTGTCCAGTGTCTATGAAGTTTCATGTAACTGTCCAGATAAAAGAGAGTAAAATTTTGGGTCCTTATCATAAAGTCTAGCTTAATGTCTGATCAAGAATTTGCAGTGTTTATGGAAGCACTTGCATCATACAGTCTCAGTGGTGGTGGCTGCAGAATCTTTGCCCTAGAAATCACTTTGCCCTAACAGACGCAGGTTAGAGTTCTGTTAATTTCTGCAGAATTTCAGTTTGTTTTAGGAATCCAAAAATGTTTTTAAGTTTCTTCTTGAATTTTGGATGATATTATTTCCAAAAACCATATGCATAATGTTTACAGTTTATTGTGACCTTTGTATCCTCTTTTAACAATTGAGTTCTTGTTTTTCAATATCATGTGTCCCATATGAGCCACAGAAAGATATGAGTTATAGAGAATAGAGCAGCCTTTCATTGACTTGACAAGAGCTTCATCAGAGAGGAAATACTTTAAACCTGTTCTGGCATTAGTATCAGGAATCCATTTTAAATCTGAACTACAAATCTAGCTTTGGTCAAAAGCTTGCCAGGCGCAATGAAATACAGATCCATTTGATTGCTGTGTAAAATGCTGGTTGTCAGTAAATCTGAGAGCTACTCCTAGGCTGTGTGGGGATGCATGACTAAAGGCTGTGATCAGAATGCTGGAGGAGAAGGCTTGAAAGACATGTGCTTTATTTTTGGCATTATCATCAGTTTGATTTCTCATGCTAAGCAAGCTGGCTTTGCTACAGTGCTCATATGTAGATCCCCAAAACTGCATTTAAATAACTAAATAAGCAGTCTGATTCAGAGGCATCAATGCCTAAACTTAATAATCTCTTTCTGAGTTGTCAGAGGTGTTATGAGGTGTAATTAATACACATAAAGCACTTCACAGTCTTTTCTTTACCTGTCTGCATCTTTATCCAGATTTTTATGCCATGCTGATGAAAGATTCAAAGTTGAAAGTAATTATTGTGTGTATGCAGAGATGACTGAGAAGACCTAATAACATAATTACCCTTATCAATAGATTTTCTTGAGTGCAACTCTTTGTTGTCTTCCTTTGAAGACAGCCATGATTAGAAATGATTCTATTTGCATAATTTCTGAAAGAGGCTGTTTTGTGAGAATGTGAGTGATAAAATGTCATTACAGGAATCTGGATCAAGTCTGGTGCATTTGCAGTTGATTGAGGAAAACTGTTTTGCAGAAATGGAATCATCTTTCTTTGAAGGAACAAAGCTATAGGTCACTTCAGCTTGGCTCTTCCTCCTTCCCATTCTCTTTTCTTTCACCTGTTCAACCAAGGTGACCAAGTGACCATTGAGATCAGCTAAGAACTTCTGACTGAAGGTCAGCAAAAAGTTGAGGATTCTGTTGGGTTTTATCTCAGGCCAGGAAACAAGTCTATTCTATTATTCTGCGTGACACCACGTGGTATGGGATATCCCTTTGGACAGTTTAGGACCAGCCATCCTGGTTCTGCACTCTCCCACCTCCTGTACCCCTCAGCTCCCCTCACTGGCAGAACAATATGAGAAGCTGAAAAGTGCTTGGCTTTGTGCAGCACTGCTCATCAACAACTGAGACATTGATGTGTTATCAATATTATTCTTATCCCAAATCTAAAACAGAACTAAAATCAGGCACTGTGAAGAAAATTAATTTCATCTCAACTGAAACCACAGCATGAGTGAAGGAAGCCATAAATGAAGCCACTGCCTGCTGCACTCCTAGAAGAGGCTATGGCTTAGCCCAGATCCTGAGGGCTGTAGTTGGTCATAGGTTAGGGTCAGGCTGTATAACCCAGTTCTGTGCAAAGGCCAAACAAGAAGTAATTGCTACAAGCTTTAGTTAGCAACTGAGTTAATGGAGCCTACCTCCTAGCTCTTCTTTAAAAACCAAAAAAAAAAAAATATATATATATCCAACTGACTTAGGTCTGCCCCACCACGTGGAAATAACTTATAGTATGTTATTAATGTTTCAGAGGAGGAAACTAAGATAAATATTAGACATCACAGCAATTAAAAGATGAACAGGGCTGCTCATGATTATAAAAAGCAAATTCCCATACATATAGCTAATGACTGGAGTTATAAGCCAGGACACAGTTCCTATCCAGTAGAACGGGGAGGGTACTAAAACAGCCTGAGTGTATCCCTTTGCTTCCTTGGACAGGACTTTATGTCCTGATCAAGGAAAAATTTTTGATAAACAGCCTGCTTTTTCCAACTCACATATTCGGTCTAGCTATCATAAGAAAAGAGCAATAGACAAGCAGTTACTGAACCTCAGAGAACTTCAAAGTTGAGGAGAAATAGTTTAATTTTCTGCAAATGCAGGAAAAGCTTACTCTGTATTGAGCAGCAGTAAATAATACTGACCAACAAACAAAAAGTAAATGTGACCTCCAGAAATATTTTAACTTCCTAGATGACTGGAAGTACTTCTAGTTGAAGTGCTAAACATTGCATATACACTTACCTTTCCTTCAGTAGGCATAGCACACTTCTGATTTATTTACCTAGTACTTCTCTCAAGCAAAATTTGTACAGAAACTGGTCAGGTTTGGAATCCATTTCCTGGATTCTTTTTTATTATTTTTGAAATAAATCACAAAACCTGAAGTGTGTTAATAGTCTGAAAAACAGATTTATTCCCCCAGAAGAACAACAGAACTGTTATGTTTCAAAATCAGTCTGTTATCCATTTGTTCAAATACTGCTAGGAACATTTCCAGGTATTGAAACATGCCTGTCCATACTGGGAAATTGTTAGAACACTGCTGTGTGCATTTTTTATCTCAGGTTGCTGCCATCCTTCCAAACTATTTTGGATGCAATTGAGGAGATAGCATGTACCAGAATCCATTGCCAAAGGCAATTTGGCCACTTCCACCCCAAGTAGAAAAGTTATTTAGCAGTTAGTATGTGAACTGTTTCTTGTCAGCAAGTGTGAGAGAAAGACAAAAAAACACTTAATGTATGGGTCTAAAAGTAACGTCATATCCCTAGCTGTGCTATGGCTTGATATTTTTATTTATTTATTTATTTATTTTTTTGACAGGATTTGGCAGCCTGGGAACTGAGACAGTGTCCTACGAGGAAGGTAGCGTGCATCTGAATCACTCTGTAAAGTGAATCATTCTCTAAATTTAATGCAACAAATGTGATTTCTCATCACATAGTCTATTCAAAAACCTACCACTGACTGTAGTGTAGGCTTTATACTATATACCAGTGTCTAAAGCTTTTTTGCTTCATTTTAGTGCAGTGAAACCAACTTGTACTCTAATGTTGTACATTCATTTCAAAATTTAAGCGATGTAACAGTGTCTCTAGGTTTTTCAAAATGAATATTCTGTATTTTTCAATTGTTAGAACATTACTGATTAATCTTTCTGTGCTACTTGGCATTGATAAAGCTGCAGATGGGTTTACATTATTAAATCTGAGCACTGTAAGGTACAGAGCTTAAATTTTTGTAAGGTAATGTTGTGCACAAGACATTAGTATTGCAACAAACTTCTGGAAAAGGTGCTGGCATCCCATTTGCTCCACCCATAGATGCCATGTATGTCCTGAAAGGTGGAATGGACTACCGGTCTCTCTTAAATCTGTTGTTCGGGCAAAATAACACCCCTCTCCAAAAGAAGTGCATGTTAAAATGTCGGATTCATCCCCACTGCTTTCCTGTTCTCTCTTAAAAATAAGTTATATAACTTGATATTTATTCTGTACTCTACTAATTAGTAGCAAATTTGATGTTATCTGCGAAAAGGCTGTAAAACCTTGTCAGCTTGAAGGCTGCCTTCTTTTCTGACTTGGGGCAGAAATTGGGTGTCAGATATTTGCTAGCTCCCAGCCCTTGTCTAGCTTCACCAAAGCCTAGTATATGAGCAGATGTGCCTCCTTAAGGAAAGCCCATGTGATCAAGGCTGGTAAAGAGAAGATGGCAAATAAATTTCTTCTAGTAAAATCCACAGTAAAATACTATGGCAACATTGGAAATTAATGTCTTTACTTAGTTTTTTTGTCCCCAAACCTGCAATTTTCACCTCGTTAAGATTCAATATGACTGACTACTCTCTCCACCAAACCTCCTAACGTAATGACAATAGAGCAGATGCTTTATTTTTCTGCAGTTCCTCTCTATTCTCATACAACTAGAGCAATTTGTTAATGATGTGTTTTTTAGTAGTAGTCTACCCAAACTAGGCAAGAAGCCATGTGGCAAATTACAGCAAATATGTATTCCTTAATTCCTTCGTGGTCTCTGTCTTAGCTGGGACTCTCAGGAACATAGGCTGTTGTGATGTGGGAGTATATGTTCAGCTGTGTGGATGACTTCACTGCCTCTTGTATACCTGGTGAAAAGGTAAAATTACTGGCTTGCTGAAAGGAAGTAGTGCTGGATTTCTTGTCAAACTACAAGTGAATTACTTCTGTTTATGTTTTTTTTTTTTTTTTTTTTTTTTACATTGTGCAAAATAGAAAAAGATACTATTCATGAAAAGGGTTCATCTAGTCACAAATCTCATTAAGACTGAGTGACAGCAGGCTGCTGTGAACTGAAAGAGCATAACTTCTTTCAGCACATTTCCCATTAAAAAAAAATGACATGCAAGATATGGGAAGAATGGGAAGAAGTGTAAACTATGGGGAATATACTTGATCTAGAAGTACACCAGAGATCAGATAAATCTTGATTCTGGGAATAAAATGGACATGTGCAAATGGAGGATAGGCTTTTTCAGGCTTCTCAGGAATTTACAGTCTCTAAAGTGCCTAGATGCTTTTATTAACTTCTATAGAAGTAGGATGTAACTGTATAGAACTGAGCTGTTGGTGAATAACCACATAGGACTGTGTTGAAATGATGTGTCCTGTCAGTATTGAAGAGGCTAAAGTTACTAACCAAAGAAGTGCCATGGATACCTGATCAGACATTAGCCAAGGTCCAACTCTAGAGGCAGACTTGTGTGGACCTCTGAGGGGAAGGAAACATGCAGTTTACTTGCCAAGCCACAACGCTAGCTTTATAACAGGCCTGTGTTTAAAAGCTGTGACAGTTGGAAGTGGGAAAACAGCCAAAAATTAACAGCTTTTGCTGCCTGCTGCCAGCTTTCAGGCATGAGAACTGGTCCCTGTATCAGCTCTGCAATGCCATGGCCTTTGGTGGCCATACTGCACGTACAGCTGTGACCCTCTTTGTAAAGAGGTATGACATGCAGAGGCTGTGATGTGGTTCTGGTGTGTGTATGGTAGTGTGCAGGCTTTGGTACTTTTCCAACATTGCTTGTTTCCAAGCAATGAGCTTGGGAGCTCCTGGTTAGAGGGAGGAAAAGTTTGAATGCTGAGTGATTTAAGTCCACCTGCAGTTCTCCTTGAGCCAAGGTACTTACGCATTCTGTGTATGGTTACCAGGCTCCCTGCCAACGTGTTAATAGGAGTTCTTGTTCCAGGGCATGGTTGCTGCTAAAGGAGTTGGCCTTGGAAATGTCCAAATGATGCAGAAAAAAAAATATTCATATCTCTTGAGTGCACAGGATCTTGTCAGAGTTTGCTGGGTTGGTGAGGAGATGAATCCTACAAGGCAAACCAAGCTACGATTTTTCTGAGAATTGAACTATCCAAGCTGTTGCCTTTCTTTGAATTCAGTCTGGTGCTAGATCAGACTGCTGAGCTACTGCTGTCTCTTACCCTGTGGCAATAGAGAAATGTGAGTGAGTAGGAAACCTGTGAGCTGCCCAGGAGCATCTAGAGGCTTGGAAGGGCTAATGTAAGAGTACTTCAACTTTGAGAAAGAAGTACAAAGTTGAATGGGCACATTCCTTGATCCTACAGTTACAAGTGAAACAAACTGGAAAGGAAGGGGCTATTTTTCTTCCCTCAGCATCTCTCCTAGATCCAGTGCTTCTCTCCCTTAGTCTGTGTTTCAGTGACAAAGTCAAATGTTCCAGGTTCAGTGGAATGGAAATTTCGGCAATGGCTTCAGGATTAATTTGTCTGGGATCAGTTTCTTCTAAATGTAATAGATCTTCTGTTCATGAATGGAATGGAACAGAATGGAAGGGAATAGAATATTGGGTTAATATATTCAGTTAGCAAAGGAACATTTAAGCACAGCCATGTTCTCCTTCTTTGGAGCCCAGGAACAAATTTTGATTTCATTTGGGATTTCTTTTTCCTTCTTTGGTCTCCTAAAATTTGTGTCAAAAAAATATCTGTTTTCTGTTACATGGAAAATATCGTATCATCTATATTAAAATCTGAGTGTTCCAGAGAGCTTTGTTCACACCAGTAATATTTATTTTCAAAATGAGTGAATTGAGGTATGAAGACATTGCATTAAGTAGTCCAAAGCATAAATACTGAATAGGTGTCTACTGATTTTCATGTTTTATTCCTTCATGCTTCCTTTCTTCACTGAAAATGAATCAAATGGCCATGGACTGACTTTTAGCAAAAGTGTAGATCTCTCTGCATGGTATTTCTCCGTAACAGAGCAAAGAAAAGAGGATTAATTTATATGAATCCATATCTGCTTCTGATATAGAGATAAAATGGGGTATAAAGCTGAATAGTTCAGATAATTTGTAACAGGACTATGGTGAAACCAGAAAACTAGCTAAAAAAACTGGTAAATAATGTTGGATTTACACTGTTCTATTGAAATAAAAAACAAAACAAATCTTTCTTTCTTTTTTCCCCTCCATGCACACATTTTCTTCTTCCATTAAATCAACTGATTCTTTCCCTAAAGGTTGTCAGTCATTTTTGTTTCATAGCTTCAGATGTTCACTGGCATGGTAGAAGATGACAGAACAGTACCTGTCACATAATTCAATAATCTTACAGAGGATATTTTTTTTTTTAATAAAATTTACTGAGACCACTGAACAAGTCAGAATGCTGGGCAATGCTACAGAGGAATAACCAGACAATACTGTACAGGAGAGAGAGAAATTGCTTGTAGAGAAGAAAGCAGGGATGGCTGGGCTGGCTGACCTTGGATGTCTTTTCCAACCTTGTTGATCTGTGATTTGGAAATTTTATTGATCTCAGTATCTCATTATGTGAGTTGAGCCTTGGAAACCGAACAGTCTGTCTAAACACTGAAGAAGCTTTCTAAGCCTCAAAGCTTACATTCTCACAGAACAAACAGTATTTAAAAAATAATCTGCTAATTTTGTTAAGAAAATGGTTTGCTGAAAGAAAAAATCTCCCAGCAGAGACTTTTGCGTTGCCAAATCATGCAGACACAGCAAAGTTTGCATGGCTGTGGAAATGAAGCTAAAGATGGGCTGTGCTGTGAAAAGCAACTTGCAAGTGGCTGTGAAAAGTTTGAAAGAATGACTCCTTTTTGGTGTGTCTTGAAAGACATGCTGTAACACAAGCATCTTGGGTTAGAAGTTTTTTATTTAATTTTTCACTCAGGCAAGATACTTTCACTTCTACTCTTACAAGTCTGATATCAAACATTACCAGCATACATATATGATCCATACAGTTAGAGAGAAGTCTGTCAGCACAGAATTACATTTCTATCAAATGTTTTAAGAAAAACAAAGTCCCTTTCATGTCAATCTAATAAAATAACTTCTTAGGATAGAATACAGAAAATGTAGTACGATCTAGTTATTCATAGAAGAGTTTAAAAATCTAGTACCTAGTGTTTAAACAAAACATACTTTATACATTTGGCTAAGCTGAAATATCATACCTTGCCAAATAAAAAACTGCTTTCTAACCATAGTTTTCCTAGCAGCTCTGCAGGTATGTAAGGCATGCGGTTCATTTCCTGCCAAGGCTGAGAAAAATGGGTAGGTCTGAGACAATATTACTAGTGTGCTCAAAAAAGGTCTAATGCTGTAGCTGACAGTGATATATGCATCTTGACTCCTGGTCTCCTTGAAAATTTCCCAGGTACAACTTTGGGGCTGACTCCATTTTAGCTGTCAATATCTTCAGAGGACTCAATGGAAGATTGGATGGGACTTTCCAGAGCATTACAGTCATCAGTAAGGAATGCCAAGTCCTGGAGAAACAAGAGAGATGGCTGATGTTATAAGAAGGAAGACAGAGGATAGTGCAAATGTAAGTAAGTCAGGCCTTGATTCACTTTTGCTGAAGTCAGGAGGTAGGATAAAGATAGAGGGAGCTGAACACAGTGTCCCTATTGATGCATCCTGACTCACCCTTCTGCAGTAGGAGATCATAATGGTGTACAGGCTCCGGGCTTTTTCCTTCAGCTCACTCACTTCCAGCACTCTTTCACATCTGGGGTAGGCCACAAAGTCACGCAGTTTTGTCAGCACACAGTAATTCTGCAAAGAGTGCAAAAGAAGCATTTGTAACAGTGCACAAATGCAGATTTATGTCCCTTTCCACCACTTAACAAAATTCTTATTGCCTCTGTGGGAGCCCTGAATTCCTACCTCTGTGTCTATGTGATTTATGTAACCTTTAGTGTGGGAAATTAACCTTCAATATGTCATAACAAAGGCGTTTGGTCCAAATAAGCGCTCAGAAAATTTTGCAGGCGCAGTCCTGGTTTGCCAGCTTCCCACATGCTTTGGGAGCTGGCAGTGCCAAAACAGTAAAATCTGTTCCTGTAGTTGGTGGGGCTACGTAAGAAAAAAAAAAAAAAAAAAAAAAAAAAAAAAAAAAAAAAGGTGTACTGTTTCACTGTTTCTCTTTTAAAAGAGTGCCTCGTTTTGCTAGTGAACAAGATAATCAAGGATTTATGACACAATTCCTCCGTTCCCATACAAAAGGCAATTACTTTTTCTGGATCATTTTATCTCACAACTTGCATTATTAAAGTAAAGCATGGAAAACATTAATTTCACAGCATCCTAGTACAGCAGATAAATAAATATTCCAGCTCTTGTTATAAAGCACGGGAAACTGATGCACTGGGATCACACTGCTCAGCCTTTCTGTTGAGGAAAGGTGCTAGCAGCTGTGGAGGTAGGTAGGATCTGAAGGGATCTCACTTGCAATGCCTGACAGTGTAATTGCTTCCAGCAGAATGTGTCAGGCATTTTTTGTTGATTTTTTTTTTTTTTTTACTTGTTAGTTGTTCAGGAGAACACTGAGAACAGCAGCAAAGTATGTCGGATATCCCAAATATAAAATGCATGCACAGGAGACTATTTCATCTTTGCTGGGAGATGACTTCTGTGGTCTTTCCTCTGTATTCCATAAGGATATTTTTGCTTTCTGGTTTCAACAAATGGTTATTTAAAACAGGAAAAGCCAGCAAGATATCCCTGCACTTCTGTTAATTAAGACTGTAGTGCCAGAGCCACACATGATAAAAAATGAAATTTATAGAATAAAGAAATTGTTTTGCTTTTTTCTTTAAAAAAACAAACAAACAACTATTATTCAAAGCTTTGCTGTGCATATTTAGCTTCTGTCACAATAAACAATGTAGAAATGGCAGTCACTTCCAAACAAAATCTTAGAAGCTCCATAGGGATTTAATAAGATTCAATGTGAGATTTATTTTTTTTCAGTCACTCATCTTTCTAATTAGTTATGCTTTTAAAAAATAGTTTCAAACAGCTCTTCTGGTGTTAACAATCTTAAGAGTTATGCTCTCTTTTCAGTGGCTGCTTCTCCTGTGCAGAAGGAAGAAGGCAGTGTGAAAACTTACGTGAATGTCCAAGTACAGCCTGGGCAGCGTCTCTACACATGAGTCCTGCAGAAAAGAAGAAAGATCAGTAGCAATTTTGAGAGCTACTTGTATCAAAAGCAAGCAACCTGCAATGTCTTTGTAGGAGTTTTTAGGCTGACTAACCTTAGCCTTGGAGGTCTGCAGCTCCTTGTAGGACTCAGTGATTTCTTTGCTCAGAGATAACACCCTGGAGTAGCAAGTTGGAGGGGCTGCTCTGGCTAGCAGGGCTGCAGAGAGCAGAGCAAGCAGGCTCAGCAGCATCTTTGTCCTGGAGGGCTTGTCCAGGGGAGGAGATGAGGAAAAAATTCTTGTCAATGGCTGGGCAGCTCCTGCTAAGCGTCAGTGGATGAATTTGACAAGTCAACCCCCAGTTAAATAGTCGTCTGTATCAATGAGGGGAAAAAATGTCTGGGGGTGGTCCAAGGAGCAGCTTACTGCTGGTTTAAATTTCCTACCAACCTACGAGGCGGGGTTGCTAGCACTTTTCCTGGAGCAGGGAAAAGAGGGAACAAGGATAACAAAAACAAACACTGCTGGCATGCTGCATTCCAGAAAGAAAACCACTGAGTGAGCTTCCCAAGCAAGAGAAATAAGTGTAAGAAACAGTACAGGGTTATCAAAGGGCGAGAGGCTGTGGTCTTGTGTATGTTTTGGCATACAAGCCTCTTTTCGAGAAAGTAATTTAAAGCTGCAGGACTGCATATGGTATGTGGAGAGGCATGGGGAGGCATGGAAAGGCATCCTCTGAGCGCTGTTGTCTTATGCTGACAGTGTTGATCAGACTTGCTTATCATCCTTAGCAGGCCTGAAAGGTTACTGCTGTAAGAGAGACCTCTGATTGTGTATCATTTTCTCTTTTCAACCTGTGCAGACGTTCTCTATTTCTAAACCAAAGCCAACAGTGCTTGCAATGGCTACCAGAGGAGTGCTGTATATTTACACATTTGTGGTCTCAAATAGAATTAATGCATCTCTATATGGCTGTCATAAATGTATAAACACCATTTTGCTTTCTGTGTTAGATTTATGAGGCTCTGTTCCTTTATTAGATTCCAGATGGAGCTGAAACATCCAGATGCTGGGAAGCAGGCATGGGGCTGAACATATGTTGTTAGATGTTAATTGTCCTATAAAGTGGAAGTACTTTTCGCTGAAGAACTGCTTATTTCACAAGTTACCCTCCCACCCCCCAAAAGAATTAGTAGAACCAACCACCTTTCAAATTGAGGTTCTAGCTTGGTATTGACCAAAATAGGAAACTATCTGATGGAGGGCACAATCCCCGTGGCACTGAAATATACTGGGAATTCTCAGTTGAAGATGAGAAAAGGGAAAATGACAAAGCATCTGTAAAATAAAGGAGCTTCCTATCAGTCACTTCGGAGAGAAAACCAGTCTTGGGAAAAAGAATTCTGTACTTTGTAGAGGATTCTGACTTGAGTCTACCCAAATACCTGGAAGAAACAAGGAAACAGATCTGCTTTGTACTGTCTTGTTGCATTTCTTTGCTTTTTCAAAGAAAGATTTGTTTAGTAAAGTCATGTGCTCCTGAATGGTAATTTGATAAATACCCTGTGAGGATAGAAAAATTTCAACTGCTGGGAGTCCCAACAGTGAGAATTTAGGGTTGCCTTTGGAAAATGGGTTGTTGGGTTTTATTTTTAGTTTTTTATTTTAGGAAATGGAGTTGTTTAGAAAAGTGAATGAAGAGCCAAGATGAAGCTGGAAAACCTTGAAAATAAGATGGCACACCTCAGTTGGATTGTAGTCCTAAACAAAACTGCCTCATGCATATCCAAGGGAAGGATTCTTCTTTGTGTGAGCCTTTCCAGTAAAGAAACAGGCTCTTAATAATCATCTCCTTACTGTAAAAAGTAGCTGAGAGTGGCAGTGAAATATTATCCTTCTATCATATTCTTGTTTGGCAAGCTGCTAAAATGTAGCTGCTCTGACTGAAGAACAGATTTCTTAACAGTGTAAATATTCTCTCCATGCAAGATATAAGCAATACAATACTGTTAAGGATGTTTTTGATATTATTTGCTTTGAATTTATGTATCTATTTATTTTTTTACTTAGCGTGAGCATTATTGTCTTTCATTATATTTTACCTATACTAATGTTGGTGGTGACTCCATTTTGAGTAAAATACTGTGGATCATGCTCTAAAAGAAAGCTGTTCTGAGTGCCTTTGACAAGTGGCACCAGTAAAATAATTCTCCATGTCCTGTGTCTGAGCCAGATTGAGGCAGCTGAAAACTATTTAAAAGTCCCTCTTTTTAGGTTGGGCTAGTGTGAAAGGTTCCCTCAGTTATTTGAAATTACATTATAAACTGTGCTGTACTTTGGCTGCCTAAGCAGAGAGAAGCAAGTGTGCAGCATCCTATGGCCCAATACACAGCCCCATTTCCCAAGCTAGGTTGCAAGCCCTATGCCACAGGAGCCATACCTGGAGGTCGCATCCATAATCACCTGACATGAATTTCATTTCTTTCTCAGCTCTGAAGATGTTGGGTTGGATGCCCTAGTTCTGATGTAGCAATGAATGGAATGGGGATGAAAGGTCTGTCACCTACCTCTCAAGCCTTGGCACTTGAAGTCCACCTAGGCCCACACACTCAGCATGCGTACTTGCGATTATCTTTGTCTTGAGTGGTGAGTTTTACTGAGCCCCACGTACTTGTAGAGATGCTTTGCCACCAACAGGCAGGAAAATGATCAAGGCTTCTTGCAGAACAAGAAAATGCAATGATTCACTGAGCTACCAAGATCTTGTCCCAATAAGCAAGGCTGGATCCAGGCTTTGCCAAAACATTTAACCAGCCAACCAAATAAATAAAAGACTCTGCATTGTGAAGGGGTAAAATTGCTGGATTAATTTGCTCTGAAGTTTTTGCTCAGCTGCAGCATTCCTGCCTTGTGGTTTCTCTTTGATCCCAGACAAACTAACTCAAGGAAAGCCACCCTGAGATGGACATCCATTCAAATAATTTAAAAAATGAGCTACCCTCAGAAATCTCAGGAAGAACAACTTCTCATTTATTTTTTTTTTCTTCAGGAAAGAGCTGTAAAAGAAGGACCAAGGTTTAATTTCCTCACCTAAATCTTCATGTTTCTGGGCCAGATTTCATGCATAGTTGATTCTGGCCCAGATGGATATTTTCCAATGTCTCCTAGCTCATCAGCATTTCTGCACAGCTCAGTGTGAAGAATATGCAATTCAATTCAAAAAAGACAAAATTTCTTCTCAGTTTTCTTCTATTTGTAGCTTATCAGCTTACCCTTGATCTATGAATATGTTCAATTTATAGTCCACATACAGGCAAATAACTTGAGAAGCTCAGTGATGACTTCAAGAGAATTTGCTGGTGACACCAGGCACTGGGAGTCATTGGCACCTTGCACAACTCTGAACCAGCTATGCAGCTACCAGAGCCCTTGAAACTCCAAACACTTTTTGATGACTGTTTTTATCACATTTGTCACTTATGCAAAGTAGCTTATTAATTCTGGAGCATAGCATGCCTTGGGCAGAAAAGATCTTTAATGGAGTTACAACAAGCTGTTCCTCTCAAAGGCTAATGGCACCTGAGAACATAGATTCAAAATGGGCATAGAAATAATCCTGAGAGCTGCAGTTAGGGAAAGGGCAAAGATCAAAATATGTCACAGCCAAAAGTTGCCTGAGGATTGCACCTATGGGGAAGTTGCTACCAACAACCCTTCCAGTCTATGGAGTGATACTTGGGCTACTGCAGCACAGCAGGAGAAAATCTGCATCACTCCATCTCTATGGGCATCATAATGTGCACATCTCATAGTCCTTCAAGGGCTCCAAGGACTGAGGCACATATTTTCTTTCAGTTTTATCTGCTCATGAAAATTGTATCACCACATCCTATGAGATCTACTCACAGTATGTTTATTTACTCATTAAGGAATATTCCACAGCAAAAACAGACACAGACTGAGAGACAAACTAAAATCCTATCATGACACAACTGCATACAAATCTTTTTTACTTTTTAAACAATTTTCAGGTATGTTTTTCTCTTACTTCCAAGTTACTGAAAACTCAAACAATAATATTTTTCTAAAAGTCAAAGGTCTCGCTATGTAGGCAGAAACTCCTCCCGTGTTTGAACGGCACACCCGGACCTCCACAGACTTTTCACAAAAGCCCTTTCAAGCTACTGCTTTCCTAATATGAAAATCCACTTGTTTAATGAAAATGTTTATTTTAAAATAGTTGGGAGCTGCTGTGAGACATTTTATGAAGTCAGCTTCCTATTATATTGAAAAATAGGAAAGAAAATCAAAACAGCTCTTCACAGAGAAAGTCTTGTATACTTAGGAAGCAATTCAAAGCCCATGACTGAGCTTGCTGTTGCAGAAGATGTGACATTTCTTGTTTCAGAGCTGAGCCGAATTTCCCTGCAAGCTGCCAGCTCACCACAAAAGAGGTGTTCACAGCCTTCTGGGAAAGCCTGGCATTTTGGTTGAGGCCTTGTCTTGCTTTTCCTGGCTTCTGCCTGTGCACTGTCCATGTCGTGCTTTGTTGTAATATCAGCACTGAATTTTGAATGCAGGTTGTGCAGCCTCTCACACTGCTGTGGTGCAGAAGGGATGCTGTGTACAGCTGTACTGCATGTCCATGCTTTAAGCTGGGATGACCCAATGTGTCTCTTTCTCTTTCAGGCTGGCATTACATCCCTGCTGGTGCTGTGTGCAGCTTGGCCAAACTGCTGCAGGCAATGGACAAGGCAGGCAGGGCTGTTGATGTACTAGCACTGCAGCAGCATTTTTCTATGATTGTTAAGCACAAGTCCCCTTTGTTTGCTCAGTGGTACAGGGTTCTTTTTTCAATACTGTTGTTGTTTTCTTTTAAAATACACATATATATTGAGGAAACATACTCCAAAGCTGTGAGCCTTTTGTGAGGTGCTGGCGCAGACTGTCCAGAGAAGCTGTGGATGCTCCACCTCTGGAAGCATCAAGGCCAGGTTGGGCAGCCTGAGCTGACGGATGGCAGCCCTACCCCTGGCTGGGGATGGAGCTAGGTAATCTTTGAGGCCCCTTCCAACCTAAGCTCTTAGATGATTCTATGATTCTATGAAAGCCTGTTCTTAGACAAAGAATCCTTGCAGTGGGGACAAGCTCCTGCCATTCCCCGGCGTGCAGTCAGAGCAGTGCTTGTGGTTGCTTAGAGATGTCCCCATGAGCTGCTGTCCTGGCAGTGCAGACAACACCCAGACTTGTTTGGGTCTCAGCTCCTGTCTGTGTAATGGGGATAATAGCACTTTCCTCAGAGGCTGTGGGAAGGCTGCCATAAATGACAGGGAGACAGAAGATTATGTGGTCTTAGTCCTGCCAGCAGTACTCTTTTCAGAGACTGCAGGGCTTATTGATTTGAGTAGTGAGGGATTTAGAGCCTTAAGCCTTCAGTGTCTTGCAAAGAAAAAGGCAATTTAACCTCTAAGAAGCCCACACACATCTGCAGCGTGGTGACAGTGGTGCTTCAGTGGCAGAGCTGCCTTGTTTTCTTGTGCCTTGTCTGCCTCCAAGTTTTGCTGTGTTATCCTAAGTTACAACCGTGCTTTAGCACTGGAGAGAGGACCTCAACTGCAGGATAACAGGGAGAGAGCCCTGTTTGGTTTCAGAGCAATGTTCAGCAGTAAAAGCAAGTTATTCCTGTTTTCTTTCTCTTTCCTGTTCTCTCTCTCTCCTTTACACATGCAAATATGGCAGATAGCTCCAAGTCTTATCATTGCTGGTCAGTATCCCATCCTCCCATCCTCTCTAATTATACTTGTGATGAAAAATGATGTTGGCTGGAATGGAATGCATCAGAGCAACATAAGCGTATGCAACCTCCAAATTTATCTATGATAGAAGCCCACTGGGGAATTCCAGGGCTGAGTTCAGAGTGAGGCCTGAGCTATCTGCTTGTAAAGGTTGTCCCTCCAAGGAGATCTTGTCTGTGCTGTGCTTAATCTATAAGGAAATGAAGGGCTTCATTTCCAAGATTGTTATTCCCATAGCTTTCAGAAGTATTACATTACTCAAAGAAATTAAGTGGATGAAACTGAAAGTGAGGTCTTTATAATAGCCCAATCCAAGCCAATGGGAATCCAAAGAGACTTCGCTGAGATACAGCCTGCTCAGGAGATTTCCAGTAGTTGCTTAGCACGCTGGCAGGTTCAGTTTTCTGTTTATTCTTGCCTAGAAACCTGCAAATGTCAAAGCTTGTGCTGCTGTGTCCATTTCTTGATACAAATAGCAGCTCTTCCAGGAGACTAGCACAACTGCAAGGTAAAACAAATTATTGTTTGAGAAGGCAAATCAGGGATCCGTGTAATGCATCATGTCTCCATAGTTCTGCTTTTTTTGTGCTCACCTCTTTTCACATTTAATATTTAAGTACAATGAAAGAAATCCTACCCACACTGAAATCAGTGACACAAGCCTCAGACTTCTACAGATCTACAGTCTCACTCTAGATTTAAACTTGTTTTCAGTCCATCAGATGTGTTGTGCTGCCTGTTGGAGATATGAAACAGGCTGAAAGTCAGTGCCCTAAAACCAAACAATATGGCAAGTACTTTGTGAATAAATACTCTTCTGAGGCACAGAAATATATAAGTAAGGTGAAATAGCTGATGAGTTTCTCTACTTGATAAAACCTAGAAGTGATGAAAATAAGTGGAGTTTCATTCTCTTTAACAAAATCAATAAACTGATTAATCACTATTTTTCTTCAGTCAATTTGCCTTGAAAGAAAAAGGTATTGGAATATGTCAGAAATGCAGTCTGTTTCAGATATAATTAACATTTAAGTCTGAATTTCGTTCTTCTTCATGATCCTTTGATTTTAAAAACAAAAAAGTAATCTGCTTCTGAACCACATTTAATGAATTCTCAGACGACTAACTACCTTTATGTTTTTAGTTCGTATTTGTTGAAGTCAGATGACTTCATAGTAGTTGAAGATATGTAAAATGGAGCTCTGTGTATGCCTGAAATAGTCTAACTGGATATTTAAGCTAGGTGCTCAAGCAGGTACTTGGAGAACACATGCAAGAATGAAGTGCTGACCAGGTCCCCTCCCCACCCATAAGCAGAACTGGCTTATGGGTGGCTTCCCAGAAAATGGCCACTGTCATGGACATTGCCATGGCTGTTAGTTAAGCCAGCATGCTTTGGTTTGGGGTGTCCAAGGAGTGGGTATTTGTGGTCACTAAATGGGCAAAAGCTGAGTCAGATCCTAGGGTGGACTGGGGGACTTTCACAGTAATAGTGCATCTACTCGGACACATTAAAAATTTTGTTTAGAAATTTTGGGTTTACTCTTATAATTGTTTCCAAAATAAAAGAGAAATAACAATACAAATCTGAGACAGACCCGTTACAGCTGGGTCTGCACTGAGGAACTACGTGAATAGAAATATTTTGAGTGACGAATCACCCCAGTTGCAGTGCTAGGCCTTTCATGTGCAGAACAAGCCAAGGTCTTTAACAGAGATACTTTTAATTTTGGACCATTAAGCTAATTTCCATTAGAGGACTAAGCAAATTAACATTTATTTCCCTCCTTTCTATTCGGCTGCTGCTTTGTCTTTTTGTTTTGATTTTTTTTGTTTGTTTGTTTGTTTGATGTCTTAGAAGGGTTGTGGCTGGGGAAGCAAGAACTTGGCTTGATTTAAAATGTAAATGCAATTCTATCAATCTTCTCCTCTGCTAATAGGCTGCCTAGGCATTTTAAGGGCATATAGTGAAAAGGAAACTGTGACTGCTAAAGAAAAGCCAGCCCCCTGCTGTTCCTGTTCATATTTATTTCACAATCAGCCTATTGAAATGGTGTGATTCACACTCTGATGCTGTTGTTGTCTAGCTGGCAAAGTCACTGGTGAATTTAAAGAAGTTTCCCAAGCTGAAAACCAAGTAAACCGCATTTGGGGCAAAAAGCAATCTTATCAGCAATGAGAACTAGTGAGTCACGGCAATGATCTTCCTTGCTGAGAGCTTAGGCTACCCTTGCAAATGAGAAGCTCTTTTGAAATAATAAGCTGTCTTCTAAAACTGAGAAGCTGTTGCTTTTGAAATGTAAAGTGTCCTTCTGATATACATATACAAAGTATACAAGAGTAAAGTCATGCTGAAGTTTGCAGAAGCCATTGAAATGTTCTTTGTTACAACATTGTTCCTTGAGGGAAATAGCCCCAAAAGGGAGAAAATGAACGCACACAAGGAAAAGAGGCCGCCCAATCTCCAGTAATCTTGGGTAAATACTAAAGGAAAACTCTGTCAGTTTATCTTAATTATACAGAGTTAATTTATTCATCATATACATAATGATCAAGTAGTTTGTGTGAAATAATCACTTCCCGGAGACATAAAGACTACATGGCCGTAAGTGTTATCTTTACTATAGTTATCATCATCTATACCCTACCACTAACACAACTTAAAGCAAAAATATAGGCACCAATATCAACTAGAAGAATATCAGAATATCCTAAAGAAATAAGATAATTAAAGACTTACTTAATGGAAATAACTGAATCCAACACCGTATTTGGGTGTTAGTTTTTACATAATGTGTCTCATATACTACAAGAGTTGATTAACTGTAATGATAGTGGATGTAAAAAAAAAAAAAAAAAAAAAAAAAAGCAGCTACGTTTAATAAAGCATATTTACTTATTAACTCTGGGATCATTATAAGCCACTAAGTCAGAATTGCCAGGAAAAAATGTGGGTATAATCTTAGAATAGGTCACAAGTGTTGACTTCAGGGATATTTTGATTCCATTTCAGAAGCAGGGACCTGCTCACCTGGAATATTGTGCACATTTTTCACTCTTCTAATCACTAACGGTCAGGAAGGTTGAATTCACACTGCAGGGGGTGCAAAATGCACAATGAGAATATTCAGTGAATAGAAGAAATGGCATACGTGGGTATCTTTCTCTTTTGCCTCCTTTTCTTTGGTACCCATGTTACTTTTCCAGTGCTTGGGTCCTTGTCCTGCTCTCATGGTGATGCACTTGGATCACTGGAAGTTTTTGTAGTAGGGATCAAGAAGGAAATGTCCCTTAAACACCCTCTTTATACATCCCTATCCCCATCACTTGTAAGTGTAGAAATTTGGGGCTACAAGGCCTGACAAGAAGTTTGGCATCAACTTTGTTCATGTAAAAGACAGTCTCAATTCTTCCTATTGCATAATTTAGGTACATGTGCTTTGGTAATAAAACAGTGCACCAGGCAGAGAATGATAACATTGTCTGCAGCTTTCACTCTGACACCAAAGAGAAATGTGGCCAATAGAGTCAAAGAAAACAAGCAACATTCAGGAAAGTATCAAAGTGATCAAAGCAGACTCTTTGATTCTGCTTTACACATACTTTTGAAAGAATAGTTATATTTCCAAACACAGTGTGTAGATTCTTGATGCCAATAAACTGGCTTGTTTTAGCTTTATACTTTCCTAGGAGCAGGAACCAAAAATATCTTCAATGAGATTGCCTGAGCTCTGTTATTAAATGTTCAGCTTGCTGGGAGAAGGCTAAATATGTTTGTTACTCTCTGAGAGTGCTAAGCCCTCACTGAAGAAGAACTGGTGCCTGGGCTGAGTAGTCCAGTAGTTCTGAAGAGGAATCAGCATTTGCAAGAATGATGAAAAGTTCTGAGCTGATCTTTTTGTTCATCTGTATTTAATACACCTCTTTGCTAGCAGATCCAGCCTCGGGACAAGAGAGTGACTTACAAAGCATGTGGAACATGTTTAAAGAATGGTTTGGAAAAGTGCCTTGTTGGAGCCTTTTTATAGTTAGAAAATATTGATCATTTTCCTATATTTATATCTCATTCTTTTTTTTTCCTTTTTTTTCTTCTTCCTTTTTTTTTTTTTTTTTTTCCAAAGATGGGCAAAGTTTCGAGGCTCCTGATCCAAATGCCGTAGAGTAAAATATTCTTTTTTGTTGTTACAGTTTGACCATTAATGTTGTCAAGCATGAAGCTTATTTTATACCCTAGCAAAATGTACTCCACTTCAGTCTTTGTAAAATCTGATTTTCTTTCCGTGCTGCAGCAACTGTAAAGCTGCCCCCAGGGAGGTATTCTGTTTAGCTGTGCGGACACATTCCTTCAGGAAATATTGAGGCCAAACTACACACACACATAGGAACTGTATTAGAAGAATTCAAATCTTGAACGGAAAGCACTGGGCCTGGGCTCTGAACTTCAGGGCATGTTGGATTGTGTTTCTCACATTTTTCTTTGATTTTACAGTCCAGCGCAGTGAACCGATACAGGTGCATTCCAAACACAGGGAGCAGAACCCGGTGAGGACAATCCTATATCCTCTAGCTGTGCCAGAACCAAAAAAAAAAAAGAAAAAAAAAAGAAAAAAAAAAGAAAGAAAAAAAAAGAAAGAAAAAAAAGGAGAATGATTTACATATCCAACACTTCTTTGTTTTGCTCATGCATGAGGCAGACATGGCCAGTAGTAATTGTTATTATGTGTCAGAATTAAAACTTGTTCTGCAATGTGAACATCCAGCATGTGACTCTGGATGAAAAGTGGTGAAAGAAAGGAGATGAAAGATGAAATAGATGAACATTTATTATAAGATGAAAGATGAAATAGATGCACATTTATTATTTCATGTTTTCTTTCATTTTTACTCACTGAAGACATTGCAAAGAGAGAAGTCAAACTCTATTTTCACCAAAAAGGTACCATATTCTAAACTCCTCTTCCCCTTGGCAGCGAACAGGACAACAGATACAACAGAATGGTTAAAACTATTAGATTCTGACCCTTGCTTAGGAGTTGGCTTCTGCCATGAACCACAGCTACTATTAGGCCACAGCTGCTTTTAAATTGAATGGCATTCTAGTGATTAATTTTTTAAACTGTATTTGTTTAACACTTATTCATATATTTATCTCATTTTCATTTCTTAAGTTTTTTTATTTATTTAACCATGTTTATTTTGTGGGTTTCAAACGCAGAAAGGAAAGACGAGAGAATTTTGGGCTGGACGCAGATGACTGCGATGAACTGGGCGAGGCCAAACCATGAGCCATGCTTTTGCAATCAGTCCCAGTGGTGGTCTTGGAAACTCTGTTGCCCAAACAAGGCTGTGAGGACCTGCCCTATGCCAGGAGGAGTTAGAAGTCTTTCCATTACCAAGGAGCGGCAGAGCAGAGGAAGAGACAGAAAATGTTTATGGTCCTGCTGTGAGAGGCTACTGAGGAAGGGGAACACCTGCATGGCTTTATTTTACCATTCATTCTCCCTTTGGCTGAGGAGCTCTACCTCTTTTCAGACAAATATTAGGAAAACAAGTTAGTGTGACTTCTGTTAAACTAATAGGCACACAAGAGAAAGAATTCAGTTGTGCCTATGTTGGGTTTACCATCGTTTCTCAGTAAATGATTCTAGTAATTAGAAAATAGATACTTAAAAACTAGGGTAAGACTAATGTAAGTGAGGGTGTTTTTTCTTCCCTAGGATTGTTCTGCAGCATTAAACAGTAGGTGCGACAATCACTGTCTTAGAAGAAACATGACCTAATTTGGGATTAGAGTGCTGATGGTGCAACATTTTTCATTTAGAGCTGGTGAGATTGTTCGAATTTCCAGTGTAACGCATGAAGGAGTTCAGCTGTGACAGAGAACAGCATATAATAACCTCATTTTTAATATATATAAAAAGAAAACACTAATTAAGAAGAGAAGAAAATGTTATTCTTTGGAGAGAGAACCCAAGGTCCACATCCAGCAAAGTAGTTAAGCACATGGAAGTTTAAACATGCTGTTGAATTCAGTAGGAGTACACTGTTGCACACATGTGCCTAACAGCATAGGTAGGAAGAAAAAAATGCTCAGAGACAAATAATTGCATGCAGCTGTCTATTTAAGCAAGCTATGCTTTGCCTGTCTCTGTGTTGGAGATTTTGCTGCAGATTTCAGAATTGTCTTTAATAAACTATATTGCCATTTGTCTTCCTGAAGCACAGATGCTTTAGGGAATGTAATAATATTTTGCTTTTTCACATTCATGCATACTTTATTTTCTTAATTCCTTTTGTCTTTTGGCTTACAGCCTCAAGCAAGAGAATGAAGCTTACTCTTAATGTAACTCACTGGAGGATGTTTGAAGCACAGAATAAGAAGACATTAGATGTGATTATCTGCTATGCTGCTGAGAGCTGGAGACTAATTTCCAAATGACATGAGTTGTGTATGGGTTACATCTTAGGGACCAAAGTCATATATCAAGACTCCCACTGAACTAGAAGCTGTGCAAATGTGGTGAAAAGATGGTCTGTTGGACTGCAGAACTTTGCTATAACCTTTGCACACTTTTCTGTGTTCAACCTACCACCGTTTTTCTCCCAAGATTATTTCCTTACATCCATCAATAACAATAGATTTTCCTTGCTTAGCAATTGCATGCCTTGCTTAGCATTTTTTTTTCATGAAATCAGCACATGAAAAATGACTGTACTAACGTGGTAGGTTCCTCTCTTTTGTGTCCACTAGCATCAATGAATCATTCTTACTTGAGATAGCAGATTCAGAAGATAATCAAATATCTCTCATTTCCAAGGCAGCATTGTTCCCCAAATTGTGTTCCTGTGAGCTCTGTATTTTCTGAAGTTCATCGTTCACAAAGGCAGAACATGTACACCTGAAAAAGTCTGTATCTGGTTTGGGTGCTGCTGTTGAAGGGTTTGTGCTTTTTTCTTGCATGCAAAGGATGTCCAGCTTTTCCTCCAACACAACTTCTTAAAGCACAAGTGCTACTAACATAGTTTATTTTATCTGTCAACACTTCAGATGAATAGTGCATTTCCTGTATTGGACTTTCTGAGTATTTTCTGTTTGGGTCTAGACCTCAGAAGCAAATATTTTATTGCTTGTACTTGGTCCAGAGAAGAGAGAGCCTCCGAAGAACCCTTTTGCAGATTGTGGCTGCTCTTCCACAGTCTTATATTCAGCTTCAGAAAATCCCAGCTCAGTCCCTGCAGAGGGCAAACATTGTTGTCCAAAGTACTGGTAGTTGAGAAGAGTCTTGTGTGGTGATGGAAGGGATGTCCATTGCCAGCCACTGGACTGTGTGCCACATACTTGACAGAATCTACCTTTGCTTCTTGCTTGACAGAATCTCCTTTCAGTCATTAGTGCCATCTTGATGTCACTGATGATTGAAGAAGAAATGCTGCGAGCTCTCACCTTGCTTAGATTTAAGCTGAAAAGCCGTGTGAGGACACAGTAAAGAGGAGGAACATAGAAGGAACCAGGAATGAGGAGTCACAGTGGTAAATGGCGAAGCATTGCACTGATATGAGCATAGCAAGTAAACAATGGGCATATGTTCAACACTGCCTAAAGAAAATACACTGCCTTTTCAGTGAGTAAATGACTGCATGAAATGCAAGAAACACACACACAAAAACCAAAAGCAGTCACTTTCTTTTAAGTCTCTCAATTCTTTTAAGCATGTAAACTTCATTTTTTTAGAGTTTATCTATTCCATAATTGAACATGGCTCACTAGGTAGCAGGTTCAGATAGCATGTAAAGCGAAAATAAGCGTAAACAATTTATTGTATTGAATCTTATTTTAATATGTTTTTTTTTTTTAAAGAATCTGACCATTTTTCCTTCCTGCCTTCTAGCTTATTAATTTTCAGTGGTCAGCTGAAATCAAACTTCTCTGAAACCAGTTAAGAAACTTGATTGCCAGGCTTTTTGAAAAAAGAGGGTATTTTAATACTTTTGAGTTATATTTCAAGAGATGACTTTTTCCAGCATAACTTCTACTATGGTTGTTGTCAGAAATCTACTGCAGGCACCATATATAGAAGAGATTAGAAGCAATAGGAAGAGAAGAGAAACAGAAAATGTTATGTAGAGACCAAGTAAGGGAACAGGGAGTTTTTATTGGCTCCCAAATTATTGCCATGCACATGGGTTGCAGAGAACCCATGGGATTTGAGGTAGATTGGCCCCCCATACCTTTGCTGTTATCCCATCCTCAGCAAGATGGAAACTGCCAGAATTTCTGCAAAATCCCCATTTGCGAACACACTTGCAAATACTTCCATTGCTGATACAAACTCTGTTGACCTATATGAGACAAGGTCACTACTGAGCTCATAGCAGGAACAGTTCAAATAAATAACATGCTTTGCCACCAAGATAATTCTACCTTAGCATTTTCCCTTCTATGATTTTGTGCCTCTGCAAGGGCTGTTGGCTACTCTATTGAAGATTCCTGTAATTTCAGCAGTAAGTCACAGCAGGTTCCTTTCAATCAACAGAAGCCACGTCACAGTGAACAACAAGTAACACATTTCCCTCCAAGCAAGCATGCTCTAACTTCATTCAGGCACACAAATTTTCTTCAAATCCCATATCACCATCTCCCAACCCAGCAAGACAAAGGCTGCAAACGGAGCCAAAATAAAACAGATAGGCAAGTTGAAGCATTTTTATTTCTGCGGAAAAATAAACCGAATGTTTGCACTTTGCCTACCTGCGGTAACCTCTCCTCCTTCTCATGGGCCCTCTGCAGCCTTACTTCTCACTGGGCTGAGGGCCCAGGCCCCTTGGGTGGGAAATTTGATAGTCCTCTAGTTGGCAATTAAGAATTCCTCACATTTCTCAGGGGACATTAAGGGATTTGACTTCTGAGAACCTTAGTACCAAAAGAAACAGCCTTGAAAAGCTGCCTTCAGTGATGTTAATCAGATTTCCTCTTTGGAGCGATGGAAGCCGGAAGCATGGTTTTTTCATCCTCATTTCTTTAGCTTCTGGTTCACCATTTGATAACCACTTTAGTATCATTTTCCAGCAGAAGGCACAATAGGTCTTTCTTTATGGAAAACATACAGGCAGGCAGACAGAATAGATGCTGCAGGTAGTGGTCAATTCTAAACATTGGCTTTTGCTGAGTAATAAGACTATTTGTAACTCCCTTCTAGTAAATGCTTGCTGAGGAACAGAAGAGAGAACTATTTTCATATGCACCCAAAAAAGGATGCAATTTCTAAGGTTCTAATATGATTTATAATTGTCTGTGAGTGTCATCCTTCCCACAAATGCAGTACAAAGCTATTTTAAAATATTTATGTCTTTTGGAAGACATAAAATCACAAAATTCATATAATATGACACATATTATGTGTGACATAGATATATGATATATATCACATTACAGCTTGTCACCCGTAGAAGAAAATACTTTAAAACACAGAACTACATTACTTTCTCTTCTTTCTCATGTACATGGAAGAGTATAGAAAGATAAAAAAGAAAGTCAGGGAAGACATGAAATAAGCAGAACATAAAGAGTAATAAGGACAACTGTGAACATTGCAGTGGGTCTGACATGTTAAAATCCAGAGCAGTTTGTCATCAGTCTCATTTCTGTGTTGGGCACCCTTTTTCTTCTTTCTCCTGAGTGATTCTTACCTGGACAATCAGAAGAATTTAAGATATGTAAATTGATACTTCAACAGACTTGTGTTTATTTCTTTAAAAATTTAATTACTTTCAATATTAAAATTAATTTTAAATAAATTTTAAAATGTTTAAGATATATTTAAACAAAAATAATAATTAAAATGTGAATTTAAATTTAGTTATATTAGTTTTTTTCTTAAACTAAAATGTCATCACAGATTCATCAAGAAAAACAAGCTTACAGTATCTGAATAATTTCTTCACATAATAAGATATTAGGACAGCATCAAATCAATGTAGTAAACAAGGCTGCAAATACTAGGGATCCACAGATGTGATGAACATAAATGATTTTTCACTTCAGCACTGACTACTCTGTGTGGAAAGAATTCCTTCCCCTTACTAACCAAGCATGACTATTCCAAACTGTGAGTCCAATTGTACTCTTAATAGAAAAAAAATTGCAGTTGTGTATGTTATCCTGCAGGTTTATTTTCAGGAGCTGGGCTCATTCTCACAGTTGATGGGTTGCTAAAACCAATTGAAATATACGGATATAGTCTGCTCATGGCCTGCACATATGGATTGTCCTACGGACATTTAAAAGTATGGTTCTCTTGCTTTGTCTACACAATTTTCTGTTTGAATGATCTCTTGAATGTAAATTGAGATAAGCCTGGAGTGTAACACAGAACCAAATGCTGAAGTGTCTGTGTATACCAGAGACTTTTCTTCACCAACTAGCTTCTCCATAATCTCTGGTTTTGAATTATTTAGTTATTTATGTATTTATTTCTTTATTTATTAAGAAGGAAGAAAGAAAAAAAAAAAAACAATTCTATAGTCAGCCTACTGACACACTGCTGCATACATTTCTTAACATAATGTCAGAAATTTCTGTGGGAGGATAAAAGAACATGAAATAGGGGCTGCAGCTTCTTTAGATGGCACGAAGTAAGAAGCCCAGAGATGTCTTCTGCATATTAGCAGCTGGAGCAGTGCTGTGGGTACAGCTAGTGTTGAGACCATAATATCTACACTGTGTATGTTTGGAAGGTTTCACTTCATCTTAGCTCTAGTCTGATCCATGACTGGCCCATATCTGTTGGGGTGTACTGTTGGGGTATACTGTGTGCAGTCCTGCAGGACAACTTATTTTGTTCATCCCAAGAGAATTCAGATTACATTCTGAGACTGCTCCAAGATGCAAAACAAAGCAAATAAACTTAGTCAGCTGTGAGATTTGCTTTAAGAGCACACTCCTGTGTTAAACTAAACTAGTAAAAAAACCAGTATTGAAAGATTTAAAAAAATGCATCTGATTGTAGTCCAAGCGACATATTTGTTCAGGGCATCTTTACAGGAGCTAAAAAGATAAACATACCTTTATGGAAAACTTTATCAGTCTCTTTTTTTAAAGACCATTCAATTTTTTCTAATGGATGATCTAGGGGGAAAGGAGCTTTTTTCATTTGTGGAAACATAATTTAAAGAGATTGTTGGTGACTTTGGTCATATAATGAGGTTCCTATGGACTCTTGCATTAATTGCATATGATTCCTGTAAATGCAGTTCCCATAAGGAACAGAATGCTTTCATATGTTTCCACAAGACCCAGTGTAAGTTACACAATGCTAAATACAGTAGTTCTGTTATTTTTACAAAGCATAGCTAACTCAATTCCAAGGCTGTGTGGCTCTCAAGCACCAGTAGGCCTTACTTGAAAAGAATATTTTAACCTATTCCACCTACCTTGCCTCTTTATCCATCCTGTTGCACTGATAATACTCTAGCATGCATATGTTAAATAAGGGCAGAGAGATGTGATTAAAACGAAACAGCAAAACAAATTTCTACCCTCTAAGCAATTAAGATAGTGGAATAAGATAAAGTTATTAACTTCAAGAACACCTACAAAACTTTGTATTCTAATCCAAATTACTCAGCAAACACATGGCAACCTTCAAACTCTGTTGAATGGTTCTGTAAATTTGAACATTAATTTTGCTCCTTTCCTGAGAACTTGAACAATTCATGAACACGTCTGTGAGGGCTTTACTCTGCTGTGACAGATTTTAGCAAATAGATTTAATGAGATATTCAGTAAATTACGTTTTCTTATTTAACAAATCTAATTAATTTTGATAACATTTCCTTCAGGTGACACTTCTGTGAGCAATTAATTTCCTTTTATTTTTCAGCTCACAGTGTACAAGATTGCCATGGCCCAATAGAGGCTCCAGTGCACAAAGTTCAACTCACATGGGCTTCTTGTGCAGGACTCAGCAGGTAATTTTGTTCTTCAAACTGCAATTTTGTATTTTTTTTATCTGTGAGATGAGAATATGTGTCTTGAGCTGTAGTAGTGTTTTATATCAAAATTAAAAAAAAAAAAAAAAGGAAAAAAGAGAAAAGAAAGAGAGAAAGAAAGAAAGAGAGAAAGAAAGAAAGAGAGAAAGAGAGAAAGAGAGAAAGAAAGAAAGAGAGAAAGAGAGAAAGAAAGAAAGAAAGAAAGAAAGAAAGAAAGAAAGAAAGAAAGAAAGAAAGAAAGAAAGAAAGAAAGAAAGAAAGAAAGAAAGAAAGAAAGAAAGAAAGAAAGAAAGAAAGAAAGAAAGAAGAAACAAATTACACTCTACTCCTGAGAAGAAAAGGAACAAGAGAGCTGTAACTCACCCTGGCACCACTATTTAGTGTTTTGCCTTAATAGCCCAAATGTAATAGCTCTAAAAGTGCAGCCTCTTAACTGTTCTGCTAAGTACGGCTCTTCATCACTTGAGCTACATTCTGAGTTCTTGAAAGACACTCTGCAGGCTAGGAAAGATTGGAAAGTCTATAATTTTACATCAATCAATAATACTGATGAATTGCCAGTCACAAGAATAGATGTGACAAAATACAATAGTACAAGCTATTAACAGAGAATCCTCAGCGCTCCAGATACAGCTATATCACATGAAGAAGGGGAGAAAAAATCATTAAGTAGTAAAGCTTATTAAACAGCTAAGACTGAAGGGAACATAAACTACACAAGGCCAGCGTGAGTTGAGGAAGGGAGCAGCTGGGCTGTTTCACTGTTGGAAAATGGCTCCAGCTTAGAGCAGAATGCTTGAGGAAACGCTGGCCCAATCTCACTTCTTTTGGAATATTCACTGTGGGGAGATGGAAAAGGTACACTTGGTTTCTCACCAGATTTCATGGCAGTTATGCTGAGAATTAGGTTCTGCATGTGCTCAGGAGACATTCTGGAGCTATGTATGTCCCGGCTTCTCTTGTACAGCCCTGTTCTTCTCCAACACTTATTCCTATGGACCTGTTGCTGGAACTAGTTTAGCTCTCTAGAGAAAGGGCAGCTACTTCAAATATTTTTTATCCCTTCCTCAAGCAGCAGGTACTGAGCTCTGAAATTAAATCTTTGTACTTGGAAACACCAGATGAATAGACAAAGAAATGCGCAGTGGTCACAATGAGCAGCAGACATAGAAATTGGGAGCCCTTATTCTCAGCTTTATGTCCAATCTGAATTTTGACATGCTTACGCACATGATGTCGCAGTGAGCTGACCACAATGAGGTCTCATTGTGTCTAACGTCTTATCATAATATGTTTTTTCATACCCTTAACTGGTTTAGAGAGATCCTTTCTGTAGCAAAGACCAACAATCACTTTATTTATTTTTGCCTAATACTACTAAAGGCTCTGCTCCCATCACAAGATAAACGCACATAATTTTGCTTTCTCTTTCAGTGGACTTCAAAACTTCAGTCATAGGAAGAAACTGAGAAAAAACTTTCGCAATATTTTCATCTTATTTCTGTGCTGAGAGAAAAGGAAAATGCATACTATATGGAACAGCACAGAAACAGAAAAAAAGCCATAAAATAACAAAATGTTTTCCATTTTAAGTCATTTCAGCTATATACTGCAGTGAAAATTGCTTAGGGTTTATCAGTCTGTGAGTTAGAGTAACGGAGTCAAATCATGAGATGGGCATGATGGGCCAATCAGGCTACAGCTGAAGCCAATTGTAGAAGTGTGACTCAGTGGTAATATGCCTGAACCGGGGCCAGCAGTTCTAGAGCTGCAGTCATTCCTGATCTGTGATTCCAGTAACTTCAGTTTGCTTTTCACTCCTTGGATATGCACAGGAAATTTACTTCATTCCCGTAGGCAGTTACATTTTCTGAGAGATTCCAGAGGTTTGAGGACTGCTTATAGAGCCAGTGCTGTCTGTAATTGTTCTTGCTGTGTACACAGGCAAAGTAGGCAGTTTTGATTATTTGGCTGATATAACTGTATTGGAGAGATAAAGGATGTATGCTAAATAAACCTGAAACTTAGGTAGAAGCCCAAACTCAAAGCTACTGCAATTTTGACCTCAAAGTATCCAATGTTCTGCAGAACATACTCTTCCCACCTTATCAATTTAGTGTTCTGTACAAAGAAATAGTTCTGGTTTCTAACACATCACTTCATGTCCAGTTCATTTTAAAGATGCTGAGGTCAAGACCATCTGTGGTTTCCAAAACTTAATTTTCTAGGAAACTGAGTTTCTCCAGAAATCCCTATAGCATGAATACAGTGCAGCTATGTGAAGAGAGGGGGAAAGCCAGCCCAGCAGTGCATGTGCCCACTTCTTCTAACCAGTGTGGACACAAAGTGGATGAAGCCTGACACTCCATGGAACTGGTAAATAAATGCACAGTGGAAGGGATTTAGGAGCTTTTATGAATTCTTAATTTAGGAATTCCATAGCTCTGCTGGGAAATTTGTTGCATCTAGCAGATATTGTTTTAGTCTTTTTTTTTTTTTTTTTTTTTTTTTTTTTTTTTTTAGTCTTCTTCTGGCATGAAAAAATAGAAATAAGTAAGATCTGTGAACCTGCTGTTTTCAGCAGAAGTTTAGCTGGGCTCAGATGCTTTATTCTTCTGAAAATAGTCCAAGCATACAGCAGGTCTCTGAGAAAATGGCTATAGCTGTGAAATAACATTGATGCAATACAAGGGAAGCAACTGGCTAGCAGCCTTTTGTAAGCCTCATTGAATGCTATCGATCACGTGAAATGGAGAATGGGAGCAGATACACTTACAGTCTAACCATGAGATTTGATTATGCACAACATGGCTATGAGTCTATTCCATACTCCATTAACTTTTCTAACAGGAAGGCTGGAGCCTCATTTAGTCTTTCTGCAAATTCATGCCTGGTTGACCCACTGGGATTAGTTCAAAATCTCTTCAAAACTGTATCATGTTTTACATTTGTGCTTTGGAAATGGGAATTAGGACTGCTGAAGAAGGAGCAGTTGAGAAGGCAGCTTGGGAAGCCAAGCAAAACACCTGTCTTGCAGCAAATTCATTGTTCTGGCAAAGTAAAGGGAACTTTGATCTATGCTTGGACCAATTCTTGTACCTTTTCACTTGTTGTGAGTCTACTAGATGATGCCAATTATATTCACTGCTGCTCATGGTAAACCTCAATAAAATCGTAGCATTTTAATACGCTTTTGATAGCACTTTAGAAGAAGCAGTTCCTTTCAGATTCATCCAGGGGTGAAATAGGACTCAGTCAACTTACATAGGCTCTGACATTACTTTCAAACAGCACATATTTATGCCTGAAGACTGACTAGAAAACTGTCAGTGTGTATTTCAGGTTCTTGACTCTTGCTGGCTTATTCATTGAGTGCTTCCAATGCATAAATTCTGCAAAATTCAAATTAAAAAGGGCAGAGTACAGATTCCAACAGTTAACCATGGAAAGATCAAACATTTTTTTTCTAATTTTAGCAACCTTTGCATTTTATCACATTTTAGTGATCTCACTGAGAGTGGGGAGCAGAGATTGTTAAGGAAGGGTTTGGACAGCTTTACCACCAGTGTTAAGTGAAAGGAGATGGTTTCAACTACAGCTCCACTCCTCACAGATGAACTGAGACTTAAATACCATGGAAGGTTTCTAACTCCTTTACCTGTTCGGACACTGTCCTGAAAACAAATCTGACTATACCACTAGTTATCAATTCTTAGTGAATTAGAAAAGCAGTAATACTTGTTCTCCTCACTCACTGATTCTTACTTTACACAACCCACTGCTTCTTTAGTATGAACATACCCTATCCTTGTCTCTGTTACATCCATAAGAACACACAGCAGAGATTGTGACCCTTCTCTGTAAAGAGGGACACAAAAGTAACCAGCTGTGAGTGTGGTCTTTATTGATTTCCATAAAGAGGACTATTTTTAAACCATCATTGTTCATTTTAAGGTCATCTTAATCATAAAGATAAGAGATATTTTTTAATATCTTGCTAATTAACTACAGGATAGTATTCAAACACCAAAATATCAGTATAAACACTCTGCAATTTACAAATATTAGCATATCAGCAGGGTATACTTTGACATCAAGAACTGTAGGGTCATCCTGTAAATCTCATCAAAAGCATTTTAATACAAAAGCTGTAATCACAGAATTACTGGCTTTAAACTACTGAATTCCCTAAGGGAAGTTTAATAGTGCAAAATAGTGTGATCATGTTTGATTTTCTTTATTGCTAACTCTGCATGGAGATCTGAAAACAACAACAACAACAACAACAACAACAACAACAAAACATTATTAATCTAAGCCAGGTAGTGTAGACCTTAAATGAAAATGGAAAACAACGGGCTTAAAATGATGTTCACAATGATTGCAGCTTCTGATTTACAGGAAAAAAACAACACCCTGTGATAGAACGCCCTTTTTCCCTACCATGTTTTCTGTATATGCTATGCACTCTTTACATGCTAAAAATAAAGCACCTTTTTAAGATTAGAATTTGATTTATCTCAAGCAAGGCCTGGTGATGCTTTATTAGAGCAGATAAACATGGGAAGTGGGATTTGGTTCTGGTCTTCAAAGACTTACAAATTTTGACTTCTGGTAGCTGAGAAACTTGTTCCACGAGAGTAAGTACTGAATACCCTGAAAAAGCTTCATCTTCAGAGAGCTTCATTGATTAGTATGATGTTCTGATTTCAGATTTATTTCTTATTTACCAAAGCAATTGGAAAAATACATGAGTAATTGTTCCTGAAGATTTTTTGCTAAATTTGGAGCATATGCAGTGGTTGTTTTGAGTAACATTAGAAAAATGATGCTGAACTTATGTGTCTGTTCAGAGTTCTGGGCCATGTGAATAAACAGGTTGTATATTCAAGGTTTGATATTACTCATACTGGAAAATTGCAATTGATTTCCTTGAGACTTTTCTAGGTCTCATGAATACATCTGGCCTTGATGCCCTCTGTTCCATTGAACACTATTAAGAAAACAACTTTTGATTATCTGCAGAAATGCTGATGCAACCAGCAAGCTTGTCTGTTTAGTACAAGCAAAAATTCATTTGGAGCAAAGGCAGTGTGGCAATGAATACCTTGCATTTTCATTAGAGCAGCAAAACCAGCAATTCTTGCCAAATGATTATTTTTAATTTTTTTTTTTTTTTTAATTGAAAATGACTGGGAAGAATAATGTCTGTCACTAGTCAAGAGCAAGAGTTACAGAAGAACATAAAGTTATCTTTAATAAGTAATGAATGAGTGGCTCGTCATTACTTTACTGTAATAATCCAAATAGGAGTAAGAAAGACACATATTCTAGTAGGAATGACTATTAAATGAATAGAGACAACTTGTTACTCTGTAAGCAGTTTAACTATTTTGGTCCATGTGGGCCTTGTCATATGAAATCATGACAGACATCTCTGTAGAGTCATTGGAATCAGTTGGTATGGAAGAAGTCAGATAAAAAAGAAAGAAATAGAGTAATTCCTGGCTGCTGCAAGAATTTTTTCATGATTCATATTTTCAGCATGCAAAGCAATCTCAAGCTGCTCCTGCTCATCCCATGTCTGTTGTTTTAGAAACATGCTTCCTATATGTAAAATAATCACACACAAGATTGGGGATTTACTGGCAAATGAGTTCTTCCCATTATTTGGAAGGTCACTTTAAAGTTCTCTCACAAGAATCAAAGCAATTACATTAATGTGATATAAGATCTTAGCTCAGGTAGAAGGTAACTCATCAGCTGAAATGCATTAAACTTTAAATGCAACTCTCCCTTGCCAATTCAAAAGGAAAGGGATTAACTTAGAGCACCATGCTTGCTGGTTAGCACAGATGATAACTGCTAGCTGAAAGGTAATGATTTCTATATGTTACTGCTATCCTCTTAAATGCACATAACCTCAATAACATAATATTGTTGTTGGTTTTTTTTTTTTTTTTTTTTTTGACTGGATGACTTAGGTTGTATAGTATAATATATTGTATAGCTGAGTAATAAACTAACGAGTAACAAAGAGAAAGTGATGCTTTCCAAACAACAATTTAGATGTCTGTGTATTGAAACATTCTGTATTTTGCAAACATTTTGCAAGTTAATAGTGACAATCCAGATGATTAAGTATGGAATATCAGTTAGTGATACAATCTGTCCATATATACTTATGGAAAAATATCACTATTCCCTGAATTTATCAGCTGTCTGTGTTTGTAGAGGTGGTAAGCTCTGAGCTCTTAGTTGCATAATGCAGGGTCTCACCCTCTGCATTCAATTTCAGTCAACCTTTCCTTGAAAGGTTATGGCAAGATTATACTGAGTTCAAAGATAGTTGATGTGAATAACTAAGGCAGTTAAAAAGCAGTAAGTAAAGAAAGTTCTCCTTCTGTATGCACAATTTTTTTCTAGAACTTTTCCAAAGTCAGAAGCTTGAAAGAAGGGGTAGTGGATAAGATGGAAGAACATTAGAGAATGTATGTATATTCTCTCTCTCTCTCCATGTATTCTCTAATGTTCTTCCATCTTATCCACTACCCCTTCTTTCTTTTCCCTAAAGCGCTTTTGTAATTGAGCTATTTCGAGATAAATATACTGATATGTATACAGGTGTACTTTTTTGCTCTTCTCACGAAGTCCTATCGGAGCCGCCCTGCCGGTGACAAGCAGGAGGCGGCTGCTGGCCGCCAGGTGGCGCTGCGGGGCCGGGCAGGGCTGGGCGCGGTGGCTCTCCTCAGCGGCGCCCCCTCTCGGCCGCTCCGGGCGCATCCCCCGCGGCGGCCCGGTTACTGCTCCGTCGCTCCCGAAAGTGCTCTGCTGCAGCCGTCGCACCCCCGCTGCGGAGGACAGCCCTGCCGAGACCTCTCTCCAGCACCCCGGGCCCGGAGGAAGGAAAAGGAAGAGGGATATTTTCTCTCTTTTCATTGTTATTATTTTTTTTCCTTTGATGAACTCAGTGAAGTTCGGACAGCTGACCGTGGTCCTCCCCGCTGCCGGAGGGGGAACCCCTATTAGGGAGGACAAAAACTCCGAAAAGGTTAACCTAAGAAGAGCTTACACCCACAGCCCCTCAGCCGCTTCGGATCCCAGTAGCCCTCAGCTGCGGGTGCCAATGCCAGAAAGCTCCTCCGAGCGGCAGGAGAAGCTCCGTGCCCTCGTTAGGCAGTGCTGCCGAGGCAGCAGCAGAGACTCCGCGCTCTCCGGCGGAGGTCTCGAAGGAGGCAGAGGGAGGATCCGCTAGGATCCAGGTAGATCCAGCTTTTACCGCTTACCAAAAGCCACCACCAGCAGGACCTCCGTCTCCTCCCTCCCTCCTCCCCTAACTCCCTCCCTCCCCTGCCCCTCCGTGATGAGAGACGGGCCAAAGTCCGCGAACGCCAGCAGCGCTCGCTGCCAGGGGCGGACGGATCGCTTTCATGTCACGGGGTGACTGCTAGCCCTGCGGAAGCTCCCCCGGCCGGGCCGGGCTGGGGCGGCGGGAGGGCAGCTGCCCCGAGGCCGGGGTGACTGCCGGCCCCGCGGAATGCTGGCGGCGGGGGATGCGGAGCCGGCTGTGGACTAACATGGGGGGCAGCCACTCGCACAGGGCGCCCGTGTTCGACGAGAACGAGGACGGTGAGTGTGGAGCTGTCCGAGGTACCGCCGCGCCCGCGCGCCCCGCAGTTCCCGCCGTTGGCTCAGCCCCGGCGGCGGCAGCTCGCCCTCAGCCAGGTGTTGGCAGCTTCCTCGGTCCGGCTGGGGAGGTATTTTGGATAGATCTTCCAGTCGGCTACTTCCTGTGGGGTAGGGAAGGAGGAGGGCAAGCCCACCTTTGTTTAGCTGTTTGCAATAATTATGTAGTTCTTTGCTTTTATCCAAGCTAAGCTGAAGCCTAGAACACCACCGCTTGGATTTTAAACACATGGCCAGGTAACTTCATGTGTATGTATGTGAAACTGGCATTAGTTTGGAAATGAATGCTTGTCTTTTCTCTTTTCGTTTATTGTTGACTCTGCCCACCAGTCCATTTTAAATGGCGGTACATCTTTCAGTCAGTATACTTTTCTCCACCTACACTTTCTGAAACTTTCTGAAAGTTGTTCTATTACTTTGAGATTTTTTTTTCCCTGCCTCAATATATATCAGAAGAAAGCGTATCCAGAAGAGATCTAAAGTTTGCATTAAAAATGTGGTGTTTTTTCACTTTTTATGTATTTCCATGTAACTTTCTTACATAGATTCTGTTTTACTGAGATTATATGGCTCTCAATTTCAGTCATTTTGACTCTTAAAGCAAAGAGGACACTCCACTTTTAAGAAGCAGACATTTGTATATCAGAAGAAGTGTTGTTACTTACGGGAATATATTGCTGCATAACTGGATAATAGATACTTCATTTTGAATATATCCATTTCATTCTAGTTCCCAAAATATTTTATTGAGAAATGCTTGTCCCTCAGCAGACTTCACTTTGCCTTTTTGATAACATTTCTCATAACAAATCAGAAACATTTATGCTCTTTCCTATCCATTCAGGACACATGGAGACACTTGCATTGTTTTGCTAATATAAAGGAAAAATATTAAATAAGTTTATTCAGAGGCGAATAAATATTTGCTTACACTTCAAGCATATTTACCAATCTCTCTTTCTTGGCAAAGCTTGAAGAGGTATTTGGTGTGGTTTTGTTTACAGCAGTTTATTGTTTGTACGGAGTAAGGGACTAGGGTATCTACTACAGGTAGACTGTGATGCAGTAGCTGTGATTTTTCTTGTCATTTACAGTTGTCAGTCATTTACCATAAGTAAATGCTATGTAAACAAGTGAGAAAAACCATTCCCCGCTGTAAAATTATAATGGAGAATGACATTAAGATTTACATGACTAATTGTAAATGATTACCAAGAGTGAAAGTATAGTGTTAATCTTGTTTAGACACTGTAAGGTGAAAAATAGCCCTGCCTTTGCCTCTGTGAGTGTTTTGACTGAGCTCTCTTGAGTTAACATGAGTGTTCTATGACTTATTACCATTTCTATTTTTTTCCAACAAGAAAAGGCTGTGGTCAGTTTGTGGATAAAATGAACAAAGTTCAAGAATGAATGAGACCAGAAAGGGCTTCATGCCACTTTTGCTTTGCTTTTTTATCCTCAGGAAAACAATTAAAAAAAAAATACAAAAAACTAAACATCAGTAACAACAAAAACATGTACACATAAGCTATTTATGCATTTCTACTAAGACATTGTTATTCTTTGCTTATTTTTTTCCCCATTCTGAATGTTCCTAAAATCTTTTTTTTTTTTTTTTTTTTTTTCCTCTTAAGATGTTATGCTTAGTACAACCGCATAGTTGAGAAAAGCCCATTGCTTTTGAAATAAATAACCTATTTTCTATGGTGTTTATGAATTATAATTCTGGATGGAATTTTCCCAAGTATCTAAAAATATAGGAAGATATCTTCTCTTTGAAAATCTATCTTGCAAAATGTAATCCAAAAATCAAGGAGTATTTCATGTTGTTCCTAATATTTACAATTGTAACTGCCTTCCACAATACTGGATGCAATATGAAATTAAAATTTTTAAAAAAGGAAAAAAAAAACCCCAAAACCAACAAAGCCACCCCCAACACAGTGTTACAAAGCTCATTTATTTCATGAGACTGTATAACTTTGTTCAAGAGTAAGAATATTTACCAATTCATATAGAACCAGTATAAATGAGTTGTGTGTGAATATGTAGGCATAATAAAAAACAAGTTATTTAAGGAGTTGTTTGTAATGTCACAGATGTCTCCTTTGTATGAGAAAAATGAGCAGAAAAACATATTGTCATTTTATGTTTATGCATTTCAATGTTGAATAAATGGAATGTAGAATAAATCATGAATTTGGGAAGATGCTTAAAATAATTCTTTGGCGTTTCATGAGCCATAGAAAAAGTTTCATTTGCAGTGTACCATTTAGCAAAGAAGTACTCGGAAAGAGTGGATGAAGAGCAGCCAGATACAGCCTGACAAACCTGTAGAGTATCTGCTCTAGGGTTACCAGTCATGTTTTCTTTCTGATGAGGATGAGTGTCAATCCATTCAGTAGATCTGAAACTTAAACAGTGTAGTAGACTTACCACTCTAAGGATGGATATTACTGATGGGATAATCAAAACTAATCCAGCCAGAAGGCAAGCTGGAAGTGTTGTTCAGTGTTCAGATATCACAGACACCTTCTCTCCCATCATTATCAAATGCTGATCTTTTCAAAAGTTGTAATGTAAACCATTTTTAAACTAGTTATATTTGTTCACTATGTCCTATTTTTGTTAGAAGGATCTTGCAGAACCTTACTTTTTTAATGGGTAGAAGCATCTGCCTTCTTGATTAAAAGCATGCTTGACCTATATATAAAATTTATCTTTATTCCAACATTTTTGCTAGCTTAAGTAGCTCTTCTTCTTCCATGATGATTACTCCAGTGCACTGATAGATACTAGCAAAAATGTTCCCTCTCACTCTTTGTTCTGTAAGAAAACTTCTGCTTTTCTTATTTCTCCTGCATTTTCATTCACAGTGTACCTTATCTATATGTATTTAAACTCATCTTCATCACATGCATCTAATTTAAAACCATACAATTACAGGTAAGTTTTCACTAGAACCTTTTACTGGAAACGACATTTCCTGGTCTCTACTGGAACTAACTTTTCCAGTATAGCCTGTAACTACCTATGCCCTTTTCATGTGTATATCATACAGACAGTACACAGACATCTTGTGATGAATTGGCTCACTAATACCCTTTTCAGGAATTCCCACTGATGAGTTTCAATCTACAGCAGGAATTCTAAGTGCTCTCAAATGTGACTTCATTTTGCACTGAAAAAGATTGAATTTCAAGCCATTTCTCATATTCAGGTCCCCCCTGAATCTAGCCCTAATTTCTTTCCCTGTGATTCTCTGAGCCTCCATTATTTTAACATTATTTTTCGTGTATTATTACTACCCTCACTAACTCAATGGCAGTTTTCAAGTCCACTGAATAGATTGTGAACATACTAAATTGTCTCATTTCCATACCTCATTCTCTTTGCTGTTATCCCTCTTTAGCCTGATAATTTCCATTTCGAAATAACACTGTTGTCTTTAGTGCCTCTTTGCATTTTGCCAGGTAATGCTCAACTTTCTCAGCTTTATGAATTCTTTCTTATATATTGCTCCACTGAAATCCAGAAAAATGAAATTATGACAAGTGTACTACATAAAAAATTAAATTTATCTTCAAGAAAAAGCATCTAGTTATCTCTCACACATCAGTGTTCGGTAAAGTCATGTGGATTTGATCTCAGTTTTTCTTCTTAGCCTTGACTAAAGCACAACAAGAGCTAGGAAAATCCTATGAATGGAATCCTTTGTCTAATACTTACACAGCTTATACTCTTGCTATGGAAGGTTAATGGGAAAATATATTTCATTTTTTGATTTTTATTGCTGCATTTTTTGGATAGACAACTAGGTCTGGTGTAGCAACGTTGCTACCTCTACACAAAGCTAGATGTTTTAATGGATTGGAATTATAAGATTTTTTACAAAAGGTTTCATTTGGATTAATGCTGCCAAAGCAAGGGAACTTTGACTCTCTTTGTCCTTAATATTTTCTCATAAAGAATACAGAGCATCTATCCTCTCCTGAATAGCTGTTTCCAGTAATAATATAGAAAAGGTAAAGACGTATATCTTTCCTGAGTTTTAGGTCTTGGAAAATAATTGTAAGTTCACAGAAATGGCAATAGAACAGTGAGAGGAATATTAACAATTTGTAAATGTAACTTTCAAATTTCAGTAAATATTATAGGTAATGAATGTATTATCAATAGCCTGGCAACTTTAAGGAATATATTTCATGATAATTTTATTTAATGATGCTCTGTTAAAACTGATATTTAATTAAATTCTTAAAAATAATATTCAACATGTGAAAATCAGATGGTAGAAAATAACCATTTTCTACTAGCAAATAGTAATAACAGTTATTTACCTATATGGTTGTGGAAGATACACAGGAAAGGATAAAGAATAAAAGCATTAGAAGCTAGAAACTGGACTGTTGAATTGATGTTTCAGTTGTATTTGGTTTTGAAAAAAAAAAAAAATCAGTTTTACTATGGTGGCTTGTAGAAATAAGTGAACTGATTTCTTAAGAGTTTGCTTTTATATTTGTAACACAACTTTACTTTTCAGTTATTTCCAGCAGTTCTTAAAGGTTATTGATGAGCTTTCAGTACAGCATAGTATGAGACAGATGGAAATTGTGGTCAGAGAGGAGAGAATGTCATATTAGGCAGTCACATAGGTACTAACTGCCAAAGTGTTGTCAGGAGTTTGCAAAGACTGTGGCAAAGAGGAAGAGTAGATATCATGGCATGGCAACAATCCTCAGTCGTTATCTTCCTGACCCAGTCTTTTAAAGTCTTTGTTACAATGTGCACTAATAATGTGGCCCTCTTCAGATACTAAATAATAATTACTGGTAAAAGCTAACAATAGATCATGGGTTTTCCTTTTCCACAGGGAACTCTGAAGAAAGGCTAAATGAATATGGCACCTTCATTTTTAGATTCTTGATCTTCATTCCCTTGAGTGAACTGCAAGTCTGTACCCTACTTGATGGTTTTAAAAATCCGACACAGGATTAGAATCATGACAATTTCAAGGAGCAGTTAAGCATTGACCCATTTCATTTTATTTTACCATCATCCAGATTCAACTCTGCCAGCAATGGGTTAGAGGTGAATTAGGTGAATTTTCAGCATCCTTCCTAAACATGTTCTCTATGCTTCCGTGATCTGATCTGATGGAAATATCCATGTCAGGGCATCTATATTAAATAAAAGCATAATGTAAATCTCTTCTGCTGCTTTTGTAGCCCTCTGGAATTTACACAAGTTGTTGACGTGGCCCCCCAGCTCTGAGAATATTACAGAATTCCTCAGTGGCTTGTTATCTAAGAAGTGTGAGTGTTTTATCCATGTTGATATGCATGTTGTACAGCATGTCTAGAACTCAGGACAAGCTTCTTGGAAAACTGCATACAAATAATTCAAGATTAAGCAAGCTCCAAACCAGATAAGCTTAGAGAATCAAAATCAGGGGAAACTCTGTATGTTAAAAAAAACTGTGATGAAACAAAATTAGTATCTAAATCAACACCACTGCTTTTACAGTCACTCCTTTACAAATTAATAAATTATGTTTCCCCTCACTGCTTGTAGCTGGCTCTTACAAGTTCTCCACTCACATCTGAGCTGCTGTGGTGTTCTGTGCCAAAAGAATAGGATTTCAGAGAGCTGTGTTTTGCAGGACTGGAAAAGCTAACAATTGAAGGAAGAAGCACACTGAAAAATTATATGTTCCCTGGCTGGCTTTTAGTCTGAAGAAAGCTGAGTGTTTTTGAGGAGGAGAGAATCACAGTGTAAGAGACCTTAGCAGGTGTAATGCCTTTTTTTTTTTTTTTTTTTTTTTTTTTTTTTTCTTACTCTAGGTAATGCTACAGGCTTTGGGCAGAGTGGCTGGCAGACTGGAAGAGAGGGGCTTGAGGGTCTTGGCTGACATTCAGCTAAACATGAGCCAGGGATATGCCTAGGTAGCCAAGAAGGCCAACAGTAACCTGGCTTGTATCAGAAATCCTGTAGCCAGCTGGAGCAGGGAGATGATTGTCCTCCTGTAGTTAGCTCTGGTGTGCGCTTCAAGTACCGTGCTAAGTTTTGGGCTCCCCTCTATAAGAAAGACATTGAGGCCCTGAAGTGTGTTCAGAGAAGGGCAATGAAGCTGTGAAGGGTCTGGAGCACAAGTCTTACAAGGAGCAGCTGAGGGAGCTGGGATTGTTCAGACTGGAAAATAAAAGGCACGGGGGAAATCTTATTGCTCTTTACAACTAACTGAAAGGAGGTGGTGGTGAGGTGGGGATCACTGTCTTCTCTCATATAACTAGCATTAGAAGAAATGGCTTCAAGTTGCGTGGGGGAGGTTCAGGTAGGATATTAGGAAAAGTTCAGCTTGATTTCTTCACAGTCATGTCTTTTAAGTGTATAGATACATTATAGAATCATAGAATCATAGAATTGCCAAGGTTGGAAAAGACCTAAAAGATCATCCAGTCCAACCGTTCACCTATTACCAATTACACTGCTTCTACTCCACAGTTTTGTCTTCATGGATAGCTATATTCAAAAGAAGAATCTTTCACTTCTGCCAGGGAGATCATGAGTCTGTCTGTACTCATTCCTCTTTGACACCTTCCCATACAGCAAGGAGAAAGAGGTGCACCTCCTCACATTAGTACCTACTAATGTTGGCTTTAATATAGTATTGAATTCATCATTGGCTGCACTTGGCCTGAAAGAGTTCCTTGATATAGATGTGTGGACATGGGTTACAAAGCCAGCAGTATTGTGAGAATACAGTCTTTTTTGTGAATCTTATGTATGTTCAGTCAGTAAATGAGGGAAGTACAGCCTGGAATGAAATACTACACCTAAACGAATTAGGAAGTGACCAGAACAATCTTAGGAGAAAAACTAATGAGGATTTATAATCTTGCTCATCAATACTCAACTAATCCTGTCCCATCAGGATTGTTTTAATATTTTCTCTTCTGAACTTTAGCATGAGAATGAAGAAGGCTGGGATTTTGTTGGCCATGCACAAGACTCTTCTAGATTCCTTCTGAAACTGCAAGGGTAGGAAAGCAGAAGCAGAAACCTTCCTTGTGCTAAACCTCCTGGACAGTTATATATGGGACCAAGTACTGCAAGGCAGAAAAATATTGCCAAGGTTGTTTTTGAGTATTTTGGTGTAGCAAGAGTGAGCTAATGCTGAGATGTAAGAAAAGAGAAAAAGGAAAAATAATTGCTACAGAGATCAATCAATATCAAGTCAACATGAAACAGAAATTTCTGAATAATTCTGGATATGCAAAAAGAAAAGAAGTATCAAGACCGGCCTGATAGAACTAACACTATCTTACTATGGCAAGACAGGAGAGAGAACAAAAAGCAGGGAATTAATTACACAGAATTCAGCAGGGGAAGCAGGGATGTCTGGAGAGGATAGAGCAGCAGTAGTGAGTTGACCCAGTCTCTCTTGAGCATAATTCTGCTTAATTTCATGAACTATTTGTGTTGATTACCTTAGACAACATTAATTACTTACTGCCTAATGTAAGCTTAGGTTGAGCTGTTGATAAATTTGCTGATGTATTTGTGAACACTGTGTACATGCGTATACATAAGCTTCACTACAAATGGAAAAAAAAAAAAAAAAAAAAAAAAAAAAAAAAAAAAAAAAAGCATTATTCTGCAAAAATCAAAATCTTGTTCTGGCAATAATCAGTGTTTCCCTAACTAAATCTTATCCAGAATTTCCTTGGACTCAATCACAGTTTCATTTGTTTAGTAAGTAAGGAGTGTTTCCAGAAACATTATGGGCTAGCATCTGTGAATTTTGTTCTTTTGTTAAAGAAGAATGAAGTTGTCTTACTGTCTGGCATTCAGGCTTTAATACAATAACTATTCTGAAGAATATACTGGCTCTATTTCTCTGTATTTAGGCCAATAAACTACTTGCTTTATGAGGAATACTTACTCATATCACACAATATTTGTTGATGGGGTCCAAGATACCTACACCGTAGAATCACAGAATTGTTTGGAATGGAAGGGACTCTTAAGGTTGTTAACTATTCTTCAGTGAACAGGGATACCTACAGCTCAATCAGGTTGCTCAGATCTCCATCCCACCTGACCTTGATTGTCTCCAAGATGGGACATCTACTACATTTCTGGGCAACCTGTTTCTATGCCTCACCACTATGATTGTGAAAAAACTTTTTCATTACCTCCCTCTTTTGTTTGAAAGCATTTACCCTTCTCCTATCACAACAGACCCTGCTAAATATTCTATCCCTTTCTTTCTTACAGCCCCCCTTTAGATACTTAAAGGCCACTATCATGTCTTCCTGAAGCCTTCTCTTCTTCAGGCTGAGCTGTTCTGGCTCTCTCAGCCTGTCCTCATAGAAGAGGTGTTTCATCCCTCAGAACAGTTTTGTGGCCTCCTCTGGATGTGCTCTAGCAGGTCTATGTTTTTCCTGATAACTTCACATCTCAACACAGTACTCCAGCTGAGGTCTTACCAGTGCAGAGTAGAGGGGTAGGATCACCTCCCTCACCCCAGTGGCCACACTTCTGTTGATTTAGCCTGGGATACAGTTGACTTTCCAGGTTGTGAGGGCACATTGCTGGTTTATGTCCAGATAGCAATCCACCAGTACCCCCCAAGTCTGTTTCAGCAGGGCTGTACTCCATCCTTACATCCACTAGCTTGCACTGATAGTGGGAGTTGCCATGACCCAGGTGCAAGGCCTTGCACTTTGATTTGTTGAACCTCATGAGGTTCACCTGGGCCCACTGTTCAAGTGAGCCAGCAACTGAGTATACAAAGAGGTTGAATATTTATAATACAGCTATTGGGATATAGGACTGATTATTTTAATACAGTGTCCCATAAAACATCAATTAATTTCCTTTTAATTTCTGAGAATTTAACATTATAATTAATATATATACAGTATAAAACTATACTTCAAAATTATATATTTTTAAAATATATTTTAGACAATGTAGCATGTGGGCTTTAATTTTGCTTCATCTATGCGAAGAGGTTTTACATAGATACAAATAATTTAGTTTTATAAAACACAAATTCATAGGGAAAATAGGAAAAAACGAAGGTACATTTTGCTTCGCAGGTGAGTGCTACCAGACTTTCCTTTTCGCATTTTCTGCTTCAGTGACTCTTAGAAATATAAGGGAAGTGCAGCATGTGGTGTGCTTTCAGGAAAATCTGAGCACTCTACTGAAGCGTTAGGCGAGAAGGAGCTGTAAGAATATGAGTGTACTTTCGTATTGCAGAAATGAGGATTCTTTTGCCTTTCATTCTTAAATAGAATCATATCATAGAATGGTTTGGGTTGGAAGGGACCTTAAAAGTCATCTAATTCCAGCCTCCGCTGTTATAGGCAGGGACTCCTCTCACTAGAGCAGGTTGCTCAGAGCCCCATCCAGCCTGGCCTGAAACACCTCCAGGGTGGGAGCATTCACAGCCTCACTGGGCAACCTGTTCCAATATCTCACCACCCTTACAGTAAAGAATTTCTTCGTAATATCTAGTCTAAATCTACCCACTTCAAGTTAAGAGCTATTTCCTCTTGTCCTTTCAGTGTATGGCCTTATAAAATGCACTTCCCCAATATAAGAAGTTCCTCCCCAGGGACTTTGTACCACAAAGAAGTATATACATTGTAATTGTCTCTCACCCAATCGCTGTGTCCTCATCTCCCATGTTTCCACGTTGGCTCCTATGAACTGTGTCTTTTCTTAAGTAAATCAAATAATCTAGATGAACTGGCTAGGATCTGTAAGGAGATCTGACAATTTTGTATTTAACCACTAGAAATCTGAACTCTGTACAAAACATTTATAAGAATCTTATGTCTCTGCTTAAATCATTGTCCTCATCTAGTGGCTGTCAACTTCAGATATTTCCCAATCTGGCTTTCTTTATCTATTGGGAAATCTAGCAATGTGCAACAAGAAAAGCTTTCTGTAGATTTCAGTTTGTCATACTTGTATGCAGCCCATCAGGTTTTTTTTTTTTCATTTTTGTGCTTAGCTTTTGCACAAAATAACAAGTGTTTTTTCTATCTATAATATTTTTTTCCTCTACATCCCTTTTCTGCAATCTCTGTCACAAGCCTTGACACACAAGCATTAAATTCTGTAATGCTTTTATTCTTAAAAGTATTTTCCCTTATGTTATGACAAGCTTATTAACAGCGGTATAAACACATATGTTACTGTCATTTATTCCATAATCAGCACAAAGACATTATCTATTAAATTAAAGGCACACCTCTTAGAATGTAATAACAAAACATTGTTGGAGTGTAGCAGCCTGTTGTGCTGGTTTTTAAGGCTTTAATGATAACTGGATGTAGTTGATGACACTTTGTTTTTCAAATTTTATTGCAAATATTCTCTTTACAACATCAAATCGTTGTGTTAAAGTCTGCATTTTGTATTTCTTTAATTCTTTTCTACACTTTTCTATTTTGAAAACATTTATTTTGTATATATTTTATCAAATAAGCCATACAGCTTTGTTATTTGAATCAAACTGAAAAATATATCAGTAATGTGCTTTTTAGCATCCTGCTTCGATTTGAGAAAGTTTTCTTGCTTTTTACTTTGTTTCACATTTCCTCATTTTCTTTCTCCCTCTCTCTTTTTTTTTTTTTTTTTTTTTTTTTTTTTTTTTTTTTAAGTTCTTTGAAGTTTGAAAACTTTTAGATAATGCTAAGGCAGTTTTTAACAAAGTAAAAAACTGGTTTGATACCAAAGAAAACAGAGTACTAGCACAGAGTACTAGCTGAGTCACTGAATTACTAATGCTATTCTGCATAAGATTGTTGTATTAAGTAAAATAGATTATGCAGCAATATATACCAATGGGTCATAAAAAAACATAATAATTCCTTTTCCTACATTTGGAGTAATATCGTCAATCCTTATTTAACATCTAAAAATGCAAACTGAGTTAATGCCTCCAGTAATTGTAATTCCTTATGATATTGTTTTTTCCCTGAGCACAGAAATCTGTTCTTAGTTTTCATTTGCTGTTCTCTGTGATTAGCTGTTAGTCTGGTAAAACAAATAAGTAATATGTGAAATTACTACTAAGCTCCTGAGTGTCCTCCATACCTCTCTGAAATCATCTGCTTTCTCTTGGATTGCTTTTACATTTTACAATGATTGTATTTATGCCTTTTGGGGTTATGTTCAGATAAACCTTTGTTCAAGCAGTAAAGCCTGCAAACTCTTCTGGGAGAATGCACATCTTAGGCACTGTGATTTGCTACACAGAACCTGAAGTCAAAGAGCAAAAGAAAATAAAAAGACCCTTTCTGAAAATCAGGAAAAAGATATTATGTTACATTCAGCTTCAAATTTGACTGTTCTAGCCTATGAAAACTACAGTGATAGCTGCACAATCTTATGCACAGAGCACTGCTATAAAATAAATCAAGTTAGTATTTACTGGGGTAAATTTGGGTATAGTGGGAGGAAAAGTCACTAAGCGCTGTAGGATTTTGCTGACAAAGGGTCATAGAGTACAGAATTTTTCTGATAATCCTAACTTTCTGTGAGGAACTCCGTATTCTGTTAGAGAACTCTCTATTGATGAACAGGAGAAGAGAGCAGCTAATAGTTGCCTGGGTAGACATAGTACATAGGCTGTGGGAGGCAGAACATGCAAAGAGCCGGTCCTGTGGACAGGCAGTCTTCCCTCTAAATGGCTTCTCACAAGGCTTTTCTGGTATTTGAGGGGCTGTGTCGGCAGTTCAGAGAGTATTACTATTAAGTAATACATGGCAGCGAAGAAATGACGTTTTCAGTGCTTTTGAGCATTTATGCTAGGTGCTGTCCTGATTTCAGACCTCTTGTTCTCCTAAGCCAGGAGCCATCAGTTTATGTTACAGACGCTGGAAGGAGGACAGGCATAGACTTTAATAGAAAGCCTCTCTTTCAGGATCTCTTAGAGAAGAAGATACTTCTTGTGACACTCAGTTTTCTCACTGTTTCCAGTGAGATGTGGAGAATTTTGAATGCTTCCCTGGGCATACAAATGCCAATGAAGAGCTATAAGACCAGCTCTCATCCTCCTCAGCTTCTTCTGCTAGATAGATCATGTACATATACACCTTTTTATCTACAGACCTTTGTCTGTCAGTAGCATTCTGATGCTTTAAGTGGCCAGATACCTTTGTTATTGAAAAGGATGTCCTGCACTATGTTCAACGAGGGCTGCTCCAAAGAGTATTGCCTCGTATTTCACTATGTTGTCCCACAAAATCAGAGTAAGATGTTAGTGGTATGGCAATAGAGGTTGAACCTTCCTGCCAATATTTTGTTACATTTTATTGCTGTGGGACAGATGGCAGCAGATGGGCAGTCTGACAAAATGGTGTCTGATATAGAAGTGTTTATGAAAGAAAAGTGTGTTACAGAATTCCTCCATGTGGATTAAATGGTACTCTTTGACAATGCTTGCTGACTGTTTATAGAGATCAAACAGTGGATGTAATCGCAGTGAGGTGGTTGGTTCACTTCAGCAGAGAAAATAGTGATGTTCAATATAAGCCATGCTCTGGATGTCTATGTACAGCCACGTGAAAGAATGTGACAAAGAGTGTCTTCATAGCTCACCAGCAGGAATAGGCTGAATCAGGGAACTGGGTTCAGTGAGTTGGAAATAATGGTGTCAGCATTGAAATATTACAAAGTTTGCATCAGGTGGGTCCTACAAATGCTCACATAGGAACAGAAAGAACACTGCCTGTAGTGTCAGGCCAGAGAAGAAATCAACTTTTATCTTGCAACACAACAATTGCAGATCTCATACCAGTTTGAAGATTGTGGACCACACTGCCAATCCTGGCTGAGCTGTTCTACCACACCCACAATATAGGTTGGATTTGGTGCCTTATGGCTTCCATCTATTTGGGCTAATGAAAGATAGAAAGACTGAACAGGCAACATCTTCCTAGCAACAACACCATCATAGCAGTAGTGAAAAACAGTAAGTCACTTCTGCATGTGGAAATTTTTACAAGTGTGGCAGGCAGGCTCTTGTTCATTGCTTGTGAAAATGCACAGCTAATGGTGGTTACTATCACTACAGAACAGGAGTGTTCTGTAGCTGAGAATTTGCATTATCAAATAGTATTTTTGTGTTCTTCGTATTTGTTGTAGTTTCCATGGGGATATGGAAATAAATAGAAGGCATTACTTTTGGAGTGGTCTATGTAATTTAGAAAAAGAAAATACAGCAGAGCAGACCACTCAGGGAAAAATGATGAATACTATCATATGGAACAGATTTCTTCAAGTTCAGTTTCTTCACTCTCTTCACTAGAGTGACTTTAAGTTAATTTCCTGACCTTTTCCCATCTGTGTTTATTGATTAACCTAGACAAAAACCAAACCAAACAAGCAAACAGAACCATATACAGCTGGTATAGAAAATAAACTTTTTTCTTTCTTTGTTATTCTGGAAGTTTTTCATCTTGCACTGTGAAGAATCAGGACTATTTAGTGTTCTTTTCATAAAAATCAGCCAGAGGAAGCTTCGATCTACTAATTCACAGTATTACTCTAGTTAAGAAAACATAACTATACTTGTATTAATCATCCCTCTTTCTCTCTCCATAGATTTTTTTTTGTATGTACATTAGTTGCATTAAAATAGATTTGGTGTATGTAGTAGAGAACTCTAGAACAAATTATCAATATTCACTATTTTCTTCTAACATCTATAAATAAAATTACTTGAGATTCTATTTCTGTGGTTATACAGAATTTGTATGAGTACAATTAATAGCACCAAATGTTTCAGGCATTACAAGTAACAAACCTTCTGCTGCACTCAACAGTTTTATCCTCTGCTGTTCACTGTTTGTGCTCTACAGCTAATAATTTCTGCTGTTAAAATTAGAAGTTATGTTACTTCCATTAATACCATTTAGCTACGCACCCCCTAGATCAAATGAATCTTTTTATTCATTCCTGTTGTGTGGTGATATAAGTCTTTATAAATTGAGTTGTGGCTGAGAGAGTCTACTGACCTGGTGTTAATGCTTGCCCCCAGCCATAAATCTGGGAACTGTGTTTAGTCTGAAGGCCTCCTGTCCTCAGCCACCCTGGTGCCAGCTGAGAGCCATGGAGTGGCAATGAGGTGGATTTGCTTTGTTTTGTGACTGTATCGAAGCTTACTTTAAATTTTTTTCATGTTTCAGACAAAGGCCCCAATTTTCTTATTCATATTTACTGTTTTCAGCAATGCTTGGGTCTATCGACTTTGAAGTAATTGCTTGTGGTGTGTAAATAAGCGTGCTTATATCAGGCTGGAAATATCTCTACATTATCACTGGAAGGACTCCCCAGAGGTAAGTGGTGCAATGATAAGAGAATAAGTAATGAGCTCCAAACCAAAAACTGCCACAGTTAGATGGCCATTGTATGTACAGCAGCCAACCATCTTATTTAGTCTCAATATCAAAACAACCAATTTAATCACAAAATATTTATCTGCAAACCTCTATTTAAAGATATTTGAGTTGCACTGACATTTTGCAGTTTCTCTATGAATTAAATATAGCCGCTATTATGAAATATTTTTTTCTACTCTCTCTATCCACCCTGAAAGAAACAGTCACAAAAAAAAAAAAGAAAAAAAAAAGAAAAAAAAAAAAGGAAACATCAAAATAGAAATGTTATATTAAATATTAAATTCAACTACTAATTTAGGTTATAGCTTCAACTCTACTCTTATTGATCGTATTCAAATTCAAATTTGAATCACATTCAAATTTGATAAATGTTTCACCTTGAACATGTAGGTAAAAAGCCTCTGGGAGTACCAAGAGCTTTTACTCCAAAATGGCAGAGAAAGTGAAATGATTCTTATGAAATAAAATGATTCATTCAGAGAAATAGTAAGAATTCTAGCTATAATAAAAAGCCAGATACTTTTCAGCTCCAGATCTCTTTTCCGTAATCAGAGGCAACTTTTCCTTTTTCCAGTCCTCACACTATCTTCAGTTTCACAGTATCTTCAGTTACTGCTACCTGCAGTTCTATCCCATTACTGTAAAACACTTGTGTCCAGTCTGAAAATGGCACTGTGCAGCAAGAACAGGGAGGGGTGGTGGCCTCATCAACACAGGTGCAACCTACTGACACCAAGCTAGATGAGCACTGAAGGTAAGTGATGGAAAGTAGGGTCCAAAAGTTCAAATGGTAGATTAGGTGCATAACCAGGCATGGACTTAACTGCAGCCTAGCTCAGGTGAAGCACAGCTCAGCAAACACAGGATGGGTCCCAGCCAGACTCCTCAGAGTTCTGTTACATGCAGTAGGTTTCACAGTGACTGGATCCAGACTCCAGCTGCAGTGGGTCTCCTGAACCAATGGCAAGGTGGTGGTGGGAGAGAGGCAGGTGAAGATGATAATGGACTGGTAGTCTTAAATGGTGTCCTCAGATCCAAATCATATAAGACATTTTTAAAGTTGACTATTCCAAGAGCTGTGAAATACAAGTTCCTGGAAATCATCAGAAATTGTTCTGGAAATTCTTGTTATTTTGACACTATTTTCAAATCCCGAAAGATAAATCAGACCTGGATAGCCACATTTACATCTGGCAGGTTTTACTACTTCTTTTGAAAGATTCTTCCCCTGGAGGGAGCGTCTCTGCTACCAAACTAATGAGCAGTAAACTTACAGTGGTAAGTAAATATCAACTCTACTGCTCCATTCACAATTCAGAATACTTTTGTTATGAGCTAGGACTGGCATTATTCTTTTGACACCTGTGGGTTCTGTTTGGGCTTACAAAGACTAAATAGGAGAATCCTAACTGAAACATGAATCTTTCTCACCCTTTATTGTCCTTAATTGCTACCAGGGTCCTATTTGTAACTGTGGTTTAGGAAAAAAAAAAAAGATAATTTTTGCAGACAATTTTGGAGACAGAAAGGGACATCAATTAGAAGAAAAAGAGGACAGTAACTCGTAGTTTGTCTAGATGTTTGGATAAAATCTTACTCACATGATTTCCTATCCTCCTACTAACACAGCACCAAAACTCATTTTCTGCAATCCTATCAGAAGGAAGAATAGTCTTAGAGCCACCACACAAAGAAGCCTAAAGCAAAGGGATTTCTTGCCCCTCTTCCCCTGGCATTATAAGGCCTCCATGTGGATAAAATCGACTGATGCCTCAGAGAGGATTTTGTTGATAATTTTGTTTAAATAGTTGTCCTTCACCTGGCGATGGCTGGTGATTTTTATCATAGGAAAAAAGTGTTTGGTCCACTGAAATTTGACATTTTATTCCATAGCAACTTCCCTCCCCTCCAGTTCAGTTATTAATGAGGTTATCCTCATAGTAACTCTGCGGGAGCAGAATATTCCCACTTTCTAGTTGAAAAAAGATGCTTCATATTCTGTTATGTGTTTCCTGATCTCCTGAGGAAATCTATTATTGTTAAAGAGGAACGTAGGCTTTCTGTATTATAGCAATATATTTTGTTAAGAAATATATTTTCTGTTGGACATACTTGTCAACCTATTTCTTCTAGCAATAGATTACAGAGATTCTTTTTTGTCATCTTAGTCATAAGTAGGCAATATCATCAGAAACCCACTTTTCTCATCAAAAGGGTGTTATGTATCATTACTTATGGAAACTCTTGAAGATATTTTGTATTTGAACAGGTTATGAAATTTCACTCCTTAGCTCTAATGTCAACTTTACCCTTTGAAACAACTATGAACAGCACAGAGACTCATAAAGTCTTACCAGCTACTCACTGACAGTGACATGGTCTACTACATCCGTTCAGTAGTTTCTTGGTGATCTTTGATGTTTCAAGCGTTGATACTAAGTTAACCACTTTTCTGAATTAAAGCTCTGTCCTATGGCAAAACAGAATTGCCTTCATTGCAACTTTATTAAAACATTCACTGCTCTTAAAAAAATTAAATTTACTGACTTCTGAATTTATAATGGTAAAATTTTATAAATTACTGCTCTATAGTAGACACCTAGATGAATGACTAGAATTATATCAGAATTCCCAATTATTTTTCACTAAATAACCTAGTCTATGCAAACGAAACCTTTTTAGACTAGGAAAAAAAGGTTACCCAAATGTTATATGCAAATAGAATGAAGATACAGCAAAAGTAATTGCAAAGTCTTCCATTATGATAATTAGCCTATAGTTATCCTGAAGAATTGACACTGCCTAACTAAATCCTAATTATTTTGATCTGGCAACAAGGGCCAGGCTATGGGATTAAGTTGCAATTGATGGCCATTATTACTGAACACACTAAACCTAATAATCTAATAATATCAGTTCTTCATATCACACAGATCCAGTGCCAGCCTACCTGGAGACAGAATCATGTACCTTCAGATGGCTGGTTACAATGAATTCTGTGCACAAGATGTAAGCACCCCATGCACAAATGTGTAACTGTTCCCAGCTACCACCAAAACTTCTGTGGGCTCAAGCTGGTGCAGTTAAACAAACTCATTGATATGTACCAATTATGGCTATGTAGCAACGGTAAAAATTTTCACATTTCTGTCCATTCTGAGAAATATCTGGCTGCTTATGTTATTTTTCATGGCACTGACTTACACCTCAGTACATAAAGTCCCTATTAGTCCCCAGGCCTTTCACAACAGTCTGTGGTTATTTGTTAGCTGTTGAAAAACAGTAGTAGATTTGGTGATGCAAACTCTTTTCACTTTTTTGTTTAATTTAAATTGAAAGCCCCTGAATTTGAAGACCACATTAATCTTTTCAGCTTGATGTATAGATGATGTATGGACTAGTCATCATGATGTCAGTGAGCAATTGATAAATTTTGCTTCAATATAGTGTTGCAAAGGGATTACACTAACCTGACCCACAGGATCAAGGCCTTCTAAGTTCATGGCCCATCAGCAGTGCTCAATCTCTTGCTCTCAGTTTGTGGTACCAAATTACTGTTTTCAGACCAATTTGGTCTGATCAATACTCCTCCATCCCATGGGCATGGAAGTATTATTAGAAGAATGTTTTATCTGTTGTTCACCAACAACACCTTGACTGCACAGATCTCTCTTAGTCTGTCTTAGAAAAATCCCACTGGTTCTCACTATTTTATAGTTCTACCCTTTTCTGAACTAGTTGATGTCTTTGTTCACTATTTTGGGACACTTCCCTCCCCCCCCCCCCTCAGAACCCTCCCCTCCCAGAAAAGAATAAAATATATAATATTCTGTGCTAATTTTTGCTGGTCACATCATCAATGGTGAAGTTAAACAGATGGTCATTTTTTCCTATTTTATAGTGCACTGCCTACGAGGACATGCTATCAACTTGGGCTAGAGGGTATAGCTGACTTTTTGCAAGAACAACACATATTTGATGTCCTCTTTTCTGCCTAGCTATCGCTTCTATCTTAATGAGAAATAATTTCAAATTCATTAGATTAAATGAGTAATTCTGTCTTCAAATAATAGCAGCTGTACTATGTTAGACTATGTTATTATGTTTAGACTATGTTGATTCAAATCTTTCTGGTATAGTATGTTATGTTATTATTTCTATTGTTTTAGAAGGAAGTTTGGTTTTCTTCCTGAGACTGCTGTCTGAGGCAAAACATCTGCTTAGAAGAATGACTTAAAACTGTCTTACCTTTATTGCCTTTGATTGCTTATGTCTGAGGAGAAAATAGAAGAATGATAGCCAGCATACTTAATGGGATGAGTGTCTGAGCTCTACTTCAGTATTAAAACAACAACGTAAAAGTATAACGTACCTAAATTGAGTTTTAGAGACTGGAAGTGATGATTATATGATATGTGTAAATTGACAAAAATGATCCAGTTAGACCATCTCAGTTTTACTTTCTCCATTTAAAAATAAATAAATAAATAAATCTTGCTGGCTCTTTACAGTGTCTTCTATAGATCACCATTCCTGTGCTGAATGACACTGCCCTGCACTGGATCATAGATTCCCTGGCTTATGCAGTATCATTCGTACTACCATAAACTGGCAAGCTGATTTAACCTTTTTTTTTTTTTTTTTAATGAATAAATTATTTTCCACTGAACAGAGTGAGCAGGATTCTGGTTGCATTCAAACTGCTTAGATTTGGCATCTTTCTCAGTTACCTAAACAGTGAAGTTGCTTGCAGACTTCCCTTGTACACCTTTGGGACAGACTATCTGCTTTCACAAGGTTTCCTGCAGTAGTAAGTGCTATAAGTTCCCTATGAAGGTAACTATCTCAATCTTCTGCCTTTGAAACTACTTTTTAAAGGGAAATTTACTTTAACGCAATATCAAAATGTTGTTAATTTCCTATACAAAAAAAATGTCTCGTATTGAGAAAACAAAGCTGTTTTTATAACTTGGAATGAAATTCAAATTTACCTTTTCAGAACGATTTCATTTTGTGTCGCCCCTAAGTGAACAGTGTGTGTCATGCAAGTGGTAAGAGTTTACCTCACTGACGGAAGATGTAGTCCAGTCAAAGATCTATCATAGATGATCAGACATGGTCATCATCACAAGGAGTAACTCTTAGTATGATCTACCATTAAACAAACCACCGTGGATCCATTATGAAGTCTGAAATTGAAATTTTTCAGTATCACAGAAACATTTTGTTTAGATAGAGGAAGCTGAAATACATATTTCCTTTCATAAGATGGACGACATTGTTTTGAGTTTCTTTGACTAGAGTTGTAGCAAGGAAGAAAAAGAAAATTGACAACTGCTTCTGATATTTTAGAATGCAAAAATGGTATCAGTTTAAAATGTAAATTTTATTTCAATTCATAACATAAAGTTACTTTCAAAATCAAAAATTTTTCTTTCTTTTTTCTGAGAGTAGACTAATGTTCAAGTATCGGAGTTTCCCAAGACACAAGAATTACCTTTTCCATATTTTAGTTTGCAAAACATGATCAGACTGAAATGTGTCTTTAAACTCAAAGCAAAATTAGCTGAATTATGAATTACATTTTTCTGACATTCAGGTGCACTCTCATTGCAAGTAAATTCTGGCTAATTATAAAAAATGATTAATGTAATAATTAGTAGCAGCTTATATCAAGACTAAACACTGTCTGAAGAATTGATTCATTGTAATGCAATTTAAATGCAAAGCCCCTAAACACAATGATAGAAAATGCCGTGCTTCATCATTAATGAGATAAAATCAGCTCTGAAAATACTTTTCTCTTGTCCTTCAGTTATGTAACTCTTTCTAATTATTGCGCTCCAAAGTCAATTAATTCATAGGGATGGCTCATTCCATCCATACGCCCAATGAATATATACAGGTTTTGGATTCTTTGCTCACCTCAAAGATGCAGCTGCTTTTTCCCTTTCTGTCAACAAAAATTCATTTCTTATTTAATTCAATACTTAATTTAAACTATCTTTCTTCACTAGTGCATTTGTCATCAACAAATCATGATGGAATGCAGATCTTTATGACTACCCTAACCAACTCATGCTCCTTAATCTAATTTCTAAGCACTTTTCATGTTTTTTCTGTCTATATCCATTCAAGCTGGTGACTCCATAATGAATACTGAATGTATATGGCAGTATCTACTTGGTTATTAATCTTGTATGTTTCTGTGTGGAAATAGTAGAGCAATCTTAATAAGGTTTGAAGGCTGCTGAGACTTACTGATGTCCTGTTAGCACAGAATTGTGGCTTACTCTGGGAAAGGCTGGAAAGTATGAACAGGAGGCACATGTAAAGAAGACTGCAGAACAGGTTTGGAATCCTAAAACCACTGCTGTCCACTGAGTCTAAAGCAGTAAACCATACAGGCCAAATCTAGAGAGAAAATCTGATTTAGTTGTTACTCTGTTTTTCTGAGTCACCCAGAAACAGGAAGCATTAAAGTTCTCTGAAACCACAACATCCAAAACTTAAAAATCAATTTCCTTAGACTGATGGCTGTATCACATTTTCATGGTTTTGTTTTCTGTTGAAGTCAGTTGAGAGTAAATCTAGAAATGCAATTTGTGTTACAAATACATCTTTACTCTTCACTTTCTAATGTCTTAAGACTCATGTTTGGGTTTTAGCTGCTGCCACAGAAACCAAATAAATCAGTGACTATCAGCTAGAGAAGGAGAATGGCTGGATTTAGCTCTCAAGGTTTATTAAATTCTTAATTTTTTAGTTGTTTCATTTTAATTGAAGAGCTGTTCATTTCTTTTCTGTGATGCAAGGAATGTGTATATCTGTGCTTTGACAAATTTGGATTGGATATTTTCTCCTGTAGATGCACTATTATTCCAGTTATTCCAGATAATGTTTAGTGTCTTCAGAAGAATCACATATACATGCTATAAATTTTCCTCAGCTGCAGGAAGAATAGCAGATGTCAGCTCTATGTAGAATCAACCTGATGTACGTATTGCCTCTTAGGCAAGGCTTAATTTACACTTGAACAAATGCTAGGTAACACTAGACTGCTCTAGATTTGTAAAAATGCAATTGAAAGAGTAAAAATATTATGTTCTTATATGGTATCATTATTACCATTCAAGATTTTTTTAGTTCAGTATTAAGCTGCTGGAAAATGCTCTACATTGGGCTAATTTACAGATAAAGTTTTTAACAGAGACTTGAAACTGTGCAATAGAATTTGCTTAAGACTTGAGTGTGACTTAAGTGAAATAAACTAAATTCTTTAATTCATATGAATATATATCTCAATGAAATTATCAAGCAGCAGTCACTAATATTATGAAACAGGCATTGTAAACGCTGGTCTAATTTCTCCTTTAGTTAAAATACTTCTGCTTTATTCCATAGTCCTCAGTTTTTAATTTATGATGACTTTCTCTTTTTGGTGTGAGATGGAGAACTGAGAACATAATACATCTTGTTTTTTCCAAATTGATGAAAACCATTAAAACTGAAATGGAACTTCCTCATTTTGCTTTTAATACAACTTCATTTTGTGAATTTGCCTTTGTGGAATATTAGTTGAAGACAACATAAATTAGTTTTGGTTTCTGAAAAATGTCTGTACTCTAAAAATTCAAGTTCAAAATTGTAAGTATGGTATAGTAGTGAAATTAAAGAAGTTCTCACAAAGTTAGAAAATTGTTCTTCAGAAAATGATGCCAAACTATTTTTAAAATAGTAATAATAATATTACAGTTACTGAAGAAAATGTCCTTCTGTAACCACACCATTATCTCAGCTGGGTTTTGTGCTAGAAAAAATGTCATTAGCTATAACACCAGGCTCCACAAGAGAGTTAGACATGTCATGTTTTAGAGGACAAGAATACCATATTTGTGATATCTTTGCACAGAAGAAAAGGCAGCATGTGATCTTGACGATATTTTGAACACTGGAAATGCTAGAGGTCATAGTGAGCTGTAATTCTTCTCAGAATAAGTGGTGAACCTATGGTGTTGAATTTTCACTGGGAGAAAAGGGACACACACAATGGGAGAAAGGGAGAAAAAGTATACACACAATGTTAAAAAAAATAAAAAATGTGATGAATAAATTGAGCCAGAAATTCTGACAGTTGGAGATTAAAACCTCTTGAAGAGAATGTCTGGTCTAGCAATAACTAACTTAGCTTGACCATTCCTCTGGGAACTTGTGGTGCAAACAGGACTTCTATGAGGCTGATCTGCTGTTGATGGGGCTGAGACATAAAACATCTCTTCCTCATCTGACCTTGACATTGGTCTCAATTGCAAACTTTTCTCTTTTTTTATCCTTTCCCAACGTCCCAAGAGAAGAACATGCCCAGTTTTTGATTACATATTATGCGTATGTTTGAATGATCAAAAGAGATCAACTTGTCACAGCTTAGAGAATTAACACTTTTCAGAAAAATGCAGTGTCTACAACTGTGGCTCATTTCAAATGCAGACTTTTGTATTTACATGCTTGCACAGTCTTTAAAATGATCTTTCTTTTCTCTTGTAAAAAAAAAAAAATTACAATAATTGTACTTCGATTTCAGATAAGGCTGACAGAACAGTGAAGTACAAATACAAAATACTATTGTTTCTTAATAAAGAATTGAAAATTTAACATCCAACTTTCTTATAGTGCTAAATAGAAAAATTAAGAAAATTTTATCAATCATTGTGGTTATGTTTCTTAGCCACTTATTTGACTTACCATATAATAATAATCCATATTAAATCTCATGGTTTAACACCTCATTTAATCACCTCTGTCTTAGGAAAGTTCAATTTACAACCAATTCCAATAACAAAATAAGTTGTCCTAATTGCTCAGAGCAATAAACACTGCTGGAGAACAAGGAGCAGATAAATAGAGTAGAAGTATATGGACAATAAAAATGGCTAAAAATAAATGCTTAATTTTGGTTTTGCATAAAATGAGTTCCAAAATGAAAATGGATAAATGAAATAATTCATCAAATTGATACATTTCAAAACCAGCCAGGTTTCAGCACAATTATATAGTCAAGTCCCAGTGAAATGTGACTTGAATTAAATTCAGACAATTACAGACTGCATCAACAGTTTTCTGGTTGTGCTTAGGAGCTGGCCTCGCCTGGATGCCTGCAAGGTAAAGAATAAAGTCAAAATAAGATTTCATTAATGAAAGTATTTGTTAAAGCTGGTTAAAGCAAACAGAAAACAACAGAAGCTTTTAAAGAAAGGGAGTGACAGAGAATGCCAGTATGCTGGAGGAAAAAATTAAGTTTACTTATCAAAGAAACAAATTAGATGAACACATTTATTTGAATATTCTTAATTCTGTGTTGAATTCCTACTGAAACTTCTTGATCAATTCAAAGATCCCAGTCATGAAGCTCTCACTCCTTTATTTTGGGGCATGTACCTGGGAAGGATGAGTTACAGCAAAAAGATTTATGTTGATGTGCCTCTGTGTAAGGCATTTTCCTTAACTGACCATCTTGCCTCCCACACCAGTATTGACCAGCAGGAACTACAAGGCAGTCTTCCACTGGTAAAAACTGTGGGCAGAGAATAAAAGCACAAGTCTTTGATAGAGAGTCTTGTCTATTCCAGATGCCTAAATAACCATAACTGTTATGTGATTCAGCACAAAACTTGTTTTCCAGCAATAGCAACTTGTTAATCTATGCAAAGTTATGCATTTTCATTTTAGTATCCAAATCCTTAAGTGACTATATTCACAATTACCATCTTTGTTTGCTCAAGATGAGAGTCTGCTGCTTTCAGATCTGTTAGATCTGGATTTGATTTGGTCTCCAGTAATTACCAAGAAGATGGTTGCTATAGCTGCACTAATGAAAGGGGTAATCATCTTCCCTTGAAGACAGTGTAAGCAAGCACAAATAAATTAAAAAAAAAATCACATAGAATCACAGAATTGCAGGGGTTGGAAGGGAGCTGGAGGGATGGACATGAGTAGTATAAATGAGATATCACCGCAACAGTGAAAATAAGATTTTATCCCTTTTCAGTCTCTTAAAATACATCAACCTGGCAACACTCCACTCACCATTTAGCTTGAGCCAGTACAAGTTTTTGATAGATATTTAAAGTATTATTTGTTTTATAGGATTATCTTCATCAAAATTTGAGTCATATTTTGTAGCACTTATTCACGTTGCCATAATTTACAGTGACAGTCTGTTTCCATAGTTGTTCTGATTACTATTATGGCAGTAACAGGCACATAGTTGAAAGTATTGAAGCCAAGAACACAGGGAAGTTTTATTTTAAATTGAATTTTAAAAAAATCCAATTAATTTTCAGTTAACTTTGTCAACTCCAATTCACTGAATTTGGATTTAAGTGCAATTCTCTTAAACAAACTTACTCTGAATCAGTGAAATAGTCTTACAATGTAGCATTATGTAGCAGATGTGTACCAATATTAGTATTAAGGTGGAAAAGTTCATAGGGGCTGATCCTAGTAAGGTCACCATGGGATAAGCTTTCTTCACCATAACAGAATATGGGAAACATCCCATAAACAGCGATTACTGGAACACTATCCTTATATCACTACATATTCTATTAGTAGATGGGAATTGCTTACCTGAATTATTCAATACTCTTTTAATAGATCTTAATCTTTCTTGAAAATGCTGTGTAATGCTAACGTATTATCTTGTTACTAGGTTAGACAGAGGTATGTTTCTTTTTGGAGACGCTAGATATTGGAACAACACTGGTTGATGAATAAAATCAGTGGTGCTTATTTTACTGCAAATCTTTTGCTACCTATTCAATATATTTGATATTTTAAGGGAAGAATGCAAGTATCACATGGCCAAATTACACTAGTTGGAAGCACTGCTGTTACTGTTGTTATCTGATTTCTGATTCTGACTTAGCACTTTGAAAACTGTATTCTTTTTCTTCTCTGCTTTATTTTCCAGTTAACTTTGACCATTTTCAAATATTGCGGGCTATTGGCAAAGGGAGTTTTGGAAAGGTAAGGATTAATTTATTTTTAACAGTCAAAAATTTACTAGAGAATTCATTTGTGTTTTTCTACCCTTGACCAGATAAAGGAATGTAAGTTTGGTTGTCTTTTGCTTCTCAAGGACATCTGATCACAATCACAATGACTTTCATTATAAGCTTTTCTGTTACAATTTATTCTGTAAAGCTAATTGAGTAAAAATGTTTTAATAATTAAGCCTTTTCAATGAGGATTAGCAAAGTTAAGAAATCAGTCCCCAAAACAAGAACACAAAAAAAAGTAGAAGCAGTCTACGCTTTTGGAACATCTACTCAAGCAATCTTGCTTTGAAATCATTGTACTCATTCATGTACTTAAAGTTATTGTAATATTTTAAAGACACTTTACATAGATTCACTGCACTTGGGAACTGTATAAAATTACTGTAATTGTGATCATTGATTAAATATTTGTTCAATTCAGTGGGGTTTTGCTGAAACAGAGAAGATTCATGTTTTGTTTACACATGAGTAGATGATCTTTTTTACTAAAATAAAGACCATAACAAAGTTTTAAATTTTAATGTGGTTTAAAACAAGGCCATGCAGAAAATTATAGTACAAAAATACTAGAAGCCATAAGAAATAAATTTGGAAATGAAACATAACTTCAGTAGCTGATCAAGCAATAATGATAAGATCTAGATCTTGATTTAAATTATACTTGAGAAATACTCCTGTATTTCTACATTAAACACATACCTAGGATTTTGTTGGCTCTTGGCCTTTCACATGGAAAAATAGCTTCCAGTTTACAGTAGTCTGAAATACTTTGTGCAAAAGAACATGGTCCTCCGTGGCATGGTCCTTATTCACCTCAGTAAATTCCAACAGAAGCCCTCTCTGGGTATCAAACAGGAGAATATATTTTGCCAGTGCAAAATGGTGGCCAAGAATCCTTTATAAGTCAAGGCAGCCAGAAATTTGTAATTGCTTATTGTCACAATACATCACATCACTGGAATATCAAATCAAGTCAAACAGAGATCCCCTTCATGTAGTGAAGTTAGGTCCAGAGTAAGTAATAGAAAGTTTATTTAAATCTTGCTGTCCATCACAAAGATCACCTGCACACCTCCTTCTTTAAAGTTTCTCCATTCACACCTCTGTTGTCTCTGCTTTCTCAAAGGGGCCCTCACCCTCCCATGACATGCAGAAAAAGTAACACAAGCCTACATGCTTTTTGAAGACTTGGTTGATGACTGATAGACTCTTCTCCATGGTATTTAGGAAACAATTGTGAATGTTTCTAGTGAATGTTTCTATAATATTTCTTAAACATCTAATTGTTTTTGTATGGCTGTTCTTGTGAACCTGCTTTAGGAATATGTATGTTTGGGAATAGTTTCACAACCCTTAGGGACTATTATTTATGTGTATGGTCCCCTTTAAACTTAAATCCTTATTTTGTAGTTGTCAGTGAAACAGAACAGACTTTGGCACAACAGGCTTGTTTTTCCCAAACCAATGCAAGCTTCCAGCCAATGGCCTGATTTTGCTTTCCACAGTGAGGGTAAGAAAGTAACCCTTTTAGAAATGACATATTATACCACAGCCAAAAGCACAGCATGGTATATCAGTCACAATTTCAAGTGTCTATGAGTCAGTCTTGCCTTTGCCATTCATTCAGAAGCCTCATTGCTGGCAACTTTTCCAATTACTGTCTTTGTGGGAGCACCTGGCAGCAGAAAATGTCAACAAATGATGCAAGAGCTCTAATCTGTATTGAATCGCTGTTTACTGTTTGGGGTCTATTGTGCTCTAGCATCCTGCAACATGTAAAACCATGTTAGGTATTACATTTTTCTCAAACTGCCTTCTGCCTTTATGACTGCTCTATGGCCTTTTTTGCCTTCTGAGAGCAGTAGGATTTTTAAGGCATGCTCTACTTTTTATCCTTTATTTATTTATTTTTTATTGCTATTGGTACAATTGTCTTCCAAGATTTCTTAAAGTACTTTGGTTGCTACAGCAACATTAGGCCTCCACAGGACATTGCTGCAGGAGGTGTCTGCTATTGGCAGAGACCCCTCACTGCTCAGCTCTTCTTAGTGCACTGAGTTCGAGGTAACTCTCAGCACCTTCCCTCCTCCACTGGGGATGAATGCTTCAGCAGCTATACTCTGTCCCTCCCAGCTGGCTTCAGAAGGCAGCTTCCTGTCTTCTACTCTGGAATTTTCATATCAGAGTAGTAACATCTGCTGTTATAGGAATTTTCCTGGTTCATTTGGTATCAAAGGCTCTGTATCTCAAAAGCTTGTCTTTTCTGAGAAGTGGCCTCCCATTTTAAACAACTGCACTAAAACATATTCTTCTCCTAAGGACATTTAAGGCAGTAGAGTCTCCCACCCCCTGTAGCACATTCTGTGAGGAAGGTAAAGATGCATCACATCAGTTGTGAGGAGTTTAGGATAAAAGGAAAAAAAAAACAACTCCATGGAGCTTTCATTCGTATATTAAATATTGTTCTAAGTAAACTCAGAAGTGGATGATATAAAATCCACAAAATAAAACTTCTGAACACTGGTCTAAATAGTCATTTCTTTATGCTGTCATACCTTAGAAGTATTCTCTCATATTTAATCTGGCTAAATTTATCTGTTTTGTTCTATGTAGAGCCATCATTATCAACCAAAATATCACAAAAATATATATACTTGAAGACTGTCCGACAACTACAAAATTGACTTAGATTGAAATACAAGAATTACCATTTTTCTTTACTGCAACAGTAATTGCAGGCTTACTGCCACGAAAATAGTTTGTATTCAGGTGCAGGTGGTTTCTAGGAAAATTACAATACCATTTTTCTTCAAGGTCTTTGTATCTGTGAGCAGGTATATTGAACAATCTGACCTACTTAAATCAAATTCAAATTATGATAAGAATATACTGATTCTTTTTCCTATTTCTCTAAGATGCTGAGACATAGGACTTAGTTCTTATTAATTTGGTTGTATAAAAGAGTGACTTCCTGAATTGAAATTGCCATGGTGTAAAACAGATGGGAGCCCATAATCACATCTGCACTGATCAAGGATACTTCACTAAATAATATGCAAAGAATTTCAGAATAAATCTCCTGTTATCTTTAAAGTAACATAACACACAGCCTCAGAATATTAGTATTGTTTGACAGTATAACCACCAACTTATTCAGATTGAGTTAATATGAAAGGATACCAAGCAGATGCTCAGCTTCTTCTCCAGCTGTCATACTTTGCTCAGGGGAATCTAGGAATGAATCCTTCTATTTCATGGGAATTCCCTAACAGTGTAAATTCAAACTTACGACATCAAGTCTCCAGCCTCTTTGTGTAAATCTTTCCACTTGTAGGCTGAAAAAATGATCATTCATTTTTTAGAGTGTGTATGTAAAAACATACGTGCGATTTTTCTGCTTCATAGCAGATTTGTTGGTTCACTGACTTCACGTTAGTGGGAAAGTCTAGCTTTTTATGCATCCCCACCTTTTGGGAAAAGCTTCTCTGAATCTACCTATAACTGCTCCTTCATAGCAGTATACACCTTTGGCAGCAAACCAGTAGGAAATTCTGTACAATTTTCATTCCATATAACTCTGATATCCTTTCCCCAGATCTGCCCATGGGGAACTCAGTCATCCATAACAGTCTTAATGCAAGGTAACCTATTAATCTGCAGGTAATCTGTTTTTTCATTTGGATGAAGTTAGTGATGGTAGTTTAGAAGTGAACTCTCTGAAGTGTAGTTTAGCCCTCCAGTGATAATCTATGGGTTTTGTTCTTTTGGTTCTAAGAGTAAATGTCTCCAAGTTTTGGCTAATTGCTTTTAACTTTGTAGATCTGAAAGTAATTCAGAGTTTCCCTCTCCTAGATATAAAAAAGACACAACCCTGTGGTAACAACTAAAACACATAGCCCTTTTAGGAAAAGAGTATTTGCACACAAGACTTCTAAGATAAGCACAGTTTAAATCCAGACAAAATTACTGAGGATTTGTACTGCCTAGCTTTCAACTTCCCTACATCCAAGCTAATCATGTAGAGTCACTTTAGAGAGACTTCAGAAGAGAAGACATATTAGAGCATTTAGACTCATAACTTAGTGAGAAATGGGTATTCCTGTTCCCCCCTCCTGACTCTGAAGCTATATGGGGTTTGAAGTATCTCCACAGGGACTGCTGAAGCAGTGATATCAATTTGATCAGGGCACAGCAAATGATATTCATAGGAAAATAGAAAGATGATGTTTTATTAATGTGTGCATGACAGGCTTCCATGCTGATATGTGTAAATAAGGCAATTCTGCTCAGACTTCCACAATAATGAATCACAGAACTTTGTTGAGGTGGCAGACCACCTGTGTGTCCCCACTTTAAAATTTCTCCATTGGAAAAAAAGTCAACCATAAACTAACAAAAAAAAAAAAAAAGAAACATTTCCCATTAGGATTGCTAATGGCCCAGGAGAGCTGGAGGGTTTTGCTTTCTTTCTTGCAGCAGAGGAGCATTTTTTTGCCCATTAACAGTGGGCTCAGAACAGCACATTAGCAGTGCTCAGAAGAACTGCTGACAGCCATCATGTAAAAATGCCAGGAAGGATCTCCTCTACTATTCAGCACTGTCACAGAAATGTCAGGCATTTTTCAAAGTAACATTGATGTATTTGCAGCTTGGAATTCTTGATATTTAGCAAAAATAACTTTTGTGTATTAATAGAAGTACCATTGATTTTGAAACCACGTTAGAAGATGTGAATAGATACTCTGCTGCTAACAAACGCTTCCTTTGGTTGCGTTAGCTAAATGTTAAGCAACCTTTTACTAGCAACATGTGTGCTCTTGACTAGAAAATTTTAGCTGTGCTTAATGCCCCTGTCTCAAGGTGAGAGAACCAAAATCCTTCTGGAGTCACATCAGTGTTTTAAAACTGATTCCGTTTACGTTCTCTATTCAGGTGTTGTATGTGAACTTTGTTTGGCTCATTTGTCACACCTGTCAATTCTCAGCTGAGTAAAGGCCCATTTTCCCAGCAGTCTTACTGATGAACTATTTAATACAGATGTTTTTCAAATAATGGAAAAGGAAATGTACAAACGTACAAACATCATGGTCTCAGCCAAATTTCATATGAAAATCATGCTGCAAATTCAGGTAAGCGAATGAACTCCTGAACTTAGATTCCAAACTACTTAAGTACTTGTACTTATGAAGAAGCTGTGGAAGCCTCAGCTGCTTTCTCCGTTTCAGTTCAGCTCCACCTGCTGTCTCTTCTCTAAAAAGGCCATTTCCTCACTGTTCCATAGCTTGGGTTCTTTCTGTATCAGTTTAATCCTTTAATTATCTTCAGGACATCACAAGTATTCTGTCCTTGCATAACGTCACAAGGAAGAAAAAGAAACAAAACTTTAGTACTTACCACTGTACAACACCAATGGGCTCAAGATGAAACACTCTCATCCATGTTTTGTTTAATTAGCAGAACATCTGATATTAGGAAAGGTAATCAGAAACTGCTTAATCCACCTTGTCATTATAAGTTAAAAATTTTCTGTTAACTCCTATATTTAGAGTAGATTTGAGCTCAAGGATGTTCTTCATGGAAAAGGAGTTGTAGAGAAACAAATGTGGTTCATTTTCACTGGGACAGTTCCTCTTGAGATACTGGAAAAAGGCAGGGGAAATAAAATATGCTGATTTTAGGCTCCTGATGCCTTTCCTCTGAGATTAAAATAGAAGTGAATATGTGGTATGACTCTCTACAGCCCTCATCCTAGTTCTAGTGGTTTATTAGCAGGCTGTGTATCCAGAAGGCATCTTTTAAAACACCTCAGTCCTTCCAGATCACTTATGCATTTTGCGTATGCAAGTTCATTAAAATACAGCACAAAATTCCTTTTCTTTTTTATAGTGTACTGCAATTTGATCTTTGAGCACTGATATTAGATGCATGTATATATGCATATATTATAATATGGGAATATGTGTGTATTTGTATGTACATAAATATGCAAATAAAATAATACTGCCCATGTACATAAATATGCAAATAGACTAATTCTGCCCACACCAAATAAATCCTTCATAACTCCCTTGTACTTGATTCCACCAAAGCGGTGAGATCTAAACAAGATGCTTCCAATGCATGTTCTTCATACACTTGATGGTGAAAAATTCTGATTGGAGCTGATGGCTGTATCAGTGATATGAATGTTACATCAAAATAAAATCTTCAGCTGGTATTCTCTTGGCTGTCAAGATGCACTAGGAGTGTCATTTTAAAAAAGTCTTGATTAATGGAAAAAAACCTTCAGAGTAAAAGTCTACTTATGATAGAGTTTTGCCCCATGGGTGAGTGTAGGGAAGTTATAAAGATGAGATTCATACCACCTTTGGGGATGAGATACAGATGAAGCTATTATTTCGGTGTTATTGAAAATCGTATGTAAAATGATGATTGTTAGATGTGGTGCTGGTGACACTCTCTAGCTTCATTCTCAAGGGAAATACTATGATGACAAATAGAATTTAAAAAATCTGGGTTTTAGATAGGAGCTCATTAGAATGAGATTTTCATGTTGCATTTACAAAATTATTTGACTTTAGTAAAAATAAATAAATAAATAAATAAATAAGAAGAAAAATAAAGCAATTTATTTCCAGAGATTAAATCAGTGTAACTGTGACTTCAAAAACAGCATGATGTAGCTCTGTACAAAGATATATTTTTATCTTCAATAACAATTAAAAGAGAATAATTCTGATATCAAGATGAAATATTAGCCTTCTGAACATAGGCAATGTTTATGACACAGTAATCATGAAGTGTGTATTGACTTATGTGAATGAGGACACTGACTGTGCATTTTCCTAGACAGGAGGCAGTAATTTCTGTGACTCACAAAATAGCCTATGATTCAATATAATTGAGTGTATTTCTCTTAGATAAACTGCAACTGGAAGTTCTATCACTTTTCTGAGTTTCCCAGCATGTTGGCTTACGAAGTGATTACAAAGAATTCTGCTTAGCTGCGACATGGACTTTATGAAAGTGTTTGGTTGAATTTCATTTTGTGTTAAACTTTATTGTTTACTTTGCTGTTAATTAGGTGTGCATTGTACAGAAGAGAGACACCAAGAAAATGTATGCCATGAAATACATGAATAAACAGAAGTGCATTGAGAGAGATGAAGTTCGGAATGTTTTTCGGGAGCTACAGATCATGCAAGGCCTAGAGCATCCCTTCCTAGTCAACCTGTGGTAAGAAACCCTTTAAAATTCTGTCAAGGATTTCTTCCTTTCTCCTTACTGCTGAATTGGTTCAGGATGGAAAACTGAAAATATTTTTTTAAATGGTGACTTTTTTTTAATGTACTTTTGTTTTGAGATTTTTATTTTTCATTAATGTTTTAAAAATGCTCTTTAATACTTAAATACATTCTCATTTTCCTTTCTGGTGTAGCTTCTCTCCAGATTGTTACAGCAGTGAATGTGCACTGTTCCGCCCATCTTCACTGTTTCTTTCTGACAGTACTTGGATTAGACAACTGTTGTAAGGTTGCAAAATATCAAAACTAAGCATTCAATAAAAAACATTTTGAGTCAATTCAAAAACAAATTCGAGATTCAACCACTCTTAAAAAAATGGTGAACACTGACACAGACCAATGGGAATGAACCTTTTTGTCATCTGGAATTTCTAATATCTTCTCTGTCATAGCCAATGAATGGCTCATTCAGAGACAAGAAAGTGTTGTGAGAAAATGTTGGTCAAGTAATGACTAGCTTTAGCTACACCAATCAATTAAAATATTTGATGGCTTTTATGTAGTGATATTCATAATGAGATACAGATTTTTCCTCCCTTATCTAAAAATGACCTATGTAATAATAAAAAGGATACATAAATCATTATGTGATTTTTTTTTTCTTCAGTTAGTGAACAGCTTGATTGTCCAGAAATGGTCACAGCACAAACAGCATTCTGAGTGTTTTTTTCTATCTTACTGGAGGTCAATGTCTACCCTACAATATTTTTCTTCTCTCCTGCATATGTGGGAAATTTCATGTTGTCATCCTAACACCTTTCATGATCTAAAAGCTAAATTATTTTCTGGCTTGAGTGAGCACAGCTTTGGTGTAATTGCACCCACTTAAAGCAGCAGAGTATTTGTTCCCAAAATTCATTTAGAAAGGGTCTAATCATATACATATGCCTCAAGTGCTCTTCTCTTGACATGGATGATAATACTTGAGCTAACCTAATGACCCGTTAGAAGCTTAAAGGAAAATTGCACACATTACAACAGTAATACAGATCTTTTGTTCTGTATTCTCCAAGGTTCCAGCAACGTTTCCTCCATGGATTTCATCACCAAAAGCATGATATCTCTGATCTTAAGAACATGTGGAAATTTCAGTCATGCATTTGTGTAGCCTCTTTTGAACCCATGCAAACTTTTTTTCTTTAACAAGAAAAGACAAATATTTCCACTGTGTAACTAGACATTGTGCAGAAACAATCATAGGCTAATGTGACTGACAAGATACTTCAGTAAATATAACAATGTTATAAATAAATATCAAACATTTATTGTGAAACAAAAAGTAGGTTAGATTCCAATTACCCAGTTATAATCAGCTAAGGAATATTCATTCTTGTCTTCCTCTTTTAAGCCAAATATTAACCTTGGAATAGATAATACCTGGGTGTGATGATGATTTTTTTTGCAAATAATTAATTTCTTCTTATATTTCTAAAACACTATCAGAAGATCTCGAGACTCAAATGTTATACTACATCTATGCATGAGAAAAATAGAAAATGAAAAACAACTGTAATACACTAGAATTAGAAAAATGTTTCAGGTGAGAAGAGCACTATTCAGGATTCACCAGTGCATGTGGAACAATATTCCACATTTAATGCCTCCAGTAATGCTTAAAGCTGACCGGTCTACCTAGGATGCTATTCTGGGAGGATGACATGAGTTTTCTTTGAAGGTATCAGGCCAGACTATCAGATCATGTAATCACTGACAGAACATCTGTCAGAGATGGTGCCTAAAATTTATCACCTGCATGATAGCTTGTGGCCAAGCTCAGCAACCAAAGTTCCTGTCTCCCAGGATGTGCTTCCAATGTTCTTTGTCAAACTTGATCACGATATGAGAGAAGATAATATGCAATAACTTGAAGGCTCATATCAAGATTTAAAAGCAGTGACTGCATTCAAGGATTCATGTCAAGCCATGCAATTCACCTGTACAATCATACAGGTTACATATGCATATATTTCTGTAGCATACACAGCTCTGAATAGCCAGAAACGTCTATGTAGGTATTCTTTGATTTTTCTTACAGCTAAAATGTGGTTTCACAAAGGTACATCTAAGCAAGAAGGGGGAAGAGCATCTGGGAACACTCCCTGGCATGGCCTGGTGCAGCTGGAACATTTGGGTGCACCCAAATGGCTCCCAGGATTGCTCCAGAGTCATAACATCCCCGAGATCACCCTGGTGTGGCTAGCAGAGGTACAAAGAGTTCCCTGCCAGCTAGTCTTGGTGCTCAGAAATACACTTCAGCATGTTTAGTCTGCTGGTATAATCAGAGAATAGCTAAGCTGCGGGGCATCCCATCCTAGTGACTTCTCTACATTCTTCCTAAAAAAAGGGCAAGTACATGATCAAATGCTGGATATATGCAATATTACTGAGACTAAGGGGCTAAGACATGCAAAATTAGAGCTGGAGAAAATTAACCAAAACCAATTTAATTGACAATACTTAGCATTTTCAGCCTAGAGTGTTTAAATCAAGTATTGAATATTCAAATTTCCAGTAATTCCAACTCCTGACTCCAAAGAAAGGTGTCAAACTATATTTCACCTTGGGATATCATGCCAAAGAGATGTTTTGAATCCAGGCCTCCCCCAAATAACTTGTTCCATAAGATGTATCTATAATTAGCCTTGCACAATCATAAGTGTGTTTAAAATACCTTCTTACATATTTCTGGGACATCTAAGCTTGTAGATGTAGTTGCATATTCCCAATCTTCAAATGTTTAATATTTGCCCAAATTTCAAGATATTCAGCATCTTGTCTTTAAATTACGACTTCTGTTGTTGAACTACAACTGAGGCAAAACACAAAAATCACAAGGGACTTATGAATATTGATCTAATGTATTTTATCAACACTGAGCCACATGAAGCTACTAAATGTATTAAAAATATTGCCTTTAGTTATTGAAACTACATTTTTAAAAATATATTAGAATGAAAAGTGGAACACTGTATGTACAAATGGGATATTCCTTAAATATGTTTTGCATTCTCAGCAATATCTCTTAGAATATCAGCATTTTCATTGATTGTTTGTGAATTAGCAGCTTGTTTAATGTCTTTTCACTTGCAGTCTAGATACAATAATAATTTGCATCAAGTATGGCTATGTTGTAGTTATAACATATATTAGATTATTATCAGGAATCTATAAGATTTCCTCTTAGGAGACAATTCCTGGCATACTAATGGAAGAAGACAGTTGAAGCTTCATTTCTTCTATAATAGCTGCAATTACATTTGTGGTTTTTCTTTTTCTAAGTCAGCTTTTTTCCCCTGATCATTTTATTGGTTGCATTGTAAATGTACAAATGGAACTGCAACAGGAGCTACTAACTCATGTCTAATAAACCGTAAAACGGAATAAAAAGAGACAGTTATTTCATGCTATGGGCATGAACAGGCCTACATCTTGCATAAATGTTGGGTTCCCTTTGACCGTACCATTTTTGACTAATTTGTCTTTCAAGATTCTATCACACTCACTAAGGGTCAGTGTTTTCATATCATTTTTCAGGAATCCCACTTAAGATGCAATTTTGGTGAATAAAACAGAGAAATCCATCAGCCTACTAAACTTAAGAGGCATCTCCCTACTTTCATAGGGTATCTAGCTTTGATTTCTAACATATTCAGAAATAGCTATTCTGAGAAGTACCAATTCTGCCACCTAAAGCCCCATTGTAAGCTTTATTTAAATTGACAACTAGACTGTTCATCTAATTAATAAATGACTAACACTCCTATAGTAAGTCAGAAATTCAGTTGGCAGATTCCTATCAAGATGAGTAGTGGTGCACAACTTTTCCAAACTGGTGGCATATGGTTGTTTTACATTAGATTTTCATTGGATAAAAGCCAAAATCAGGATTATGAACTGTAGTAAAGTTCACACAAACTACTTTGTGGGTTTCTGGTTAAAACACCTTGTAGTCTATGGAAAACAAAGAATTTGACTTCCCAGGAGGAGAAGAAAATTAATGGTAATATTATTAATTGTAATGATTGAATGGTAATATCCAGCCCTTGTAGAAATACATACTAAAATTAATGTAGCATTAAATCTCCCAACAGTTCCTTGTATCAAAGGGAATACTAACCAAGCACATATCTTTCTCTGAGGAACTGCATCATCAAAGAGAAAAGTTGAAAACCAGGAAACAAATATGAAGACAAGTCTTTTAGTTACATATTATAGATGTACAAAGAGGTAATGAGAAATGTAATCTGTTAAATCCTTCTGTGAAGAAATAAGAGGAAAGAAAGTAAACTTTTTTTTAGTGGGCAACTGTTAGCATCCATCTGTAATCCCAACATATAAAAGAATACAGAGCAGCTAATAGAAAACATGAGTAGCATCTTGTGATTTCAGAAGTTTTATATTAAAAAGCTTTTTGAGGCTCATGCATCTTCTCTGACCTTTATTAAATTTAACTTCACCATCTGAACTTAAAATTCATATTATTTGAAGTATGAACTGTCTTTTATAACATCTGACATGGAAAAGAATCATTCTTTGGTAAATGCCCATAATAGCTTGGAGGATAACTGTTTCTCAGGAAGGGCTTGGCAGTGATTTATAACCTTCATTTTAGAAATGAAGTTGAATAAATGCTGAAAGATATGTGAGACTTGTAGCTAGTTTTATCACTGCTAGAGGCATTTCTGGTAGTAGAGATTTCCTCTTAAAATGGAGAGCAGACCTGCAGACCTGTTTTTTATCAGACTCTTTGTGTTTCATAGGTGTTTGAAGCATAGATTTATGAGCTGTAGGAATGTCAGCACCTCACACAGTCCCACCTGGGGACTACAAAATGCTCCTCCAGGATCCAGAATTTTATCTTCTGTTTATCTTCCCCAAATACCTGAATATTCTTGGATCAAGATAAGTAACATTCCTGAAACAATCCATAATTTAAATATCTTTTTAACACCATGCAATAGGAGTGAGCCAAGATCCAAGCCATTCCTTATCTATCTACCAGTTTGGTTAGATTTGTCATTACTTTCAAATGTGAGTGGATACACTGGCTGCTCTGAAAATAATACAGCTTACCACAAAAGACAAAAATTCTTCACAAAATAAAACAGGTACTAATACATTTTTTTATGATGATGTCAATCAGAAAAATATATTTTGTGGACCATTCTTCAAAACATTTCTGGAGCAGTGAAGTGATGTTATTTTTAATAACATTTTATGTTACATTTATGTTTTATGTTATATTTAATAGCATTTCTTGAAGAACTTATATCCTTCTTAAACTGTCATAACATTTTCAAGGACAGCAGAGGGATACGAATGAAGATTTACTTTTGTAAGCTTACAGACCACTTTCCTAGAATAGCCAGAACAAAATGTTTGATATATTTAATTACCCATGAAGAAGCATTAGCTAAATTCTCAGAGTGGCTCTATGTTTTGATATATTTTTATTTCTACTCATGAATCTCTGGAAAGTGCATACATCTTGTAAGCCAGAATTACAGGAATGCATTACTTCTACCTGATAAAGTAGGTTTCAAGTACTGTGAATACTGGAAAAAGAACACGTACCATAGCAGAAATGTTCAGAGATATCTAAATTCATGTGCTGGATGGATTGTTTAACATGCAGGCATACAAAAACTTAACTGAGAGTTCTCTCTTCCTTGTGAAAATTCCCTCTCTAGAGTAGGCTGGGAGAAACAGCACCTTGGACTACATCATGAAAGAGCTCTGCTCCTCAGAATAGCATCAAAACTCTCCTCAAACCTACAAAATTAGGGAAGCAAGAACACCTGGCCAAACACTTTGCTCCTGGGGGGGGCTGGATATTACCAATCATGGTGCCTCAGGTATCTACCGAAGACCTGAAGTACCAGCTGGAGTTAGCTCAGTGGAGTTAGCTCAAACTTGGTGAGTTTGCTCAATGTCTAAAGTATTGTGGTTATCTTCTGATGTAGAAGATATAATCTGGAGAGAAAATATTCTGTTAGGCATGAGAAATTTCTCTTCTGAGCTCTGAAGTGACCAGCTTTCTGAGCATAAAGAGTTTCCCTATCAAAGGCTGTAAGTAAAAATACATAACCTAACAAAAAAAGAAAGAAAGGAAGAAAGTGGGGGCTTGTGGTAATTCCTTTTGGGGCATAATTCTTTGCTGGTTCTGTTGGGTTAGCTTAACAGCCTTTGCAAGATCCTGCTGAAATTCAGAGTCAGGCTATGATGATGACATTTGTCTTCTTAAACTCTATGGTGCATCTTCAAAAAGTCTCAAAGGAAGAGATCCTGACGAATGCGTAGTCTTTCAGTAATGAAGGTGCCTGATGCTCTTAGCTTTCTTTTGGTTATATACAGCTGTTCTGAGGGGGAGGAAAAAAAAGGAATTTGAGCTTACTTTTAGCTGTGGACTGGGGTATGAGTCTTCCCAGAGAAACCCCATGTGCAGCCAGACTGCTGCCAGTGGGCAGTCTGGTTGCCATCAGTCTGTTATTGAAGCTGACTGCTTAATGGTGCTGGTGCAAGGGTTTCTGTGCTGCTTAGTCACAGTGCTGGAGAGCAGTCACTGAGGTGTTTATTGATGTAATGTGTTTTTCTTACTTTCGCTGTGAATTTAGCTGAGGTCCTCAATCACAGGTCATGTAATTCTGGGTCATTCTACAAAGCTTAAGAAATCTAAGATTCCTTTCTAAGTAAAGAATAGAGAAAATCAAAGGAGAAAAGCATAATTCGAGTACATCTTTCACTGGACTTAGATCAGATTGCAACACTGAATGAATGAATTAAAATAAAGACATAGAAGTCTTAAATATAAGACAGGAAAAAAAAAAATTTGCTCTCCAGAGCCTTGGAAAATGTAACAGTTGAGGAAAATATGCATTAAAAGGCAATGATGCAACAGGTTAACTGGAAGAAGAGAATACAGAAAAGATTTATTTTGGGTTGTATATACTCTGGGTATTACTCCTGGTTGTGAGAAGTATATTGGACTAATCACTGCTAATTGTTAACCTTTGAATTCTTGAATTGTGCTGAGACTATTTGCTGCCATGTCTTTGTGAGTGATGAATGCATGACCCAAATGTTCTTTATTTCTGTGCTGATTTTAATGCCCTGAGATACTAACTGCCACTATTGGAACACTGTCTTGAGTGTGCCTAAAATGAATTTTGTTCTGGTAACTAACTGTTTCCTGTGAGAAACTGCTGCCACCTTGGAATGTATATCTTTGTAATTGTTATTCTCTTCTACTAAAGGAGTGCAGAAGTTGACCTTTGACATAGTTTAAGTTTTTACCTTTTTTTTTCTTGCTGAAAGTGCTGAAATAGGCATTTCATTTCATATATGCATCACTACATCCTGGACCATTCTCAGGGGCCTTTCTTTTGCATCAGTCTTGCTGACTTTTCTTATTGACTGATAATGCACTTTTCTCATGTAAAGCTTTCACTTCAAGAGGAACTTGTTATAAATACTGATGCATTTCAAGCTGCTGGGAAAAATAAACTCTTTCAAGAATGTTCCATTTTTGCCTCATAGGAATTTGGCATTACTGCATTATCCAGCTTTCATGGGGGAATAGCTGGCAGACCTTCATGAACTTGGGGTTAGCCTTGGCCATATCCTACGTCTGTGGTGTTCATAGTCATAAAACAAAACACTCATCTGGATGCTTTCCCACGTGACTTACTGCTTTCGTAGGGGGTTGGACTTGATCTCCAGAGGTTTCTTCCAACACCTAAGATTCTGCCCGAAGCAGAGCTCCAGTGCTGTTGAGTGGATATTCTCAGGAGACCTTGCTGCAGAGCAGGATTGCAATGCTCTCAGCCTTCTGAGACAGGAAAGAAAGCCCTGAAGACATTGCTTCAGACTTTTCAACTGCTAATTTGGGAAAGCAGTGCTTTGTTGTTTTAATATTTCCTGCTTAGGGGATCTTTTTGCCTTGGTTCATCAAAATTTTTCCAGGTTTATTTTAAAAGTTGGCTCCAGATTTTTACAGCATGAATGCATTTACTTAGATTTTATTGAGTGAAAATGGTATTTATTGTACTCATAGAGCACAGAGAGGAGCTGTTACCAAGACTTCAGAAAGTGATTAATGATATTCTGTTTCGAACTTAATGACATCTTTGCATTGTAAAGGTCTCATTATAGAGAGACTAATTCTTATGTTTCATCAGGACGTGCCACGTAGAGGGTTTAGGGTTCTTTTTCTCTTGATGCTGTAATCTTTTACTTTTTCACCAAGGAAATGTCATGGGCTCTGAAGAAGATAACTATTTATATTCTTCTGCAAAACAGTTGTGGATAGGATGAACATGTCTCTTTTTTGTCACGTTCTCTCGAACTACCTAGGCTGGAATTTATTCAGAACACAAACAGTAAATTCTTGCAAAAAGTCAAGGTACTGGGACTAGAATGTTTATGTGCAACTGATAAGCAAAATACAACTAAGGGAAGTAACTCTTGACTGTGATGTACATTGCCTCCTCAACAGATGTGCTAGGAGAAGGTTGAGAGAAGATAAGAAAGCAAACAGATGAGATAGTGAGCCTGGAGAGGGATGCTAACATGGTATGAAAAGGCTTTTCCCCTTCAGTCTGTACAAAATCTGAGACTAAATCACAGAATGTAGCCAGTATGGGTACATCATATTCTTCAAGGTCTGAACTTTCTTTACTAACTTTTGAAAATAAACCTGAAATTTGTAGATTTGGTAGCAAATAATTTTAGTGAAAATTAATGTCAACAAAAAGCTATTTAAAAAACTTGGTGTTTAAAAATACTATGTAAGTCATGAAAATCAATAGTTTCCATAATGATGCCATTGGAATCCCATAAATGTTCTGACAAACTGAACACTAACCACACACTTAGCATTTTTATTTGGGGTTCTCTTTTCTGATAAGGCCAACTTTCCCAATATATGTAGATATTATAAGGAGTTTCTTTTGAGCATATGAAGAACACCTTCTGGTTATATTCAATAGAACATATATGTTTCCTAGTTCTTAAACAAGTTGAGTGCCAGCTACTCCATACTAGAAAACCTGGCAGGTTCTGAGTGCGTATGCCTTTGTTTTTGTGCATCCCTGTGTCTTGTGTCAATATAAAAATTTCTCTACTTGAAATCTAATGAGAATATGCATTTTCCATTACTCTAGCAAGTAGTAGAGTGAGCTGGTTTTGTGTCTCAGGAGTCTCCAAAGGAGACACAATGCTTCTATATATGCCGCTCTTTCTGTGGGAGCTGAAAATTCTTAGAATCATATAATATTCAGAGTTGGAAGGGACCCTTAATTATCACTGAGTACAAATCTACAATTGCTTTTTAGAAATGACCAAAACATTATGCATCTTAAACTAAACATTTCAAATACTACTCTGAACAACAGCTCCTTCATTTGTAAATAATATTCAAAATTAAAATGCTCTGTCATAGAAAATATTTATAAATTTCAAATTAATTTGATTAAAGTGGAACAGTGTATTCTAAGGTATACGCCTTTAAAAGGAAATTTAGGATTTCATGATACTAGAAAAATATAGAAATATCGCTTAAAAGTAATTAACATGAAAGCATAAAATATGTTAATCTAGTTTCAACTATTGCCCTTAATACTGTACCAAATATGAGTACCAGATAGTCTCATCTGTAGTTTTGTACAGTACTATGAGACTGCTAAGCCTTGCTTCTTTGCTGTCAGTGCAATCACCTCTGTGTGACTATTAAGTAGTACAGTTTTCATTTCTTGAGATAGCTTTCTTGGCTAATCTGGGTTTCTTTGTGAATACCTGCATATTTTTTACTAGACCTTGGAAGCAATATCATCTTCCCATCATGTTCCTGCATTTAAGCAATCATTAGCAGAATGCAAGCTTAGACCAACCTCCTACATTTGATCTATCACTATTCTGAAAGTTTGATGGCATCTGAAGCCTAATAAGGTTCTTATCAAAAAAAGAGGGGTGAAAGTCTGAATCATATTTGAGACCAAAAAAGTATGGAATGATACCAATAAAGCCTGGTATCATTTCCTAAGATCTTTTAAAGGGGAAAAAAAACTTATTTTACTGAAAAGGAAAGTTATGTCATGAAGATAGATAAAGATGAAAAAAGCATGTTTTTTAATAAAGGTAGACATTGAAAATGACATTGTAGCTAGTACCAAATAAAGCAGTGTGTCTTTAGGAATTCTAGGGTATGGTGTCCTCCTGCTTATGTACTATTAAGAAATAAATGGCTCTTCTGTATCCCAAATTAAAAAAGACCTGACATGCTACACCACAGCAGCATGAGACAGCTGGATAGTACATCATGATTCACTCAAAAAGAGGGCCAAATAGTGCGTTTATAACTCCTTGACCCAACTCAATCTTGAGAAAGAAATTGAACTTTTCTGTCAGTGTTGCTCTACCATCAATTTAAGCGAGCTTGTATTTCATTTTTGTTTGAGCACCTGAACAACTCCATACTGCACCTGTTTCTGCTTCTGATCAATCATGTCAGGCCTTATTCTGCTCAGCTATGTACAGCAATCACTTGTGACATGCAGAGAATTATCTACAGCGTCCTGGATTTCTTCTTCCATTCCTCTTGGTCCTGTAGTAGAATGTCTGGTAGTCTGTTTTGTTATGTGAGGGCCTGTGACATCCAGTGAACTCTTCCTGTTTATTTACTGAAATGTGGCTGAATAACCTAAGTATTCTGTTATTTTTTTAATTTTTTGTTTTTATGAAAATATTTCAAGAACACCTCAGAACATTTTCAGTAGTGTTTTGATTTGTCTGCCAACAAATAATGAGTTTCCTGTAGTTCAATCTTTGCTGCTTGGTACATTTGCTGTCCAATATGCTGTAGTTGGACATCTACTGGCTATGGATATATAATTCAAGTTAGATGTGATAATGCTAATTATAGATATTATTTCAACCTTTGTCATATAAGGCCTGCTTTGATGACATCTTATATTCATTATTCTGTAACTGCTCATTGGAACATTTTCATTTCACACTTCAACAATGAATTTGTTTGCTTTTATCTCTCTCACTCCAGAGATGACTGCAAACTTAACATGTCACGAAGGTTCTTGTGCTCTCCTAAGGCATCTGTACTCTTTCCCACTGACAAAAGATAAATGGGACCCTTCAAATTGGTCTCTGCTCAAGCAGGGTATCCTAGCTGCATAACACCTTCTGAAAACTGGCAGGCATGACCTTTTTTTAAGCACAAGAATCTAAGGGTACTGTCGGTGCCTTCAGAGTAATGGATCTGTCAAATGCAATCAAATTGGGAGGAACAGATTGTACAAAGAAAGGAATTTTATCCAGGGTTTCCCAGCAAGGCTGATGGACACTGGAATCCTTTTATGGCCATTGTCAGACCCTGCAGTTTTGAGTCAACAGAAGTTGATCCCCTCTATGCTCATCTCACAGAATCATAGAATGGCCAGGGATGGAAAGAACCTCAAGGATCATGAATCTCCAACCCCCCTGCCACATGCAGGGCCACCAATCTCCACATTTAATACTAGACCAGGCTGCCCAGGGCTCCATCCAACCTGGTCTTGAACACCTCCAGGGATGGGGCATCCACAACCTCTCTGGGCAGCCTGCTCCAGCACCTCACCACTCTGTAAAAAATTTCCCCTTGGCATCCAACCTAAATCTCCCCTCCCTCAACTTAAGAACTGTTTCCCCTTGTCCTGCAGTTATCAACCTTTTCGAAGAGTTGATTCCCCACCTCTTTGTAGGCTCCCTTCAGGTGTTGAAATGCTGCAATGAGGTCACCCTGCAGCCTTCTTTTCTCCAGGCTGAACAAGCCCAGCTCCCTCAGCGTGTCTTCATAGGTGAGGTGCTCCAGTCCCCTGACCATCTTTGTGGCTCTCCTCTGGACCCTCTCCAACAGCTCCCTGTCTTTTTTGTACTGGGAGCTCCACACTTGGATGTAGTATTCCAGATGGGGCCTCACAAGAGCAGAGTAGAGGGCGACAATCACCTCCCTGTCCCTGCCAGCCACCCCTCTTTTGTTATCTTCCTTCATCTATCTTCCTTCTTCTCCCTGTTTCATCCGTCATTTGTAAATTTATTTAATCTTGGGAAGATGCTCTGGTTTTGTTTACTTATTTATATCTCCCAAAAGTGGAGAATGTATAGTTGCATTGATTTTAAACTATAGTGTCCAGAAAGTATCTCTTTTACAAGATGAATTGTTTTAAGTTTTGGCCATCAGAGGTACTATAGCCATCAATAGATGGTGAGATAAATCAGGGCAAAAAACAGCAACAAACAGAACAAACAAACAAAAATCTTGACCAACCTAACAGAAACAATTTCTTTTTATCCTTTTTCTTCCTTACATGGAGAACTTCACCAAATAAAACTGAAGAAGTTTATGCTGTGTTATTCTCCACTCCCTTCCATGTACTCCACAAAAACCGAATTTTAACCTGAAACTGCAGCAGGAACATAAGAGCATCATGTGTGCTGCTGCCACACCTGCAGACGCTACTTGTACGTAGCAGTCTAGAAAAGTAAGATGTGGTGGTTCCTACCTCTTTAAACACTGAATTTGTAGGGGAAAAATTAGTTCTGCAGGTGAAATACACAGATATCATTGCAGATGAGTGAAAGAAGGCATATGACAAACTGTTTAATAAGGAGAGATCCTTCTTTCTCAATTGTTTCTTTAGCATCTTCTCATCACCACTGTGATGTTTCTTTCCTCTACCAGTGCCCATACTATGATAGCTCCTCTTAAGGCAAGCTGTCAAGCTGTTGCTTCTAACCCAGGTTGTTTCTTGCTTTTATGGAGCAACTGCCATTCTTCAGAAAATAAATGAAACGACAGTTCAAATTGGCCTTTTATCCTTTAATTATACTCTCCCTCCAAATTGTTGGAGGGGGTGGGGGGAGGGAGGGAGTCTATTCTATACATCTTCTTCTTATACCATATTGTATACTGTATATGCACACAACTTTTTTGAGGGGGGAGCAGAAGTGCTTTTACCATGCATTTGAAATGTTATGGGTGCAGCCATGTTCAAAATAATTTCCCAGTATTTCCACTGTACAAAATATGCATGGGGCATTAATTAGTTCCCTTGTTTTTTTTGCCTTTAATTTAATATGATTTCTGTGACAACAAAGCGAGAAATCAATCAAATGTTAGTAGTTAGAACTAACAATTCACATTCTGGTCAGTAGCCTTAAAAATGTGGTTTACATAAAAATAACTAGATTGCCTGCATGTTTGGCTGTGATATATTGCTGTCTCTTCATTTACAGCACACTTTTATGTGTGTTTAAACTGTTATGGGATATTTATCTGCAAACCCAAATCTTTGCTGTTTATCAAGTAAATCCTAACTGATACCGCAATAGTAGTAATAAAAAAAGCTGTGGGCTGCCATGCTGTAGCCAAACTATATATTTATATGGAAGTTGTATACAAGAGCTGGTTAAGAGCAAGTTTAAAGACAATTTAGTGGAAAATATCATACTGATTAAAATCTATTTATTTTTTTCCTAAATATCCTTTTTCTACTAGAGAAGTTTAGAATAACTAGGTGCATTTTGATCTTGTAGTGCTGAGCCTGCAAATTTAAGTCTGATGCATTTGCTCACTGCTATTTCTGTTTTGTGTGATGGAAAGCACTGACATATCTTGTCAAAACATATATGCACAATATCGCTTCCTATTTTCTACTGCCTTTTTGTTTTAGAATATTTCTCCATGATAGCTAAAAATGAACATCACCTCCATTTCTTTGCCACTGGCCCAAGAAGTTATTGTGGTTGTTCCCTTACCCAAGAAATTTGAAGCAGCAGACTCTTCAAAGTATGAAAGTCAGGGTCAAACATCTGTACCTCTGTGGGGCAGTTGTCACATTTTATAACAAAATGAGCAAAAATGTCCAGTTCAACTATTCAACATATTTAGTTGAAAAAATACATGGCAATGTCTGCTGAGAATAGGTGAAGTCTTTGACTTGATAATAACTCAATCTCAATGGTATGTAGAAGCTAATAAACTGTGCATGTCCCCATCCCCATGTACATACCATAATTCTGAACCCTGAACCGGTGGTTTAATAGAAGTCTACTGTGGCTCAAGTGAATATCTACAGTTTATCTGACTAAGAGCAAGTCTTGGTACATACCTTCTTCTCCAAACCATTAGTGTACTATGCATGAGAAATGAGATTTAGTACCTTATACTTCTTACTGACAGATGGTAGAAAACACCATGCAATTTAAAAACCAGAATCACTAAACAGCACGAAGATGTAAATGCTGGAGAGAGTGAGAGTTGTGGAAAATGTCTTGGTTTTTTTCTTTTTTTTTTTTTTTTTTTTTTTTTCTTCTTTTTGTTTTGTTTTTTAAAGAAACCAAACACTGAAAGAAAACTGCAGTGAGAAGGACCAGCTCACATCCAGATTCTAGATTTAGGTTGAGTATTAGGAAAAACTTCTTAGAAAGTGTTAAGCACTGGAATAGGCTGCCCAGGGAGGTGGTGGAGTCATCACCCTTGCAGAAGTTCAAGAAACGTATGGATGTGGCACTCAGGGACATGCTTTAGTGAGGATGGGTCAGTGGTTGGACTAGATGATCTTGGTAGTCTTTTCTAGCCTTAATGATTCTATGATTTTCAAGACAAATGATCTCATGTTAGGGTTTAATCAACTACTGGTATATGTGTTGTAGACTTCCATTAAGTAAGCAGCGTCGGACTGGAGTAAGTGTGGAGTAAGAGCTGTTATTAATTGCCTTTAAGGAAAAATACCAGGCAAAAAATTATTTCTTTAAATTCTCCCTCTGTCTATTAAAAGGTCTACTTTGTACAACGAAAATTTGCCACAACAAACCTACTTACTCTGTTAACATTTTAGGAAGGCAAAGTATTGTCTGCTGGGAAAACAAGACCCTTGCAAGCCTGAGGATGGAAGAACGTGGTAGCTACATGAAAAAGAAACCTCTGCAAGAGGATTTTATATGTAAAGATGTGATGAGAGTGAAAAGAATTACAAGTGAAAGCCCAAACTGAAACTCCTAATACAGGATGGATCAGAGAATTAGGTCATTACAAAAATGGATAGGTTGAATAAGAGTCTGATTACAGTGGTGAAAGTCTGCATTCAAAGGAAAGGAATTATAAAAAAGTGTTAAAGACTGGTTTGTTATTTGTGGGGATACTCAAAACACTCCCCTTTGGCCCAATTTATTTGAGAGCTTTTCTGCCCACCCCTCTGTGTACTGACATAATCTAAGACAAGTTGAAAGCATTTGAAGTGATAGAAATTATACCAGTGACAGTAGTAATGGGGTGTTCTCGAAATGAATAAGTCTTCCAGATGAAGGTTGGATTAACTTTTTGTCTGTAAACTGTCAGTGAAATAATATCTGTAATACTCTTTGGGAACCAGGAGATTGATCTGACAGCAAATATGCATAAAAGCTTCTAGGTATGTAGTAGTATGGTGCATCTATGAAACTACAGCTGAAAACATCAGCCTCTTTAGTCTGACCACTATCCTTTTACCTTCTCCATAGCTTCTGCTCCCTCTCCCCTCAAAAATAAAAGCATGGAATAGGTCAGAAAAAAAGTACATATTTTTCTCATGATTTTCAATTAATACATAACATAACATACACCAACGATACAGGGATGGGGAAATGGGAATGCCTCATATTTAAGTCAGTTGGTAGTTCCTAGACCAAAGAATATGTATTGTTTAGTGTTGGGAGGCTCATTAAAGATGAGTATTCAGTATTTCAGGGCCTGTTTTTTGGCTGAATTTAAAGTAAAGATTGACATTTTTGCAAGTTAATCCAAGAGCAGTTTACTGCAAACTGTTGTGCCCATGAGCATATGTAAGCTGTAATACGTTTACTTTGAATAGTATATATACTATACAAGGAAATAAGTATGCCAAAAGAGTTGGGAGCCAGGAGGTGCTTAAGTATTTGGCAGAAGAATCAGTTTGTCCTGAAATTGTTGAAATTTCCCTGGTAGTAATGCTCTTTTAGCATCCAACTTGAAAGAATGTAAAAATGTTCTAAAGACTACTTTGTCACAACTCCCTGTTTTAAAATAAATAAATAAAAATTCAATGGTTCTATGTAAAAATTACCCAATGTTTTTAACTTCAGTAGCTCCTAGCACTTGCTGCTTGCAAGGAGGGCCAGGCAGTAATTCCCCTGCTCCTTCAATTGAAAGAGGGCTCAGAGAAGAGTTCTTCTGCAGGGAAGTGCTTCTTGATTTTGGTGTGGGAAAAAGCAACGTGATGGAGTAAACAGGACATAGCTGAACCTTTGCAAAAAGTAAAGATTCTGTGCCAAAATGGCTAAAGCTGAACAATATTTTATTTTCAAGGGGTTGATAAAAACTTCTTGCCTTTGCTTTCCTAGATATTCTACCTTGTATTTCCCAAGAGATCTACCCATCAAAGCAACCCACTCACCAGCAGGGGAAAAAAACCAAACACATTAGACAACAAATCTTATGACTAGAGTTCAGCTGGAGTCTAATAAAAAGGAAGGTTTCTATTTTAAACATGTTTCTGGGGAAGGTGAGGCTGTTACATTTTTTATTTTCTTGTGTTATTCTTTAAGATATTGCTGCAAAATATGCTCTGAAGTTGCCTTCTAGTCTTATCCATTTTTAGGTAATAAAAGCATTATATTCTCCACTGGAAAGCAAAGATTTCTATCCAGATTGGAAATATAAATACATTTCCCTACTGATGTAATCACAGACAGTCTTTCATGACCTTGAGAAAATTTAGCTAGGTAGAGTTCTTTCCTGTTTTTTGATCTGGAAGATGTCCTCTCATCTAAGTTGCAGAAGGTTGTTTTGCATGATGAACTTTTTTTATTTCAAATGAGAGTTCACATGTAGCTAGCATCTCTTCCATAGGAGACTGTGAAGGGAAGTATTTGAAACTGTTGGAGCAGCATGTTTTCAGTACAGAGGCCAAAAATTCAAGGCTTTGGCTTCCTTTACTGAGGCTGGTCTTCCAAATCCTACAGCATCATTTGTTCACTTCAACTTTGATTGAGAATGAACTGGAAAATATTGGTCTTTATAACAAAAATGTAAAGTAAGCATGAATTATGGGTGAACAGATAAATGGATTTATCCATAGAAGAGAAGTGCCAGTCCTTTTTGGAGAAAGACAAAAAAAAAAAAAAACCAATAAAAACATAACAAACTTCTGTGACCAACATAGTTAAAACTTTGGACATACTATTTTTCTTCTGTAAGACTGTGCTTGCATTAGCAAACTACACTCCTTCTCTTTTAGAAATGGATTTGTAGAGTGACAATTGCTGCTGAGGATCTAAGAACTCCATTATATTAATCCCAGGGTGATTAATTTCAGCCTAAGTCTTGTCTGGACTTGTGGGATAGTACTTAGTGGTGTGCACTAGCTGTATCTCCGAAATGGATATTCTAGTTTATTTCAAAATGAATTGAATCCAGGATTGCTCAGTAATTCTGTATCAGATCACAGTAACTGGGACTGGGAATAAAATCACTTCAGAATTATGCTGCTCATCCAAATTTTTAACTTAGGCACATTTGGGGATATTTCCTGCATGTCACTAGTTCTCAAAGTGTTGAGCTCCTAGCTTTTGATATTTAGGAGGTATTCAAAACAATTGTAACTCCTTACTTAGACACACTGAAATCAGGACTTCATCAAAATGAATGGAAATACCAAAGCCCTTCCACAGAACAATTTGATGTGCAAAGGAATACTGATATGGTGAATAAAATGTTGAGGAAAGGCTTCATGGTCAAAGATACATCAATGAAATCCACGATTAATGACATGTAGGAAAAGAATAGTAAAAACAGGGGGGAAAACTCAGCTGGAAGAGGTAGCAGAGCCTTACATCCTGTCCAGTGCTCAGGCATCTCCAAAAAAATTCTGTAGGAGTTATATAGCTTTCAACAGGACTCCCTCAGTCTCCTTGTCATTTTTCTTGCTTAAGAATGCCATTAGCACTCATGGGAACACAATTTCAGCTATATGTGCCTTATGCTGTTTAACTCTGTGCACAGATACAGTTAGATAATATTTTGAGGGTGTTTGGATGATATGTACGTTATCTACTGTTACAAACTAAAAGCTGCAAGGAGCATGTGAGGAGTATGGATTTACGAAAGTGATAAGGCCAACCTGCAAACAGAGCAGCAGAATCTGTCAGTTCAGTGCTGTGAAGGCAGAAGCACTTGGGATACTTCCCCTTGGGGTGATGGCACTGAAATAGCTTCTTCTGGGAGTGCAGGTGGCAGGTAACAAGTGAAAGGTGAACAACATGATTGGAAATGAAAGATCCTCAGTATGACAATACAGTACTTAAAGCACCTAGGCAACAAATATCATTTTGGTACTGGTCTCCACAGACCTGGTTCTGAGCAGCAAAAGCTTTAGCCTTCATTAAGTGGTGAGCACCCTGTAGTTCATACTCCAGATAAATACATCTTTGTCCTTTCAGGCATGTGTTCAGAGAAGCCTCCTGCTAATTGCTGGTCTTAAACATCCACATTTTGCTGCTTCTAGTGATTGTGTAAAATTACTTGTTTAATATTTTATGATGGTGGCTTCTTTAGAGGCAAAAGCATTGATTCTAATATTTTAAATCAAATATGTAGGGCTGTCATTGTTCCATAATGGCAATTACCTCATCATAATTGGAGTTAGGTACTTAGTAACAAGTATCAATGGTAGAACACAAAGCTAATAACTGGAGGCTTTTATAATTAAAATTGCTAATAGTGAGTTACAAACAGTAGCAGCTGAAAGGAAGGAAATGATAAATGCATCTCCGTGGTGCTTCCAGCCACCAAATCTATCTCTTTAAACAAGATGTGGCCTGGGTATGTGAATAATTTTCAGAGAAATAAATGGCCGGCTATGGAAGCGTGGTACCTCTGCTTCCTCCACTGAAGCACACATCTTTCTGACAAATTTATATAAGAGAAATCTGCATCTGTAATGTAAAAATTATTTACGTCACAGATAGATAAAAAGACTGGGATCTGACTGCAGAGAAAATAATAATTACTTTTCATCTAGACTTTTCCCTGTCCCTGAATGTCCTGAGTTTCAGGTATCCACAGATCAGTGCTGTCACGTGTGTGCTATAAGTGAGTCAGTGGTGTTTGCCTTTCCTGTAGGTGTGTACCCTTTTTGGATGGCATGTCACTTTCTTTTCACCTTTTGAAAGAATTGCAAGGAAAGAATACCCTTAGGGTAATTTAGTCTCAGTTCACTCAACATCAAAAGCATATACCTAGATGAGGAAGGTGAACTTTTCTTCCACCTTACAAAGAGGGTTCTGAGATCCAGTGCATTTACTGCCAGCAGTTCAGTCACTTATAATTTTTGTCTTGCACTTAAAGTTGCGAACAGCAAAGAATTAAATACAAGTTTTTTGGTTGAAGTTTCTGCTGTTTCAAATGGTATATAAATTTCCAGAGAGAATGGGTGTGAAATGCTTTCATTCAGTTGTGACAGCACTTTTACAGCAATTAGCACCATTCATGCCTTCTTTGTGCTAAAGGAAAGGATTACAGCACCTTGGAAACAAGGAAATGTCAGAGGGAACTACTATTAAATATATAATATTATATATTAATATGATTTTCATCTTGTATTCTAGCTGTATGGACAAGAAGGTTTTCATTAAGTCCAAGTGGTATCACCAGATTTACACTGGTGTAATTTTCTGAGTTTAAAAGTCTACTCTGAATTTGATTTCAGCTCAGAATATTTTCTCTACTCTCTTTTTCCTCAAGATCAAAATAGGAAAGTATGACTGCTCACAGAAACAGGTTTTGTATGTGTTTAAAAGACTGTATTCTTCCTTACGCTTGTTTTCATTATGCTTTTCCTTTTGGTCTCCTGGGTGTTGAATGCAAAGCAATTAAAATTTTTGCTGTGGAAATTCAGCTTTACCTCAGAATTACATCAGTCGCTGTTACAACCCAAGCCATCTCTGTATTCAACGGGTCCTGAGACTTTTTACCTGGGGATTTATGAGGTTGAAAGTTGTGAAAAGTACAAACTTCTCTCTTGTGTGCCATTACCCGGAGCAGTCTTGAGAACAGCCTCAGGACATTGCAATGTAACAGACTCATGCTATAGGACTGCCAAATTTCTGCATTCTCATCATCCCTTTTTTGTCCTCTCCATGCCAGACCATATCTCCTCTCTCCTTTCCTCATCTTTACTTGTTTCTCTATTAGCTGTTTGCTCATATTACTCTCCCTTTTAGAAAAACTTCTTTTCTACTTATTGGCATCAAATGAGCAACTGACATTTTGATGAAAATGGAAGCAGCAGCAATAATATCTTCCATTCCCACATCTATTTGTAAACACAAATTTCATACTTTCTGGAATACAGGAATTAAGATTTCCATTTACCAGCACTGCAAATGTTTTCCACCTGCATATCAGCCTGTCATATGCACCTCCTAAACAAGGATTTCTGACTAAAAACATGCTCTGTGGTCAATAAGAAGCTGTCATTACAAAGCCATTTGTAGGTACAAGGAAAGTACCTGAGTGTTCATTATATCTGTTTTGAAGGATGCATGCCTAAATTTTTTTGCCCTACACGCCGTTTCAGCCTAATGTTACTATGATTGGTTCCAAGGCACTGTGCATGTATGTAGAACCATCATGTCTGAGGTCCTTGCCTTGCAGTCAGCAGATCATTGCTCTGTGGGGTTTTTTCTACATTTGCAGCTGATTTACAGCCTCATGGCTTCTAGCCATAGAAACGTTTGGAACTAATGTAAAGCTCAGCATTGTAATTAAAGTTTCACAGAAAATGATTTGTTTAATGCATATAGGTTTTATTGTATCTAAAACTTTGATTTTTTTTCATGTAAACTAGGACTGTAGCTGCCTCAAGAATCTTTAAATGTTCTTTATAGATATATTCATGACAAGATAATAGTTTATAAGAGAAATTATGTCCTGTAAGAGGAAACTCTAAGGAGTCTTTCCTCTGTAAATAGAAAAGAATATAAGAAAACTCTTTGGGGAAAAAAAATCAACAAAAACTGGTAAACTGACCAATTTAATTTCCTTATATTTGAGATTTACTGATGCTTTATAGATGAAGGCTTTAATGTTGTGCAGTTGTTTCTGAGAGTAAAATTTTGTCCTTTGTTTGATGCTATCAGTAACATGGCTTATGATAAATATATACAGATGTCTGAATAATTTGTTTCCATCAGATTACACACAGATTCAGATTTTGGAACAGATGTATCTCTGTCATTGCATGTATTTCATTCTTACAGGATTGAACTGTCTTCTAAGACCTTTGTTATTAGTTGGCAATGAAGCTTTAGGTAATCTTTTCCCAAGAAGAATTCACTGACAAATATTCAAATAAAATACATTGTTAGGTCAGAGGTAATTTGAATGCTGTGCACTGAGATGTCATTCTTTCCTCGCATTAACATTGTGCAGAGTATACTGCACTGCATTAAAGCAGCATAATGATACTGAGTTGCATCCAAAGTGTTAACAGCGCTCTCCTGTGATTTATTAAATTTCTGTTTCCTGAGGGTTGCTGGGATGAGTCTTCATCTTCTTCTATTAAGACAGTGCTGATGTTTAGTCATTTATTTCTTCTCAGACGTCACAGTCCCTGACTCAAAAGACATCCTTGTTAAACCATTTTCTTTTTCTGTATATTTTTTTTTTCTCAGTATCTCTATTTTTTTTGTATCTCAGTAAATTCAACCTTTATTTGCTAATTATTTCTACCTATCTCTTGAACTTCCCTAGAAGTTGGAAAAGAGTGCATTTTAAAAATGCTATTGTTCTATACTTAAATATTTAGTAATACAATGTGTAGCATTCCACATATAATCTTACATAATGGAATGTACAGTATTCTGAAATAATGCATATGCATTCAGTGAAGAAAATGTTCATATTTTGAAAACCTGATTCAAGTATAATATACGAGCAAATACCAGAGCAGAACAGGCTGAGTCAGGCTAATTTTTGAATGACTGAGAATCCCAGGCATCCATACAGATTGGAAGGGATCGGTCCTTGAGAGCAGCCCTGTGGAGAAGGACCTGGGGGCCTTGATAGATGAAAAACTTAACATGAGGCAGCAATGTGACCTCACAGCTCAGAAGGCAAATGGTATCCTGGGCTCCATCAAAAGATGGGTGGCTGGCAGGGACAGGGAGGTGATTGTCCCCCTCTACTCTGCTCTTGTGAGGCCCCATCTGGAGTACTGTGTCCAGGTCTGGAGCCCCTGGAGTCCCCAGACAGGGAGCTGTTGGAGGTCCAGAGGAGAGCCATAAAGATGATCAGGGGACTGGAGCACCTCCCCTATGAAGACACGCTGAGGGAGCTGGGCTTGTTCAGCCTGGAGAAAAGAAGGCTGCAGGGTGACCTCATTGCAGCCTTTCAATACCTAAAGGGAGCCTACAAACAGGACAGGAATCAACTCTTTGAAAGAGTTCACAACTGTAGGACAAGAGGAAATAGTTCTTAGGTTGAGGGAGGGGAGATTTAGGTTGGATGTCATGGGGAAATTCTTTACAGAGAGAATGGTGAGGTTCTGGAACACCTGGCTTCCCAGAGAGGTTGTGGATGCCCCGTCCCTTGAGGTGTTCAAGACTAGGTTGGATGGGGCCCTGGGCAGCTTGCTCTAGTATTAAATGTGGAGGTTGGTGGCCCTCCATGTGACAGGGGGTTTGGAGATTCATGATCCTTGAGGTCCCTTCCAACCCTGGCCCTTCTGTGATTGTGTGATTCTATATAACAATAGGAGGAATAGAGTTATACTGTTGTCATCACACTGCTTGAATATGGTGCTTGTTTCAAGTATTCCACAGGAAAGCTTTGGTTGTCATTCTTTGTGAAATCTGCCAGGCAGTCTTATAAATATAGCACTGTCAAAGATACAACAGTCAAATATGCTTATCCTTTCTGTTCATTTGAGCATTTTGGAGAAACTTCTCCACTTGTGACTGGATGATAAATGGACCGAGTATGTGATCTATCTCTGAGCTGAAACCTCTTTATTATTCAGACATTAAGAGTTAGCCACATAGCGCACGGGTCCTTGACCTCAGAGAGGAAGAGGCTTAATCTAAAGGTTGGCTCATTTTCAGGAAAAGATTATTGCTAGAAATCTCTCATCTTCAGGAACCCAAAAGTCAAATGCACTTTTTCTAGTACAACAGATTTTTTTTTTTTTTTTTAAGTAATGTTAAATGAATAGCACTTATGTCTCTCCATGAAATAAACTACTAATACATTTGTATTACTTTATTTTGCCCATAATTTTGGGTCTTGTAAAAGGTATAAATTAACTTAATCATTAGATACTGTTGTTGAATCTTTTAGAAAGAAAAACAAACAAACAAACAAACAATATAATATAAAATATATTCAGAACAGCAACAGCAAAAAAAGCAACATTCTCCACTGGGAAAACAAAGTACCACATGAATGACAAAATGTGGCAGAAAAAAAAAGCAATCCATTAGTAATTTTCACAGTTCCCATTTTATATAAAAATGTATTTTTTTTTTTTACTGGAATGAGTCAGTTTTGACACGTCCAAATTTTTTTACTGGAAAATTTATGTGTTCCTTAAAGTCAGAAATATTTCACTGTCTCTCTGTCAAAATAAAAATCAGCAAAAAAATAATGAAAATGAAATACAGATGCAGGTGCTTCATCAGACCTACCGCAACTTACAATATGTACAAGTTGTAAAGAATGTTACTATTTAAAAAAATGTTCTACCTGTTATACTCGTTAAAATGATTCATTTTTGTCGCTTCTTAAAACATTACATGTAACTCAGCTTTTAAAAAAAAATTCTCAGATAAGAAAAGTCTTCAAAACCTTAAGGCTGCATATTAAATGGAAAGCTTCTTTTGTTCAGTTCTTCATCAGAGCACGTTTATTTCTTTTTTTATTTAAAATTGTATCCTGACCCCACTGATTTAAAACTTTATCAACTTTCCTCAACATAAAAGAAAACACTGTCACCAATCCCTTGAAATCCATTAACTCCCACTATGACTACAAATACTTGCATTTTTTGAAAATGATTAAAGTTTGGTTGGTTGTATTTGTTTAAACTCAACTGCACCTGAGCATTTTAATTTTTAGATGCCTGAAGATATATTTCTGAATCAGAGTTGGCCTTTTGTTTTTCTGTAGGGTTTATTTCTTTTCAAATGCCTACCTATTTAATTTCAAAACAAAGAAAATGGAGCAGTAGCCACCCAGGGCTTTTTTGTCAATTAAATTATACTGTTGAAACAGGCATCTGGGTTTAAAAGTGTTGGTCATTGCATATGAGGTAGAACCCATATTCCATCATATATAGAGCTCTGCTGTCCTGTTTCTGAGGATAAGTGCTGCACAATCTTTTCTCAGCTTGTAATACGTGTAAAGGGAACTAGATGATCTTCAAGCTGCCTTCCAACCTAAGCTATTCTGTCATTCCATTGGAGGCACTCTCATAGCCAAATTTGCTTCCTGAAAGTTGCTGACACATGGTTATCTATGAAAACATGGTAGATCTATGATTTTTCTCTCATGAGACAGAACATTCAACATTCAGAAAATGTATAAATATTGTGACAATATATTTACACAGCAGTGCCTTTGTTTAAAAGCTAGGAAAGCAGCAAAGTTTAAACAGAAGCAGCAGCGTTGTACCCATTGTGATTGGTTTACTTTGGACTGACTCTTGTCTGGTTCCATTAACTACATGTCATTTAGTAGCTAGACAACATGACAAGCAGTACTAGACTCTACCTTAACCTTTACTTTCATCCAAAAGGACTTGACTTGTGACCTGTCAAGCTGGTCTGGTGTAAGATGTGTTCCTGAACCTAATGGAGGGTAATGTAACCAGACCCTCTGCTAGAAACCTGCTGTTCACTTATTTGTCATTCAAATAAAAAAGACGTGGGATTGGAAGTCTCTTTATACATACATATTAATTCTTGCTGAATGCTATGACAGGTTTGCTTTTTAGAAATGAAAAGCTAATGACCTATGAAATAAATGCTTTTATTCACTTTGCACATGATTTCATAAAACATGAAACAGAAAAGCTAGTTTAATCATGGAATGTCTTTCTAAAGCAGATGTTTATCAGTCTCCCACATGGAGTATTTGCTCTTAAAGCTTCTGCACAAAATGTTTGTTATTTGGCTTTCAATGGAAAGAGTTGTAACCGAACAGCCCCTTATTTAGTGTTTTGTCACATCTCTCTTCAGAACAACATTTGTTTAGGACTATGTAATTGCTGTGCACGATATAATGGTGCTGCAGTTAATATTATTTAAAGGAGGAGGGAGCATTTAATATTCTCACTGTGGAGCTCTGTGCTCCACAGGCCTTGTCCGTTAGGGATCAACAGTGATTTGAAAGAAGTAGCTGTCTCCCTTTATTTAACAGCTACTTCGGTAAGAATAGAGAGATTTTGCTCTGATATTGTGTCTAAAATCTAGTTTGATAGTGTTTCTAACTCCTACTATTAGTACCATGTTATTTTTCTTCTTAATTTCAGTTTTGTAAACATTTGTGTCCTTTGGAATAGCAACATGAGGACCAGGTTAAAGTGAAATGTAACTCTTAACTCCACCAGTGATGGTTTAGTCTTCAAAAGTACGAGTTAATCGTGCAGTCTTACCCTGGACATTAAGACAGGAAAACAATACAGCTACACTGCATGATGTAACATAGGCTGTTATATTCATTGTGGGGGTTTTTTTGGTGGATTTTTTTTTTTTTTCAGAAAAAAGAGGAAGTTATAGATTTAGGAAACTTGATTTCGGAGCTCAGCTCCTAATGCAAACTGTTTTGATAGCAGATTTGGAGAGGGAATTTAACTTGAGCCAGAAAATCTTTCTGTTGATGTCTTCTTTATATTAAAGAATTAAAATTTAAAAAGACCAATGTCGTTTAAATGACTTTTTTATTTTCTGTGTATGAAATATATATCAAACTCTGAATACCATGTAATATAAACTAGTTTTATTCCATATTGAGTAGGACTGTTTTACAGTCTTAACATCTGCAAATCAAGGTTGGATAGAAAATAGCATAATAAAAAATATCTACTACTTTTTCTCTACTGCAGATATAATTCAAGTATAATCAATGCTTTTCCTACTTTTTCCTTTCCATTTTTTCTGGATGAGATTTTTTTTATAAAAGGTCTGTGTATGAACAGTGCAGTATGAAGTCTTGTGTGCTGTCTTCACATCCCATAGCAAAGTTCTGATACCAGTGGTGTGGGGTTTTTTATTATTTAAGAAAAAAAACAACAGAATGCTTCTGATAATTAAGGAAATCCCATAAAATTCTTGCAAGAACTTTCATTTAAAACCATTTAAAGAGTGAGTTTGATTCACTAAATGCCTGAAAGCTAGTTTATGCAGTCAAATAGAGATTACTCTGACATGAGTTGTGCAGTACACTAGATAACTCACTAGTTATTTCTAAATGTAATGCTTTGGCCGATCAACTACCTGAGACAACCACAGTACGTAGGTGGAATATGGATGAAGTTTATGATGGTAGAAGACACCAGAATAGTGAAATTCTTTTGGCATCTCCTACTGAATGAACTAGAACTTTGCAGCTCATCCTTTTTTTTTTTTTTTTTTTTTTTTTTTTCTTCTTTTTTTTTCCTCTCAAATTATAGCAGGACTAATATCAGTAATGTCAGGAGCAGAGAGAGAGATATTGTTGAGATTTTCTTTATTACTACTCTTGCCTTCACCTATGGCTCCATGTTGGCTAAGATGTCCTGGATCTGTTGAGGGGAAAAAAAAAAAAAATTCAGAGCAAATTTTGAGTAAACTTCAAAAAACCTGATGAGTGTCTTTCTACTCTCCTGAGCACCAAGTACAGTAAGAGGAAAATCTTCTTCAAGAAAAGAATCATCATCTCTCCTCTTAAGCGAATGTGTAAGGGTTTTGCTGTATTGAGCATTTCTTAAAGCAGTAAAGAAAAGAGCAGGAGCAATTTCTCTGAGCTGAGGAGGAAACACTAGTGCACACTTGTAGTATGTGACCCACAGCCTCAGTGCTCGAGACATGGGATGTAAGTGCTATTTGCTAAAAATAAACTCAAATGTGCAGTGCATCTCCAAGGGATTTCTCAAGCTGTTATTTGTCTTATTTATAACCTAAGATATTTGAATTTCATTCCAATAGATAGAATAAATGGCTGTTTCAACGGCCATATTGTATTGTTCTCTCCAAAACATTCTCTTTGTGCTTGTGCTTTGGTTTTTGTTCGGGGAATATCATTCAATTGTTAGGAATTAGTTGACTTGTTTTATGTGCAGCTACCTGACTAGTTTTGACAAATAACCGAAGAATTCCCTGCTGAGATGCTGTTCTTCCTCATTGCTCTCTCTCTTTATGTATTTTCATGTTTTGCTTTTCTCCTTTGGAGTTCTCTTCTACATAGAAATTGTAGCAATCTTGTTTTCCAATCTTCCATAAAAACTAAAAAGCTTGTAAATTATCTTTTCTTGTGTACCTCAATTCTGTTGCAGATTATTAGCAGCTATTTTGCCTTTCTATTTGTATAAAAATAACACAGCCATCCATAATTCAAAACCCAGAGTTGAGCTTAAATCTTATTCCAGCTTCTGCTATAATTCTCTTTCATTCCATTAAGTAGGAAAGTTCAGAATTAGTAGTGCAACCACAACTCTGTTATTCTGAAATCAACTATGAATATATACTTTCTTTGATTCATGTGTATAAATTAAATTCCTCCAAATTAAGGGCTTAGATGTTCACGTCAAAGGCAGAATATGAAATACTTCATTATGCATTTCCCATGTTTGAATTTCAGCAATCAGTGGCTAGTAAATTTGATATATTGACTGGAAAACTTATATTTTACTGTAAAATCAGCAAGTGCTTCAATTAAAAATAGTTTGGAAACATTTACTATGCTCTTTAAATAAACTAATTATGCCCATGTACTTCAATTGGTTAGAACATTCTTTTTGGATGAAACATTTTTAAATCGAAGCGAATAAGTAGTTATGAGTAGTGTGTCCAGTTCTGGACCCTCCAGGATAAAAAAGACAGGGACCTCTTGGAGAGAGTCCAGCGGAGGGCCACAAAAATGGTGAAGGGCCTGAAGCATCTTCCCTATGAAGAAAGGCTGAGTGAACTGGGTCTGTTTAGCCTTGAGAAAAGGCAACTCAGAGGGGATCTAATCCAGGTTTATAAATATCTGAGGTGTGGGGGCCGTAGTGGTGAGGCCAGTCTCTTTTCAGTGGTACATGGAGACAGGACAAGAGGAAACAGCCATAAGCTGCAGCATAGGAAGTTCCGCATAAATGTGCGCAAGAACTTCTTTACAGTGAGGTGACGGAGCACTGGAACAGGCTGCCCAGGGAGGTGGTGGAGTCTCCTTCTCTGGAGATGTTCAAGACCTGCCTGGATGCCGACCTGTGCGACCTGCTGTAGGGAACCTGCTTTGGCAGGGGGGTTGGACTCGATGATCTCTGGAGTTCGCTTCCAACCCTACAATTCTGTGTTTCTGTGATTCTGTGAGCCTTCAGAAGCAATTCTGAAATATTAGAGGTTTCATAAAATATGTAAATAAATACTGTAGAATAAGGAATAAGGAAATCTAAACCTGAAGAGGAATTAGAAAAATCTGAAAGACTGGTTGGTTGGTTCGGTATACTTTCTCCACGTGATATTTTCATTTATTTATCAGTTCTTGGAAATGAGGAGCTGCTGAAAACAAATTTGCGTCTGTGGCACATCACTTACCACATGGCTGTTATGTGAAGAACTTGAATACAAGAATTTAAATTCTCCAAAATCATAAGAAAATAAAAGCCTGAAATATACTTTTTTGGGGGGCCCCCCCCCCCCTGTCTTAAGTCACTATTTTTATTGAATCTTATGGTTTGGAAGGTACATGAGTGTATTTGGTTTATCAATATTTGTATTCTCCACTGCCCAAATGCCACTGTTTATCTGAAGACTTAATTGAGAAAAAATGCATCTGATTAATTAACAAAATGAACCTGGAAAGCTTTTTGTACTGAATTGTATTCCCAAAGTTAAATTGAGCATTTTGAAATAGCTGTATTTCTTTGAGAATAAGTAAGCAATGAATTTGTCACTATCAACTATCCCTTCGTTCATGCAAAAATGGGATCTTGCAGTCACTATTTCAGCTGGAAAGTTGAGCTAATTGATTGCTCTCAAACTCCTCCTTCACAAGTGTGCCAAACATCCACTTTTCACTTTAGCAAACTGAAGAAATTGGATGTGTGAGTATGAAATGGGTGATTTGGATCAGATGGACTATTAATTCTTTCAATTAATAGCCAACAGTTGAACTGATGGTTTATTACTTTCAAAGGCACACATCCTGCGCAAAAGATTGAAATTTTGTAAAATTTTCAAATGCCCTTCTGGTATAATGTCACTTTGATTCTTATGAGTAGTATTTTAATAGTTAAAACATCTTATAATTCTGCTACAGAAGCAGCACACTCTTTCCTTTATTAAGTAACAAATTCTCTTGGGCTTTCAAGCTCATTTGTTTACCAAGCCATTTTTTTTTTCTTGAGTTTCAGATTTCCTGACTATTCTATGTCATATTTTTTTCAACAATTTGCCATAATATGCAAAATTAAAGATCATGGCATTACACTGGATATTCAGGTAATTTTTCTGCAGTAGGTTTTTAAATTAAGGTTTTGATTATGAATTTTCCTTTTTTTTAAATTTTGAATCAGCTGAATTATTGACACTCCAATTTTCTTCTGGAGTATTTAAGGAAAAACTAAACCTACAACATGCTAACAAACTGGTCTGTAATGAAAACCAGCCATTAGACAGAAATACAATTACATTCTCTATTTCGCGTAATTGAATGAAACATACCACAGCACTGAACTGCAATTTATTTCCTTTGATGTTAGAGCTGGGCTGAACTCTTATGCAAGAGTGGATCCTAGTGATAGGAATTGGGAAATCCCAATCTTTTAGTGTCAGTTCCAGTACCCATGAGAACAGTTCTCAGCAACTTCAGGTTAGTTGAGTGTTTCAAGTAGAATGGAGATAAGTATGTTGCCACATAATTTGCAGGAATACAGTGAATACTATTAATAATCTGTAATCAGTATTGAGATCTATTAATTCTTCAATTCATATTAATATATCATATCCTTTTTCTTTAATGGCTTCAAAAATTTTTCCCGTGATGTGGATAGAGGGAAGGAGGGGATGGAGAAGATCGCACATGCACTTTTTCTTGACTTGGTAAACTGAACTTCAACAATTAGAGAGAAACTTACAAAATAAGCAGGATGTGGCTTGAGATAATGGATTAGTTTCTGGAATGAGAGGAGTGGGAGACAATAGTTCTCATGGAAAGAAATGTTTCCCAGTGCTCACTGAGAGATGATAACAATGATGATTTAATAGACAGAATGTTAATGAACTGTGAGCAGTTTTATTTTAGCCAAGGGACTGGTTCTCTGAATTAGTACTATATCTGACACCAATTGTGCTCTACTAAAGGCAAAATGAGGAGTACTGCATTTTGAAATTGAAGCAATTTTTATAAAATTTGGAACTGAAAGTGAGCAGTGTGCTGATTTAAAGAACCTGATTTATTAGAAATGTAATCTAGCATTTTTAATATGGCTTTTTTCAAGTAAAGTTTCAGCTAATATTATCTCTGTTTCTACTTCCTACTCTGCTTCATTTTGGTTCTGGTAGAAATGATACTTGATATGATCATGGAAAATGAGAAAAACTGTGGCTGCTATAAAGTCTTAGCATTCAGAGTTCTTTTAAGTTACAAAATTCAGATTTTGAGCCACTGTGTCCAAGTGCAAGTGACAAGAGGGCAAAGCGTAAAGAAATAAATGAAAAGATCTCTGCTGGCAATCAGATAAACAGTATGATGTTTTAGGTATACATAGACAAAGGCAGAAAAAAAAAAAAACAACAACACAACAGAAGGGGATACTTTTTGCTTGTCTTAAATGTACTTTACTAACTTTCTTGTTTTACAATAGGAAATGATAGAAAAGAAGACTGATCTGCTAGTAAAGGGGGTGAAATTGCTAACTTGCTAAACCAATATTTAATTTTCCCCCTCTCATCCTCTCGAAATCCTGAGTCTAGATAACTAGAAAAGCAGGAGAAACACATTTTCTTCTCATCTAGAGAAAGTCTATCTCAAAATATTTGAAAAACTTAGATGCATACATCAGCAGGTCTGACAAACGTGTAAGCATGTCATCATGCAAAGAATTTAGTTGTGCTGCTGATTTGAAAAAAGTTAGGGACTCATAGAAAGTATGGGAGATGTAACTTTCCCAGTTGTTAAACTGTCAATCTGAAAATATTTATGTATAGGTATCCAGTGGCCTTTTTCTGTGCTCTCTGAAGAAATCCTGGTTCTTCAAAGCGTTTCCTCCCTACCTCTGAAATACTCAGCTCATACACAATTTATGCCATTGGCACATGAACCAAATGTCAGTGCTGCTGGTGCCTTGATGGCCTCATGCTACCATCAGCTGATGGTGCAGTTTTTACCCTTTTAGCCTTTCATTAATTGCTGATGTTCTTTGTTTCCTTTCTCATTCCCACTGGATCTTTTTGAGAACTGGTGCATCAATGGCACCAATAAGGAAGCAAGCAGTTTATAATAGTCGTGCAGAAAGAAACAAATCATGCAAATCATGCATAACATGCATGTTTCAAATAGATCCTTTAAATGTCCTCTTTTTCTTTCCTGTAGTAATTGCTTTGCCTGTTTTTATAGAGTTCTGTGAAGTTTTGTGCAGTGAATGCAGTAGATGTTTTTACAATTTATTTTTGTTTTCTGAATTGTGACAGCAGTCTTGAAGCTGTGAGATAAGGTAATTTACAAGCTAACACTTGGGAGAATAATTGTATTAGCACTTGTTTATGCTTAATATTATTCCCCTGATATTTCATTTGTGAATTTTATCTCACACTCTGCCCTTATCTTTCCAAGCATAGACCTTCATCACGTATACGACATCACAAACTTAACGTTACAGGTGTGATCAATTGTGTGTTCTTCTGACCGATTTTCTTTCCTGATTTCATAAGTAACAAAATCACCAGTCCATTATGATCCAAAAATCCTGAGCTTGCATTTGAAAAACCTGTCACCTCACAGGGGAGACTTGTTTTTCCAAACTGGATCTACTTTTCTAGGACATAATGTAAGTTGTCAAGTTCTTGCTCACTGATTAAGCCACAGAGATTTCATGGAAAATTGATTCTCAATAGGACAAGAGCTAATAGCTTTAAGTTGTGCCAGGAGAGATTTGGGTTTTGTATCAGGAAGAAATTTTTAGAAACAGTGGTGAGGCCTTGAAACAGGTTGTCTAGGAAGTTGGTGGAGTTACTGTCCCTGGAGGTCTTCAAGAACTGTGGAGATGTGGACGTAGTGGGTGATGGGTAGATGGTTGGACTAGAAGACTTAGTGGTCTTTTTCTACCTTTGTGGTTCTGTGATTCTGATTTCAGCAGACGGGATTTGATGCAGAGCCAAAGTAGAAAGGACGTGCTTTAGCATCAAGAAGCACAACTCTGCAAGCAGAGTCCTAGGGGGTTGTGAGATCTGTGTTTGAACCTGCAGGGAAAGGAAGGGAGGGGAGGATTTTGATTCAGCTAATTGGGTGTTTAAAACCCAGCTTGGCAGTGGGAGCCACTGAAAAAAACGCCTCTATACTTCTTTGGGGTTTCTTCCCTCAACTAGACAGGGCTTGACAGGTGCCTTTGTTTACATAGGCATCACAACTCAGAGTGTTTTCCTGTGTGCTGACCGCTGGACTCTTTCAGGAATTAAGCACATCTTCTGGTTACAGGGATGCAAGTGCCACTTGTTCTCATTTTATGTAATAAACTGGTGGATAAAGATGAGGAAATTTCAGACAGGTTTCCTCATAGTTATCAATTTTAAAGAGACTGTTCTATCCTAAGATGACAACAAGGTTGTACTCTTTGGTAGTAATTCTATCAGCTCTTGTAGTGATTGGGTATGGGGATTAAAAAGATTTTTTTTTTTTAATTAAAAAGATTTAAAAAGATTAAAAAAAAAAACTGGGAATTTCAGGGATATTTTGAAAGGTAGTGAGTCAAATTTTGAAGCACTTTGCTTGAATCTCCTTCCACATCCTATCTTCTTTGTGAAGAAATAAGTTGAAAGAGATTCAGTGTAACATTAGGCCATATATTTGGTGGGTCAGAAAAAGAATTATTACTGGATCCTATTACACTGAGTCACCTGAAGAAGAAAGTGTTCAATCATTAATTCAGAATCACAGAGAGAAAACTGTAATTTTTCATCTGTAGATCTTCAGTTGTAGATTTGGGCACCCACAGCAACTGCATCCAACTTTTTACTCCTTGTCTCATCATCCTGACCAACAACACGACATCTATCAGGCTACAGGGAGTCTTCCTGAAAGTCAACAGTAAGTCTATTGATAGCTACTGTACAGAGTTAATACCCGCTGTATTCCTTATATTAAAAAAAAAGTGACTCAAGAAGCTCTATATGTGAAATCTGAGAAGTAGCACATGCAAGGAAGAATGTGTGCTTTCAGTATTACTCCCTCATATCTGCTTCTGCTTGCTTCTGGAAACAAGATGCCTGATGGCATAGGCTCACAATGAAGCTCCAGAGTTAACAACCCCTTCTTAATTCAGTTGCTTTCAAACATGATCATCTTTGCTGTCACTGGGGCCCTTCCTTTGTTCCTGACAGTTTGACATGCTCTTGCTCACTGTACCTCAGTTAAGCCAAGCACTGTTACCACAAATAACATCACTGTGCCATGTTAAAATTAAAAAAAAAAAAAAAAAAAGAGTTAAGTGTAAACCTTGAAGGCTTGGCAGGCAATCTTGCAGAATAAATTTACATGTCCAGGATAAGGCAGAACAATTGTAGCTGACAACTGGAATTTCTTCTTTGCAGTGTCTCTGAATCAAGCTGATAAACTCAACTGTAAGCTAAGGTGGCAAGAGGTAACTGAGTTTTATAACAAATATTGCCACTTATTGTGATTATAATTGGAATTGGGTAAACAAGATGCTAAATCTAAGAATGGCAATGAGATTTGATTCATTTGATTCATACTCTTCAACAGCACACTGAAATACCAAAAATATCATTCTTTGGTAGCTGTTACAATGAGTAAAGAGCAGTGAGTCATTGACAGCAGCTCCTAGAAAACATAGAGAGAAAACAGGCAGAATTAAAGTTCATTATTATTTTAATATGATGAGATCATAAAATCTCATTCTTTGACAAGTTGATCCAAAACATTTTCTCCATACGTTTGAGCTGGGTGTTCTGCTTGGAGGATAGAATAAGGAAGACGTAATCACTGCCATTCCCCTGGTTGCTCTAGAATCTAGACAGCTATAGAGTGCATTGGCTTACTCAGAGCTCTGGCTAATTTGTCTTAGTACATTGATAATGTAATGCAGTAAAATTATTTTTCTTTATTTTTTTTCAGTAGAGGCGTAGTCTTCCCCAGGATCTGAGGGCCTTATCAAACCTCTTATCTTTCTGCTGAGAGGAAGAAAGTGATTTTCTATGTGCAAAGAGTTTTTTTAACACGGTTTTCACAGCTGTATAATTTAAAAAAAAAAAACTCAAAAAAACATCCCCAAAATCTCTGCCAAGGGACAACACTTGTAAGGTCATCATAAATCAGAATGCCATCTTATTTTTGCTCTTACTAATCAAACAAACAAACAAAGTTTACCATCGTAGAATCTTCAAAGTTGGAAAAGACCTCAGAGATCAATTCCAGCCATCGAACTATCACCACAGTGCCTATTAACCATGTCCCTGTGTGTCACATCTCCATGTTTCTTGAACGCTCTCTAGCAGCCAAAATGGAGAGAATAATATAATGTACTAATCATATTAAAGACTTCCCAAAGTAAAAGAGACAAGCTCTACAGGATTTGAATTCTTTCTGGCTGACTTAAGATACCAGGCCCAACTCCTTAGGATATCTCTGCAAATAAAGGAAAAAAAGAAGGGCTCTCTAGAGAGCAGTTCAGTCTATCTATAGACAGAACTGTTTCCTTACTACATAGTGATCCTAAAGAAATTATTCTTCTAACCCGAAGTGCCTTAGTAAAATGCCTGAAGTAGTCAGGACAAAACTTGGTCTAAAATAGATCAATTATAGTAAGTTGTTGAACTCAACTCATCTTGTCCAATTGGATTTGTGACTAAAGCTCTAGAAAGAGAATAAAAACTTCTTTATTTCTATGTTTTCACAAGTTTTTCTTGGATTTGGTGTACAGCTGATAATAGTAAAATGAAAAAGTTGTTTAAAGTATGCTTGCGCTGCTTGGAGAATGACTTAAATTATACTGTTTTCTTATGTTCATTCTCAAATAAATGATCATAAGGAAAATTTTATGAAGAAAATGTAAAACCTTATAAGTGGTGGGGTTTATATGCCAAGAACAGACACTTTGTGAGAAACTGACTGAAAAGCGTTTGGATGTTCCTAAGAAAAGCAAAAGAAGATAAATCATTCATTGCAATAGCAAGGAGAGGTTTTAGTCTACAACATCAACAGAAGTCTGTCCAATTCTAGAGAGACAACTACATACAGAAGGTGTAAATGTTCAAAGCAAACCTGGCTTTCTTTTTTTTTCGGTCACATAAAAAGAAAAATGAAGCTTTTCGTGTAGTTCAGAAGAAAACCTGGTTTATTCCTCAATAGATTTAAAAAAGGAAACAACTACTTTAAGTCTCTTAACTCATGCAGCTTAACTCATAGATACATATACACCTCTGCAGTATCTGAGTTTATATACAGCAAAGAGTTGTGCCTGTTCTTAACACCCACATGTGTTCATTTATTTTTCATTCAATTAAATATTAATTGAATCAAAAAAATATTAATTAAATGTGCTGAAGGTTAAATCTAGTTATGAGTGAAGCTTAATGGTGAGTACTGAAACTTTGATGTGTGTGTTTGCTTCATAAGCCTGAAAAACCATCTATATAAAATTATTTCTAAAACAGAACAGTGTTTGAAGTTAAAAATAGAGGATTTGAAGTTCATTTATTGTAATCTATAAATAGATTTCCTGCCAAACTTTGGATTTCACCTGAGACTAGGCCTTCAAATGACTTTCTAATAGCACCTGTTGCCCCAGCCAAGAGTAAGATTTAAATATTTTGAAACCTTGTGTTATTTGATCCCGAAATCTTTGTTTACTAATTAAGTTATATCTCCATTTAGAAATATTGGCAACATTATTTTTAAACTTCCACTAAATGAAATATTGTGAATCTCATATAAGTAGATTTTATGAAAGGGGGAAGGGAAACAAAGGATATGCTCCACCAGAAAAATACCTGCTTGAACTCTATTATCTGATTCTCTTCTTCTTGTAGGTAGTGTCATTTTTAAGAGTTAGTCCATTAGGTGGTGTAATGAAAAGATCACAGAATCATTTAGTTGGAAGGGAATCTCTTGTGTTCATCGAGTTCAACACTTGTGCTTATGCAGGGGTACCTGCAACTAAAGTAGGTGGCCAGGACCATGTGCAGTTGAGTTTTGACTGTCTTCACTGATGAAAGATGTACAAGTTCTCTGTCCAACTGTTGGACCACCCTTGCAGTGAAAAAGAGTTTTCTTGTGTTCAGGTGGAATTTCACGTGTTTTGTGTATGTTTCTTCTTGTCCTGTCACTGTGCACTACTGAGAAGGATCTAGCTCCATCTTTACTTCCCTTGTTTCAGGCATTCATACATATTTATACAAGTCCCCATGAGCCTTCTGTTCTTTAGGCTGAAGTCTCAGCTCTCTCTGCCTCTTCTCATACGAAAAATGGACAACACTCTTTAATCACCTATTTGGTCCAACGCTGGATTCTTTCTTGTTCCCTCTAGATTTTTCCTCTAGTTTCAAGGTCATTGTAGTGGGGCATTGTTTGTCTGAGAAGTAGTTTTCCTGAGTCCTTCATATATACTGTCTGTTGCTTGTGTTAATTGGATGTGTTTGTGACAAGCAGGGAAAAAGAGAGGCTAGCTACTACTATACAAATAATTGCTACTGCTGTAATGCCATGTGCATATGAAGTGGTATAAATTAGCATTGATTATAACACAAAATGTTAAGAACTTGGTGGACATTCACTAAGTGTGAGTATAGTCAGTCACAACACATCTCTGATACAGCTGAATGGATTTTAGAGGCTACATTCAGATAAGAATATCTGCAAATCCCAAGTGTCTTCTATGTATACTCTTGTTCACTCAACCTGAACAGAGGTCTCACATGTAATTGTGATGTATGCTATTTGAAGAAGATATGTATAGCACAGGAGATACTAGAGATTTTTTAAAATCCCATTAATAAAATATACATAAAAGATAAAGCACTTGGAAGACAACCAAACAAAAACACAAAAAAACCCCAACAACTTAATGAAGATTGAACCCAACTTGGATTCGGTAAGGCTGAATGAGCTTGGTGAAAGCAGGCGTGCCGGTTGAGACAGAACAATTACAATTAACATTTATGATATTAAGTTCAACTCTGCTAAAATATCTTAAACAGAATGAGATGTGAGCCTGTTTTGTATTCATTTGCAAGTCGTACTTTATCATGGGTTTAATAACATTCGCCTTTATCATGAGACTCAGCCATTAAATCTACAAGTGTATGAGCAAATGAGACAGAAAAGTAATTAATTTTCTCCTGAAAAACAAATTATCAGAAAGTACTTTTAGAGATGGACCACTTGGAAAAATGGATCACATACTGTAAGGGCATAAAAATATTATCAGAGTAATTTGCTTGCAGTGTGGTGGTTTGGTGGTTTTTCAGACATTCACAGTGTATCAAAAGTTCATCCCAATTTTTTTTTTTTATTTTTTTTTTTTATTTATTTTTTTTTTTTATAATTCAGTGCCCCAAACAAATGTACATGGAGATTTAAGCAAGTGTCACATATTAATTCCTGCACTGATCTGTCTTGGAAAAAGTTCTCGTTTACAAGTTAATCACATTTTGGTGAAGCATTGTTGCTGCTGTGCTACAGAGCAGGGCTAGTATGGGATGCTGCTGAGCTCTAACTCAGATTCCCATGTCCTTATAGTCTTTGGGAAGACTATGTAGCACATCCTAAGATTCAGTAACAAAAGCATAGTTGCCAGTGACAGAAAGAGTTGTATGTCCCAACTGGAGTCCTATATCAAGCTAGGGGACCTCTAGTACAAAGGAGATGCCAACGAACTGGAGGGAGTCCAATAGAGGTCCATTAGGATGGTTAGGGGTGGAGGCATTCAAGGCTAGGATGGGCAGGGACAGGGACAGAATGTGGCAACCCTGCCCATGTCAGGGGGGTTGGAACTGGATGATCTTTAAGCTCTTTCCCAAACCAAAATATTCTTTGACATCATTTTGCGTGCAAGGAAATACTGGGGGACTGTTAAGTTTGCAGAAGAAAGACCCAAAGAAGATAAATTTCAGGGGAAAAAAAAACTAATTACAGTCTTCCACTACTCAAGGGGGTGATGATGATGACATAAAGATGGCAACATTTACAGATAGAGAAAAAACAATTTTAGAGATGCACACTGAAAAAGCAAGTGACACGAATGATATGGTACAGCAAGGGGAATCCCAGCTGGACATAAGCAAAAACATTTCTCTTCAAATTTCGATGACTAGCCAGAACAATCTTATTGCAGAGGCTGGAAAATTTTTATCCTTAGAAATTCTCTAAACTCTGCTGGATAAGTCCTTGTGCAACCTGACCTATGTTTGAAATTATCCCTCAGTAATGAAGTAAAAGATTGAACTTGTTGGCTTCCAGAGAGCCCCTCTGACCTAAACAATTTGTGTGTCTTTTTTTGTTGTTCAGTGAATACAATTCAATAACAATATAAAAAATGTTATCTCACTTGACTATGTGTCTTATGCAGCCCCTGACTCTAAGCTCTCCACTTCCACTCTAGAGGAACCATCTGAACGGTACGAGCATTTTCTAATACAGAAAACCAAAAAATTGATTACATGGTTTCTCTACTATACTGGAGAAGGCAACAGAACACCCACAGTTATTAGCATAACGCATAACTCAAATGACCTCGTCCTCAGCTAGCTCGCTTTTTCATAACTTTAGTTAATTACTCTTCATTGTGTCTTGCCTGCTGTGTGGTAGCAGTGTTCCTGGCTGAGATAAATGTTGAGGTAGTGCATGTGGCAATGAATTGTTTTTCAGACAGAGAGTTTGTGGCCTCTTCTCTCATCCTCCTGAAAAGAGAAAATAAGTTTATGTGAATGAATAATAAACTGACTTTAATCGACAAACCAATATTAATTGATTATCTTATATAATTGGTAATTGATTATCTTATATAATTGGTTATATAATTATATAGCATTCTAAATGAGTCTGCAACATATTTCTTTCTATCTTTCTTGAGACAGAATTTCCTGGCACCTTTCAATTTTATTTCAGGCTATTTTTTATGTAGACAATTTTCTTAGCTGTTTTGGTCACATCTGATCTGAATAGAATTTGATAAGGTATTTCAAATAAGCATAAACAACTGATTTTTATTGAAGAATCTTTCTGTTCTCAGAAGATTTTAACATAATCTTGGAAGGTATCTAGGTATCTTTTACATATTTATAAAGGAAGTAATCTGTTGTTCTCAACAGCATTTGGAGAAATGACTTTTGTTTTTCTGAGCTTGAAAAGTATTTCCATTTCTTTGCAACAGTAGGATTCTATTAAATATTTTGCAAGCACAAATTGCAAATTCCAATAACCAGTGCTTACTCTTTTTCCAGAAGGGCAAAAGAAATCTGCAGAAATATAACCAGAACAGATGTTTTGAAGGAACATTTCAAACATTCTTTCACAATACTTGCATACTTGTGTTTACAATGTTCACAAATCTTGTGTTGTTTTTCTCTTGATATTTGTCTTTGTCTTGGCAGTGAACACAAACATGACATTTCTTTACTCAGTTTGAACGTCTCTTTCTTTATGAAATAAGTATTTGCTTTTCCCCCTCATAGTGGATATAATAGTTTTCATTTTACCTTTTCAACACAGGCGAGTTTGTAATGACTTGAAGAATGAACAGAGTTGTTATTTATGGCGCTCATACCTATACTTAATACACACTTACATCTATAGCGGCCTATACTATGCCTACATTATACTATTCCATACACATAACAAGGTGTTTTGCACCTTTGCTTTACTTCTCTCTTTAGCTGTTCAGTGTAAAGATATTTGTCAAATGCCAAATTATTCAAGTCTTTAAGTGACTTGAGTGTTCCTGACATAAGTGTATGTTTTCAGTACAGCAAGTCTTGGGTGGCCCTACTACTGCCAAACAGTTGATGAGAATAATTCTACAACATAGTTACACAAACTCGACTAGTGAAAAAACACAACAAGGCAAACATGAAGAAATAATGATACCATGAGCAGTAACTATGTCTAATTCTTACATAGGCACTTTGCAGCAGAATCTTTTTAATCACAGGGCAATATGTTACTTGTTCGTGGTGAGGATGTAATTTGCCTACAACTTCACAAATTCATTGGTGATGTCTTTGAATATAAAGAAGTGTTGTACACCAACCTATACTTGAATGTCATAGAAGTTGATTTTAGCAATCAACCCAAAATTTTAGATTAAGATTGCTAGTTTTTAGCATACAATCTTACTAATGATAACAAAAAAATCCTTAGATTTAAAGGCAAAAGCAGTGAAACTTTCCTAATTTTGTAATTGTTCTTTATTATATGCTCAGATAAAACCTGTTTATGTTTCTCTGTTAACTGATACATACACCTTATCATAGACTACCAATTAACCCTTTTTTTTTCAACTGTTTGACCTTTTTCAGGAATACTAAGACTTTGTGTTTTACTTTGTAAAGGAAAGATAAAATGTTGATTTTCTATCCTTAAAAAACACAAACAGGACAGCACCAACGTACTAGAACTAACACTGTCTCCAGACCCACGTGAGAAATTTCCATGAAATTCCAGTAGGCAGCCTAGATGCAGCCACATGATTTCATGGAAAGAGACCAGTCTGACCAATTAATGCGTTTAAACTGTTGCCTGCCCCTTCTTGGACAAGGTGACGTCACACATGTTAGAAATGAGTTTTCCTTTTTGGAGTTTGTGTTTGAAAGGTTCCTCAAGGCTTTGCTAATCCAGGCCAATACTGAGCAGCCCTACAACAGATCTTGACAAGAACTCACAGAGGCTACCCTGTGAGGCACTGAGACACATGGCCAGGTCTTTCCAAAGCCACTGCATTTCTTGTTTTGACTGTAAAGTTAGGAACTGGTGCGCTGTTGCAGTTCTGTGCTTTGCATTACTCTGGGGTTGAATGCCCCGTTCCTAGAAGTGTTCAAGGTCAGATTGGATGGGGCCCTGGGCAGCCTGCTCTAGTATTAAATGGGGAGGTTGTTGGCCCTGCATGTGGCAGGGGGGTTGGACATTCATGACCCTTGAGGTTCCTTCCAACCCTGGCCATTCTGTGATTCTGTGAAAGAGAACTTCGAGCTCTGCTACGTTGTGTCTGCTTTTCCAGCACACAGAAAAATCTGCAATCATTGAAGGCTTCATGTTGTTAAAAAAAATTACCTCCTCCTCTTAAGGCTGCCAAGGGAAAACCAGAGAATGATCCTTCTTTAAATTTCTAATTAGGAGCAACCAACACTAAATCGTTTGTCATATTCAGTAAAGAGCAGAGATCTCATCTGAATAGCTGAACTGTTCGTGTCTTGCTTTAACTGATCACCTTGGATTTATGAAGTTTGGCATTGGCTCAATGATGCAAATTTTATGTGTTTTTTACTCTTAAAATTGTACACAAAATATTAATCATTATGTCCTTTCCTCTGGAAAAACTTTGGATAGTGGGTGTTTCATCTAGAAGGATTTCTACAAAAAATTACCCCAGCTAAATACGATGATGGAGTATGAAGGGGAAAAGTTATCTTAATAATACATCTGTAACTGCCTTTGTGGAGAGACAGAGATACAAATAACAAATAAAACTATGATATAAATACAATAAGAGATATTATTAAAACAAATATACAGATAGAAATAAGAAAACTGATATAACTAACTCAGAACGTGCTCTGTTTAAATTTATTTCCATGGAGGATTTTGTTCAATTGTAATTTATCTTCCAGTCTGAAGATAATAAAAAATCCAATTCACTGTTGCTAGGGGCATTATTATTTTATCTTAATTTGAAGAAAGCTTATTCTAATGCATTAAAACTTTTCTTCAAGCAAGGGGAAGCAGAGGCTAGCTCTGTAATTAGAATTGTTATCCTACAACAGGCTCATGACACTACTCTAAAAAAAAAAAAAGGAAAAGAAAAAATGAAATTTACTCTAAGACACTTACTCTTTCATTTCAGAGGAGTTTAAAATCTTGGCTTTACAGAAGAAAAGTAATATATTTTACAGTAATGTAGTACTCAGTATTGGTCACAAGGCTGTAATTCGTTCAGTATTTCTCAGCTACCTGGTTAACATTAAAATCCAAAACAACCTTTGATTTTAATTAAAAACCAATCAGCCTTTTTGAATGTCATTTGCCTTTGATCAGATAAGAAGCTTGCAGAAGTAAAATTACTGTGATTACTCAAAAAGCTAATCTCTAGGGGGCTGATTTGCCACCAGCCCCTCCGCAGCCTGCAGCAAGAGTTTCAGAAATTCATTTTTTCAGGTGGCTAATATTTCACTTGCTGTCAATTTCAATTCTTAGACCAATAAATCAAAACCACTTATTTCTTGAAATATTGAAAAGCAGGAAGCTAAAAGAGAATAGCTCATTTCTTGTGTAGAGAATGAATATTGGATTTGTGTAAGGTAGATAGACAGAGGACAAAACTGCTTGTGATCATGACAAACAAAGCTGGTCAGAAGGTGATATGCCAGGTCCTGAGAGTCCTTAACACACAGCACAAGCCACAGCATTTTGGACTACCCAGCTGCACAGTGAAATGTGGAGCAGCTCCTGCTGTGCATTCAGCAGCTTAATAACCTGTATCTGCAGGAGCTACTTAGTGGAAAAGCATCAGCTCCAGGGGCCTTCTGCTGTTTGCCATGTCCATGCCTTCCTCTAGGTTGTAGGAGCATCATTTCACTGGAATAAATTCATCTGCTTTCCAGAAAATCTCTTGGAATGGTCTTATCTCCAGCACTTTTTATATTACTCTGCTCTGATCCAGATACTTGGAGAAATGCCACCCACACAACTGTGAGCCAACTGGACCAACTGTGCATGGGAAATACTATTATCCATGGCTACACACGTATGATTAGCATAATGATGTGTGTCAAGTGTGATATAATTCAGCACAGGTGAAAATGTCTGCTCTGCATACTACACATACCCATTTATAGCATCTTTTCTTTCAAACTTATCCAGCTCTCATCTTAAATATACAGATTTGAATACACAGCACTTCTGACAGGATCAGCGGTCACCACAGATACGTATCACTAAAAGTGGAAGAAAAGTCTGGCTCCAAGTGAAAGAGAGGAGAGTCAGAGCTCTGCAAGAGCTGTGCCTGGGCAGACATCATTCTAGCTTGAGTGTCTACATAGAAGTGTCCTGTTTGTCATTTACAGCTTGTGACAGATGCAGGAAAGCTTATGAATGCTTCTGAATCCTGACTTGGTTTCATTCTTATTTCATCTGTTTGGATTCAGAATGTGTTATTCTAGAGCTAGAATCTTCTCTGGAAGCCTTATATTTTTCTTTTTCGGGATTGTGCTTACCTTAACATGTTTACCTGATAGTGGGTGCTCAGCTGATACTAAATGATCTGACATGTGCCAGGACAAAAGCCATCTCTTATCATCTCAGTCTGGATTCCTGTATGTCAAACTAAGATCCAGAAAGTCCTGCAGCACGTTTGAGTACTGGAGGAAAGCATTATACATCTCCATACTATTCTTTGCTGTTTTCTACGTATTTTTCTGCATATTTTTGTGTTGTTCCTGTGTTTCTTGTGACTCCCAAGATAGATGGGCCTCTATTCTGATGCAGTGTTGTTTCTCTTAGGTTGCTGTGGAACGTGAGTAGAAATAACATGCACACTCCTGAACCTCACTGTCGGCAGACAATATATAGTAGCATTTCCTGCCAATAATGGAATAGAATAGGGTAACAGTTCTTCCCAGTTCTTATTTTTTATCTCTCTTTTAAATCCTAGATGATTCACAGTTGCACCAAAAGTTTACTTGGGAACATAGCGCAGGGCCACTATTCCCCCACTCTCAATTGCAAGAAACTAGAGTGCCTCAGCAGAAACACAAACTTGGAATGAAAATCCCATTCCATCAAGTATTATCAATTATGTACATGTGGAGAACATTCCACATTTATTCCTGGATTGCTCTAGTAGCACATTTATCTTGAGTACACTTTCAAACACAGTAATTATTTTCCCAGAAATGGCAATAGTTGTTGAAGTTAAAACAGAAGTCAGTCCTTATCCAGACTTCATCCTCAGCCTCACAGTCACATTAAAGAAATTACTTAGGACATTATAATTCTTATGATGAGAGTGACATCATATTCGTATTACTGGCGTATAATCATGTGATTCTAGACACAATGAGAAATCTTTAATTCTGGACTAGATGCAATATTTTATTTATAAATTTAAGTAGAATTTTCAATCAGTGCCTTTTTATTTCACTTATTTTTCCTTTTTTTATGACACAAAAGGGAACCAGACAAAATCTACTCTTTACTGAAGTAGTAGCTGAAGAAAGAAGTTAACATTTCTCATTACCTCTGCTCAAAGCTACAACTACTTCATTTAAAAATATCATTTAAAAATAAAGCAGTATCAAAAAAAGAAAAAGGAAAAAGAAAAAAGACCATTAAATATAACAATGTATTTAGTCTTTCTTTTTGCAATTGCTCCAGGCTCAGCAATGCACAACATTCAGACTAATTTGAATATAATTGAAGCTTTCTCTTTTCAGTGCTTGTGTGCTGAAATTCTGAGCCTCTGGAGGTGAGCAGATACCTTGTGCCAACCTCTTTATGATTCTGACATACTGAGAAGTAAGCTTAATGCAAATAAAATGGCTTTCACCTCCCAGCATTTGAAAGGCATACAGGAATGTAACCTAGAGACTCTTGCTTCTCAGATCTGTGCTCAGAAAGAATAGAAAACATTTAAATTCATAACAAACTATTTGTGACAATCTTAAACAGTGTCTCATTTCAGAAAGTGCAGGCCTGAGTGCAAGGAAAACCATTTGTAACTGTCAATTAAAATAATCTACTGTAGACTTTTCTGGACGTTTTTTCTGCAAAGCTACTCTTTTTTTTTCATTTCCTTATATATTTTATGGCTCAGAACAACTGAATCTGTAGCTAACATATATTACACAGCTCATGGGATAAAAAATGATGGAGGAGGAACTATCATCCTGGATCACCTCTCAGCCTTTCGTATTCATGTCTGATGTAAGCTAATATAACTTCACAACAAAATGAATTCTCAAACCAGTGTAAAGTGACTTCATATTAGAAATAGGGTATACACCATCCTCCATTTGGGAAATCTAAAACACTGTGTCTTAGCTGCATTCAGAAATGAAAACCAGTGAGTTTCTATCAGTTTACTTAGATTGGAAGAAAATAGAGTGATGGCAGATTATCCAAGGTAAGTAGAAACAGATGGAAAATCCTGCTTACCCGAGCACTGTGTACACTACACGTTGGCTGGCTACACTCTTGGGTTTACAGGATTTAAATCAGACCAGAATTTGGCCCTCATCGTATTCAACGTGCAGTTCTGGAAAAGTGTTCAAAAGAATTTAGTTGGTAATCATGAAGGCTCTGTCATTTTGCAAGATGTAAGTTGCAGGCTGAAAAAAATAAATATTGTTAAGCAGCAAAATTGCAGTGTTATTTCTTGTTGAATTTGGAGTTATGCTAGAAGCTATAGAAAATATTCAGCTATAGTGCTGTGTATATTTACTGAATATGGAATATACCACTGGAACAGCAGCTCTTGATCCTGCAAAGTTATCTTCCATAGGTACTGAGCTACAGGCAGATACATCTAATATCAAATGTTTCAGTGTCTTCTATTTTATTGCTTCTATGTAGTAAGCTATTTTGATGACTGAATGTCTATATGGTTATTTTAAAATGTAGAAAACTAAAGAGTATTTTAAATGCAGTTTATCAACATTAAAGTGCTTAGTTATGGTTAAAACACTTCAGATACTTGTGCTGCAGTGACCCAAGCTCTGCTTGGACTCAGAGTCCTACAGCAAACAAAGAAAGTTTGGCCATGGAATTGTACTGCCACATTGGAGAAATGTGTGCCTTTTGAGCAAATCATGAACTTGCCTTGAACAGAACTACTTCTGAGAGCTATCCTAGAGCATGCTGCAACTGCTTCTCTGATCTGAAATCTCAGCTGTATTTCCTTCTTCCAGGTATTCCTTTCAAGATGAAGAAGACATGTTCATGGTGGTTGATCTCTTGCTTGGAGGAGACCTGAGGTACCATTTGCAGCAGAATGTTCACTTTAATGAAGGAACCGTCAAACTGTACATCTGTGAGCTGGCACTTTCCCTGGATTATTTGCAGAGATACCACATCATTCACAGGTGAGAGAATTTCATTTCAGGGATGGGTTGTTTTCTGTTTGCAAACCAAAGGAATTTTATCACGTATCAGATTACATCTAAATACATCACCTAACATCCTTCTGGCTGCTTTTAATTTCATTTTGATTCTCTGGATCCTCAGCTCTCCTGAACACAAAAAAGTTGTAAATTCAGGGCAACACCTTCACACAACAATGTGAGGGAAAGGTCAGAACATCAAGTGCTAGGAATTAGTGACTTTTTTTGCTTGCAGAATCTGCACTAGGTTGATGAGGGGTAGGAAAGGTGGAGAAATAAGAGAAATAGTAGAAATGAATTGGATCAGGAATAGGTGTTGTGTCCTTTTTGCATTTCTTTAATTACAACAACCTATTATTTTTATTGCTGAATGGATGGCAATCATAATATTTATGTCAGAAAGTGTGTCATGTATTGAGGCCTGTTTGTTTTCTATCTGTTTACATGAGACAGTGGGGTAAATTCTTTTCTGTATTAGTGTAGCAACTGTGAAGTTTTGTTTGGCTCAATCCTCTGTTTTATCCTTTTATGCTAAATTCAGGATATTTCTCCTTGGTTTGCACTGGCTTAAACAGAAAAATTGTTTTATTGCATTGCCAAAGCTGGATGTGAGATTCAGAGAGCAAGCGGAACTGAACTGTGCCATAGATCTTTTAGTGACAAGTACAAACAAATTTCTTCAAATGCTTTAATTGATATTCTTCATCCTATCTGCTCACAGAGCTGCCTCATGATTTTATAATAAAGTGATAATAAAAAGTGTGATCTGACTATTGAAGAGGGAGTGTCAGTACAAATTTCTCAAACCTGAGGGACAGTGGTAGATGTGTCCTCTGTAAACAAAACTGTACAAAACAAAATCCAAGAAAGCATTGCAACAATTTTTTTGCTTGAAATAAAAAGCATACAAATGTTGCAAGCATTATTGTGCATTTCTATGTATTCTGTATACAGGTTCCTTTACCACTGAATAATTTAAAAGTTAGGCTCGGAATTTCAGTTGACCTTTGTTTCTATGACTTGGAGAATGTTCTTGGTGAAAAACAAATTGATGAGCACTTTTCTCACCTTCATTTTAATGAGACAGTTTATGTAGATAGGCTTTCAAACATTAGGCAAAGAATTTGTAATTAAAACTCGTATTTTATTACAAGCCTGGGACTTAAATATGTTTCACAGAATGGTCTTTGAAAGTTGGTGGATGTCTTGAGGGAATGAAGGGTTAAATTTAAGTCAATGTGTCTGTAGTTTTTTTCTTACATAACATGCATTGCCATGATTCAACTGAGGAATTGGGCAAGACTGTTCTGTTCTTTTCTGCGTTAATTTATCATGGCTGGTAAACAATTTTACTGAATTTCCTGTTTTGCACTCATTGTAGTGCAGTGTAACATCACTGACTTTAAAACCAGCTGTTGATTTGCACCCAGGAAGGCAGGAGGAGTGAGGATCCTAGCTGGAACTGTTTGTGGGCATTTGGTGTCAATTTCCAAAGATGAGGTTTTGCGTTCACTTTTTGTTGGCAATTTTTACAACATGAGACACATTAAAATAACTGGTTTATATGCTGTGGTGGTTCTCACTGGCTATTTTGTTAGGACTGTTGTTTAGGATGTGAAGGATCTGACTCTCCCATTCCACTGTGCTACTGGGGAGAAACTGAGACCTGAACATGGCACTTGCACTTCACTGCTTTCTGCCCATACCACCCAACTATGGTACAAGGAGCATTTTGGCTCTCACCTTCCCACCATGTCCCAGAACACCTCAGATGATCCATGTATCAGTGAAGGAATTATTACCTCAGGAATATCCATCATGTGCCACTGTCCCCCTGGCTTCAGCTATGGCAGGTCTTCAGCTGCTACAGACCACTCCAACAGGACTGGCACCTCTGATTTCAGTTGGCTAAGGAGCTGAGCAAACAATATTGCCATATGGAAACATGTTGATGTTGCTTTACAAACACCCAAACTCAATCACAGATTAAACCAACAAGCTTGCTGGCATTTATGTTCAGTGGAAGCAGACATCAGCATTGTCAGTATGACAAAGTCCTTCTAGTCAGCATTCAGGAGTTAACCTATGAAACTGTATTGGATCTTTCACTTTTAAATGAGCGTGTTAGTAGCAACAACAACAATAAAAAAAAAGTGAGTCACAGAGTCACTGAGAGAGCCCACTACTAAATTTTGTCTGTGCTACAAAGAGTGGTTGAATGATTCATCAGACTGGGTAGGTGGATTTTCAAATCATGACATTACAAAGAGCTGAATATATGATGTGTGAGTCAGGAACTAAACTTCTCAATATTTACAGATGTGTGTGAAATGTGTACAAGTTTCCATTACTATTGTATCCAGAAAAGTGACAGAAGGTATTTTTAAGGATTAGCCTACAGCCCCAGGAATTTACTAGAAAAGGAGGTGAAAGTGAGGGAGACAGGAGCTATAAGGCACGTGTGAATGGATGTATGAGTGTCTAGGTAGGTGCTATGCCAGTTCCCTTGAGAGTTAACATGTATGCCTCCGCACTAGCTGAGGCAGTTTGTTACGTGTATTTTGAATGCAGCAATTATTTCAGGAATACAAGTATTGTTTCTGCAGAGATGACTTTAAACATTAATTGTGCAAAAGCCATTATTCTTCAGTTTTTTTTCAATGAAAATTGCAAATTAATTGCATATTTGTATATAAATCCATATTTGCCAAGTAAAATCCTGCAACCATGATTTTATTTGTTATGTCACAAAAGAAAATGCTGCATTGCGTGTCTCTCTTGCAGCTTTGTTGTAAATATTTACAATTACATAGATGTTCAACCAGAATTATAAGCACTTTAAAAAAAGAACGTGATAAGTTTCAAGTTATGATCTGAAGATTACTCTGGCAAATTTTTCACTTAACACTAAATTAATATTGAGACATCTCTATTAGATACTGGTAAAACTGCATCACAGACTTATATTTCTCACAGCTTTGCTAGAATGATGTTTTTTCCACGTTTTTAAAATTTAAAACAAATCATTAAAAACCTGGATGAACAGTGTTTCTTATGGACCTTTGGATCCAGTGCACACAGAATGGCTTCCGACAGTTCACGTAGTCTCACTTGCTCTCAGATGTTGGATCAAATCTGGCACTCTGCATGAGCTGACATCAAGTTTCAGGACTGTACATCTGAATGTATTCTTTCCCGTGCTGCCTGTATAATATCAGTGAATAATATATTGGACAGAAGTTTTCCCATCAAAGCCTGAATGAACTTATTTCAGACTTGAGTAACTCAGCCTCCTCCTTTCACAAATGTTTCTGTTCATAAATTTCAATAAAACCACCTGCTTCCTCACTGAAGTAGGCTGCACAATTTCATTCAGTTATTTCTTCCACCAGTGGCAGTTGTGTCTCCTAGGATGCTCTTGCAGCCAGAGCCTTAGCTCAGAGCAGCACAGCTCCTGCTGCCCAAGTAATGCACCCATACTGATCACATCAGGTTTTCTCTTTCCAAGTGGGCAAGTGTTAACTGCATTGCCCTTGCAACTCTACATCACTGCTTGTTTCCTTTAGTTTCATCTGGTCAGAAAGGAAGCTGGCTGTAGCAAGTGTCTGGAAAGGAAATTGCAGTAACTTTACATCACCATTTTGACATACTGGACTCTATGTTTGATCTGCATACCCAGTTTGTTGGCTTTTTTTATTTCAGTAATTTTTTAAAAATGTAAAATAATTTGTGTTTGTATACATAACGTAAGTATACAACTAAATCTTAGGTTGAAACACAGAATTGGTTCACGTAGTTCAGACAGAAAATAATGGAACATGGTGACAAATGGAGGATTATGTGCCATTCTACCAAGCATCCTGCTGCAAAGTAAGGGAGTTTTGCTGCTACAGGCGAGGCCAGATGTACTGTCCTGTGCAACACTACTAAGCTGTGTTGTAGTGTAGGAACTTCATGTTCATCACCAGTGTGTCCTTCAAGGTGTCCAGCAGTCTGGTGAAATAGGGTAATACATCCAAATGAATGATGAAAGCCTCTCTCTTTCATAGTGTAGTCTTTCACTCACAAGACTACTCTCCAGAAGTAAAAACTCTAATTTTAAATGTTCCTTTCATAAACTGTCCATTTAGCATGTAAGAAGTAAATAAGCTTTCGAAATGATTTGAAAACAAAGACTTCTTGCTTTGTTGATTTTTGCAGATGTTACAGATAGAATGGTGTCAATCTGGGGCTTATCAGGACAAGTTTTTTACTAGGACATAGTTTCTTACAAATTTCAGTTCATATTTCTAATCACTTTTATTAAGAAGAGTAGGCAGTAGATTCTGAAGTAGACAAACTGGAAAAAACAAACCAACAATCGTACTGTGACTATTATTCATACATACTCCCAAGGATCATGACGAGTCAAGAGGTCTGTTCACTGATTTTTTTTTCATCTGTTTCCCCAAGTCTCTTCCATTTCTTTGTCTTATGTTCTTTAAACAAGTGCAAGCCCACATTATTTTCAAGGACAAATTGCAGAAACTGCACGAGAAGTTATGTAAAGAGAAGCAAATTAGAAAGGATATCAAAACCAGCTAAAACAAATGCTATGCAAATACAAAGCACAGAAAATCTGCTGAATGCTTATGAGCTAGCACTGATCAAAAAGAAAGACACTTACAAATTCTGTGCACAAAAGGTATTTGAATTTTAGTTGAGTCATTAAAAAAAGAATTAGATACCACCAGATATGAATAAGCAAAGGACAAGCCTTTCAACTGTAGAATGGAGTTATTTACCTATGAGAACAAATTACTGTTACAAGTTTGGCAAGAGTAAAAGAAAAATTACTGGATAGATGACACAGTATAATGCAAACAAATGAAGCTGATCTGAAAACACAGTGAAATTTCAATATCCATAGACTGGATGACTAATGAAGAATGCCTGTATATAAAACAGCTGAGATGTGTGGTGCCCCACCAAGTGATCCAGTCCTGCCACTGGCACTGATATACTTCTCTATTGTCGACCTAGCGTGCTCTACATTCATCACTCAGGGAAAATACCAGAAGACACCCACGATGCCTTCTTTCTTTTCATATTCCATAGCTAAGACATTCACCCTGTGGTCAACAGAGGACTGTTCAGTTCCTTGCAGTTTTGAAGTGAATAAATGAAGTTGACTCTTGGTCCTTTCTTTCATCCTCCTTCTCATTACTGAGAAGCTGTAACAGTGTGTTAGCATGAAATATTTTGCTTAGTCAAGGAAAACTCTACTCACAAACCTCACATCATTTAAAATTTAGGTGTCTGATCAAAGTTAGGAAAGGGAAGATCTGAACCATAGTCTGAACTGGGCCAATTATCATTAGCTAACAAATTTCTATTAGGAAGGACAATCTAAACTGACCTTGTCCTAGCTTTTTGTGCTGTAGAGAGACTGACAGAGCAAGTGTTCCTCATTAACAAAAAACCTAAAGTTTTGTCACTGAAATTGTTTTTTTTACTTGTTTCTCTTTTTAGACACAAACACAAGTAAGTGCAGATATTATGTACAACTAGATATGGAGGAAGAAGTTACATAAGAGGGCTGATCTGAAAGTAATGCCTGTTGTTTTGTTATACCGCCTCACTATGTCAGAGGCAGATGGTGGTGGTATGGCAGTAGAAGCTGAACCTTCCAACCAATATTCCGTTACATTTTGTTGCTGTGTGACAGATGGCAGCAGAGGGACAAAATGTTGTCTGACATGGAAGTGCAGATGAAAATAGGGATGTTCTTGAATTCCTCTGTGTGAATTAAATGGGACTCAATGACATTCATCAGCGCTTGCTGAATGTTGATGAAGACCTAAAAGCAAATGTGAGCACAGTGAGATGTTGGGTGGTGCATATGGTGATAGCAACTGTGCATCGCCTCTACTGGTACATATTTCTATGAGTACAGCTTGCAGGCTCTTGTCCATTGCTGGCACTGAGGACAGCATTAAGTGAGTGAAAGAGAACCTCTAAATGGCTTTTGGGGTGACTCAAAAGAGTAAAAGATCATTTCTTACAATTCTGAAGCAACCTGTGAACCAGAAATCACTGGAAAGAAGTAGAAACATAAGTAGTAACTGTTGATGATCAGGCAGTTATGGACAGCACTGAAAAGTTTTTACACCAGTAGAACTCAGTCCCACTGAATTTTTCATTCTGTAGTAGTTTCACCTCTAAGGACGTACAGAGATAAAGGCCAGGCAAATTTGGATTCTCTATCATGTCATGAGGTACAAATGCAAACGGATAATAAAAAGTTGCCAGGGAATTTCCTTGCCATAAACTTGCTGCTGTAGTTAAGAGTGATAGGCAGATATTCTGGAGATGTCAGCATGTCCACTGCTGCCCTAGGCCCAGAACAAATTTTCTGTGGAGTGTGCTCAAAGGGAACCCATGAAGTCCATGTAGGACATCAGCCAACAGTTAGACAGTTCCATGCTCTGCACCTCCCATTTGTCAGTCATTGTGGCAGCGCAGCATATTATTGTGCTAGCTTTTTCATGTATGTCTGTCTGCTAGAGGACTTTCACAAAACCTACCTGCATGTCAGTTCTGGCATTATGACTCTCCTATGAATTGTATCTAGTTTCTGAAGAGCACACACTCTTTTAAACCAGCTGCCATCACCTGCCTGTGTTACTGCTTTTTCTCTTCTTATGGGTTTCTTTAACAGTTGTTTCTTATTAAACTAACTTTAAGTAAGAGAAGTTTTATGCTAAGTATTCAGCAGGACATATGGTATGTATCAAAATACTATACATATTCTTCATATCCACAATTTATCACCCCATTCATGGATAATGAAGTTAAATGGTTTCCTTCCTTCCTTCTTTTCTTGTCTCCTCAGTATTACAATTCTGAGCATGAATCAATTTCGTAGATCCAAATGCTGAAGTAGGAGAGCTAATAGAATAGAAGCAGAGCTGTATATTCAAGATTATGTCAAATCTCCATCCACAAATATTACTTGGTTTATGCTATTTTTCTTGTTTATGAAATTGCTATTTTCTGAAGTGAACTTAGTGTGTAAGGCATCTACTTGCTACTCCTGTGTACTAGCAAGGGTCACTGTGTTGGTAGCATATTGATGTTTGCTAATAGTCTCTTAGAAATTTCATGATATCATTGCTGTACACAGGTATATTCTGTCCATAAAAACAGCAGATTTGTATGCAGTGTGCCTGAGGTTTTTTTTATCTGTATCTGGTATATTTGATTAAAGTATTTAGATGGAGAGCAGGAATATGGAAAAAGAAGGCTGTAAACTTCAGGCTGAGCAAACAGAAACAGGTGGATGATTGCTTCTTTCTGCTATTCTGACTTTAATGACTGTATCGTTTCTTCAGCTTGGATGAGCAATACATACACAGAGTGTTCTTGCATTCCCTTGGAAATTTCCTTATAATGTAAGCTACATTTTAATATAAGGCAAAATGACAGAAAGTGCAAATGGCAAAAAGTGCACATTTACATTAATTCTTCATGACTGCAGTATTCTTATAGCTCAGGAACTGAGAAGATTGTTTGAGATGCAATGGAAGACATTTCCTTAAAGGATATTGCCAATTTAAGCATCCTTCTCCACTTAAAAATTCATTCAGCAGCTTTCAGCACACCTTTGATATTCCACTGCACATTTTTTTTTACTAAACTGCTACATGGAGGGATGAGAAAGAGGGGAAGTTATAACAGTGATCATCTAATAGAGTATTGCATTTTGAAACAAGTGGAAGGCAGGGCCTGTAATTAAGATACAGATTGCCAAACACTTAGTTCTGCTTCCCTTTTTAACTCTTTTGTTTTGCATTTTTTCTCAACACGCTTTATGGGTGCTCTTCAAGGCAATTCTCTAGAAGTTTTTTTCAAATGTACTTATATCTTCTTTGTTCACTCATTAATTTCTTCATCTTGGTATGCACATGAAACTTTGGTACAGTTCTGGTTGCATGATTAAGAGTTGCTCTCTAGTCTAATGATAAAAATAGTACAAAACATCAGCTTCTCCTTTTCTTGGTTCACAGTGACTGTTCTTCATTTCATCACGTTACACTCTGTAAGTTTATTTCAGTTATACTGCATATTTGACACTTTTGTGTATGTGGGTTGGAGGCACTTTAAAAGTTAAGTATGAGTTTTTTACAGTAGAAATATGTTCCCTCTTCCTATACGATATTGTCTATTTTCCACTCATAGATTTAGCTCAGATTATAAATATTTTGTGGTTCAAAGTTAAAATTTTTCCATGGTTTTATTCAGGTCTCTACCCTGTTAATTTTTAGTAAAAACCAGCACTGTTCAAAATCTCATCTTTCTATGTAGTTGTTATCATTCAGTATCCAGTGATGTGCCATGCAACTGGAATGATGAAAGGCCTCATGAATTATTAAAAAAAATGACAACAACAAAGAACCGTGAAAACACTACAAGAAAAATAACAGAGCAGGAGATATCCATTTTTAAATAGTGTAAGAAAAACAAACTGGTCAGACAGTCTTGATTTAAGCTCTGGATGTCTGGTCCCTGAATTCACAGTAAAAATGGCTGAGGTTTCAACTAGCTGCTCCTCAGGAGACAGTAGTAAGGGAAAACAAAATTGAAGATAACAGGTGCATCTGAGTGTATCAAGAAGAAAAAAGATATCATGTCCCTGTTCAAGAACTTCAGGAAGTTGCTAGGGAATAACCAGGGAAGGGATAAGAGAAACAGTTTTCTCTGCAGATTTGGAGGGGAAAAAGGCAATCTGGGAGTTTCCAGAGATTAGATAAAAGTGGGATATATTGACAGAAACTCCTTTGTTAAATGTGGAGATGGCCAGAGAGGATCCAGGAGCGCTGAAGAAGAAACTGGGGAATACAGAGCTTGGAGTAGTGTGTGGGCAAGGGAAACACAACTGGGAGACGGATTGTCTCTGAAACTCCAAGTAAGGAGCGAGCAGCAAGAGTAGAGAGAGAGAGGCACTGTGAAATGGGGGAATGATTAAGAGGCAAAATGAGCAATATGTGTTGCTCTCTCAAGTTGCTAAAAAAAATTAAAAGTTGGTCTTTTTTAAAGCATCAGATCATAATAGCTACTCAATATGTTTTGGATGTCCACTTCGAATTCATATTGATAAACAGTAACTGACTTACTGTTAATAATCAGTAACAATTAGTAATATAGTAAACAAAACAATTAAGCAAGACTTGCTGAGGTGAAAACCTGTTGACAGAAAGCTGTGTTTCTCAGCTTCAATGCTAATTAAATGTATTAGTCATCTAGTGCTCTGCCTTTAAAATCTACAGGGACTTGAGATTCTGCAGAATTTTCCCTTGGTGGTGATTCTTCAACTCTCATCTGCAAACCAAGTGTCAGCCACAGAAATTCTCTACAGACAGATGCTGATGCATACATATGGACTTACACATGTATAGAGAGTTGAACACTAATTAAAGTATCAGCTTATTTCCTTTAGTCCCAGAGTATCTCCACTGCTGAAATTAAGAATTGTGAGCGTGTAGGCAAGGGCGTCCATTTCCAGTCAACAGTCCTTCATCCAGTTTTTATTATTTGACATTTGCTTTTGGAAGAAACAGAGTCAAAATGTTACAGCATAGAAGATCTAAAACTGAGAAATTGAGTTATGCCTTTGTTATCTAGATTTTTGAACACATGCAGCAAGCTGGTGTAACTCTTTAGCTATTGAGAAGAATGGTGGTGTTCAGTCATTACCTGTTCTCCCCTCCTAAGGAATTCTGGATTACCAATTTCCTTCTATCAGACAAGATTTTATCTGCCGGGGATGAAATATATCTCCAGCTGTTTAAGAGCAGTTCTGTGTGGCAATGCCAGGTCCCCCAGCTGCCACACATCTGGGCTTGTGATGGATGCCCATCTGGAAGTGAGTGAGGAACCAGCAGGCTCCATCCTCAGACATTCCTCTATTACTACATCTATTACTAAGAGAAGGCCATGCAGAGCTTCAGTCACTTTCACTGCAAAAATGGTGAAGATGTTTTATTTGATGTATTCGGTAAGAAAATCCTTAACCACACATATGGCTCAATTCATCATGCATGAAGGATTGCACTCTTTGTGGTGTGAGATGACGTCAAACGATACAATGAGTGCCAGAAGCGTGACTCCTGCAAGAGGCTTAAGTACCTGCCTGTGCTTCTGTGATAACATGTTACAATAATTTGACTTGAGAACATCCCTAGTTGTTTTCATAATCCTGTGCTGCGTGCTAAATGTTTCTGAAGTTTTTAAAAACTTATAACTTATTCCACGGTTCACCAAGATCTAAATGCAGGAATCTATATTTAAATTAGCTGTCTGAGCAAGTGGATACCTATTCAACACAGCCAACAGAATCTAAATAGATATTCAGCTCATCAAAAGATAGATATTTAGTCAACTGAATCTTTACACTCCAGTGACTGTATTGTCTAGGCATACATTCACTAAAAATGGAAATGTAGCCACCTACTTCATAATAGCATCTAATGCAAATATCTTGAGTTGGATCCGATTTCAGTTTTCTTTGAATTAAGTGGCAACTCTTATAATAATTTCACTACTAAACATTACTGTAACAACAGTTTATCTGTAGAGTCTTGTCTAAAACCATCTTCACATCACAGTATTCTTGCCTAGTAATCTTAACTATGATGGTGTTACTACTGCCTCTGAACTCAAGTAATATCGCAGATCTTTTGTTCCTTATCCAGATCAATCAAGAAATTAGCTGTGGGATTCCAAGCAATATGTAGTTGACCTCTTAGATTTCCTAAACATGGAAAAAAGAAAAGATTTCCTAAAAAGGTGGTGTATTTGGTCATCTCTATCCTGTCTAGTCCCATCTACTCTAAGCAACAATCTTCAAGAATATGCATATTTATTGTTGTGGGATTTTCTTTATAAGGGTTCGTCCTTAGAATCATCCAAAGCTATTCTCAGAATAATTATATAGTAATTTACTATATAAACACCTAGGATAAACCTATCTATGTTAGAGGTAGAAAAGTGCCATGAAATGTTTGAAATGTTAGATTGGGTGGAGGGAAGAAATGCAGCACAAAATCTGGTATTTACCCTTCTGCTTTGTAGAATTAATACATCTGTTGGTGTATTTCACAAGAAGACCTGCCAGTTCAGGTAGCAGCGGCTCAGGTTTTTTAATCTTTTACTGAATAGGATTTTCTTTTCAGGCACATTTCAGCCTGTGCTATTGCAACTCACTTTTATGTACATTAAATCTGTAAAACCAAATAGAATGGAAAGCATCCAAAGGATGTCAAAGCTCACTTGAGTGTGGAATGTATTCAGACTCCTCTCTGTATCTTCTTGTTGAATGTATCACAGGGTCTGAGATGGTCATTTTGATAAATAAAGGACTAAATACTTAATACTTTATTAAGGAAATGATGATGATAGTGAGGGTAGTGGGGAACCTGACATTCATGCTAGCATTTGGAGTTTCAGATTAGAAAGAACAAGACAGCATCACTTGCAGATATATGATTGTTTTCTGCTCACAATTCTATAGCCCTTCTCCCTGCTATGTTGTACTGCTGAAACTCAGAGCAGCAGAAAATGTTCCTGATGGGATGTTTCACTGCTGCCTTGAAGAGATGACTACCCTGGCACTTACTGGCAACTTGAAACCTTAGGATTTTCCTTTTCCTGTGCATGATATACCATGCCATCAGTGTGGACTATTGTTCAAGGTTCCTCTCAGACATCCAAAAATGCAAGTGCTCTAGATACAAGGTACATCCAGCATTAGCTCTATAAAGTGTCTGTAGTAAAGGAAGGACTCTTCTGTTGTTGAGTCCTTCAGGGAAAATGAAAGCTAACCACCGGATTGCATGCAAGTCATTTAGGTTGGTAATGCTCACTTAGAAAAGAACCTCTGTAACCACAAGAGAAATCCTGGGTATCACAGTGTGGGTTGTGTAATGCAAAAGCTCAGTTTATACAGCCGCCGTGGTACAGTTTTTAAATATTATGGTGTGCAACACAGACGATTCAAAGTATAGGTTCATGTATTTCTTTGGTCAAATCTTTATAATCTTTATAGCATATAAGAATCTTTATCTATTATTATTGCAACTGCAGATAATCATATGTTCTGTATTAAATATTTCTATTTTAATCTGGTTCCCATGCAAGTTCAGGAGCCAAACCTGTCCAAAGAAGACTTATCTGTCTGTACGTACTCAGAAAAGCAAAAGGCTCAGTATAAAATTCATGTTCCTTGGCCTGTTATCTTTGACCCCTAATAACAATAAATACTGCAATTATTTCTCTAATCCATACTTGAAAGTGTTCCCACTGGCTATACAGACAAATGAAGATTTTATTACTGCCACCTATTGTTACAAGTAGAGAATTGAACATATTTTCATAATTATAGTTTCCAAATGGAAATATAATTGGAAAATAACAAGATTGTTCCAGTTGAAGCATTTGTAAATTAGCATGTTTGGGTTGCTTCCTCACTAGCATCATTTTAAGAGCTATAAAAAAAAAAAGACTATTGCAAGTGATAAGAAAATTTAAGTTCTTCATGGACACCTGCTAAAATGAAGCATTAAGCCGAAAAGGAATGCTTGGTACTAGAACGCTTGGCATCAAAGTAACTTGTTTCCATAGATATGATAATCCAAAATCTGGATCTGGGTGTCCATACTCACTTTAGAGGTAAATTGAGAAAGGTGGGGGCCTCAGAGACCTTCACTAATGAGTTTTTTACGTTTATTGTGTGATTACTGCAGCAATTATATCTTGCATGTGCATCAGAGAATGGTTTTGTTTCCAAACCAGATAGAAACTTCTTAATGGGAAATGGTGATAGAATTCTGATTAGCATCATATGACTGGATGCTACCAGATAAATAGTTGAAAGCACTTATGGATATATTTTATTCATCCATTCATTTATTTTCTGAACTAAAGCCTTGGAAACTGGAATTGCAGAGAAAATACAAAATTTAAAATAACACAGAGGAATTTAAATAGTAAAGCCCAATTAAAAAATGGTTTATTTTTGCAAGTCCTACCAAATTTGGAGCACTTAGATCTCACTGGTAATGTGTCACAGTTTGTATGATAACAAGCCCACATATTTCTGCTTGGTGCTAAGTATACTATTTGAGGCTGAAATATAGAATCTTGGCAAAGTTTTTTTTCAGTAATATTGAATACTTTTCAGGCCTTGAAATGTTTACTGATTTTTTTTACACAGAATTCTGTATGATTGTATTAATTTTTAAATTTAGTTTTTGCCTTTGTGAGTACTACGAACATGCAATTAAAATATTTTACAATAGTTAAAACACACCAATAAAATAACAGTTCCTTACCAGTTGTAATGTTTGTTAGTCTGAGTCTTTCTGCGGGGAAAGGAGTTAATGTTTTTAAAGATATCTGATATCTGTCTGCCCATATCCACATTCATATTTTTTTGAAAAAGAGCAATCAGTAGAAACTTCTACTGGTTTTGACGATTCTGAAACTCCATTTGGAAAATCACTGCAAAACTATAAATTTGTCTCCATGTCTTACTTGGAGTCTGAAATGCAGATTTTTGAGATTTTTTGTTTCCTCGATGGAGATAGGACTGAATAAATAAGTTCCATTGGGTAGAGTATAGACTAGCTAATACTTTAGTTTTTTGACATTTTGGACTAGAACAGCACACTGTAAGCATTGCCCTTTGACACTGTGTGCAAGTCTCCAGAAAGTTCATATGGAAATGGTGGAGTTGACTGAGTCAATTATTTCACCCTTTTACTTCTCAGAAGATAAATCAATGCATGCACACCCTGGTGCTAAATAACAGTTTATTTTTCTTTCAAGCAGAATTAGCAAATCTCAACCGTGCAAGAGTTTTCTCTCTACTCAAGAGAAAAACAGCTAAAAAAGGTGCAAACTTCTTCCCAGATCTATCGTGATCCACCACCACACGTTCTCAACTAATTTCCCGTTCTACTGAAATCTTCAAATTCCAAAATTACAGTGATTCACAGAGTCACATCATGGTATGGCATTCATTAGAGCAGGAGCAGATGACTCTGAAGGTCTTTTTAGGAAAGGACAGTACAGGGCAGTGATTACTAGTAGATTACTCTCTTACTAGCTAAGAGAGGGGAATGTGAACCAGCAATCAGAGGTCTTTAGCGGTTAAAAGTCTTTAATTCCTATCCCTCTGATAGGAAGTAATACCATTGTTTTAAAACCAGTATTTTAATACCATTGAGTATTTCTTGAAATAAGGAAAGATGTTGGTCAGAAGCAAAAACCAGTAAATTCAAATGCCTAGAGAAAAAATATTAATATAAGAAATAAGCTGTATAATTAAGAAAATAGAAGAACTTACTTAAACATTTATATTTAGTTTTTCAAGATTTATCCTATAAAACAGACTGTTAGATAGTCAGCTCTAAAGAGAAAAAAAAAAACAAAAAACACAAGAAAACTGTTAGGGATTAAACAATATCTACTGAGGCCAGATTAGTCCTTCCATTGACTTCAAGAGTCTTTGGATGTTGCTTCCTTATCGAAAATACTACTTTTCTGGCAATACTACTTTTCTGAAAGAGTGGTCAAGCACTGGAATGGGCTGCCCAGGGAGGTGGTGGAGTCACCGATCCTGGAAGTATTCAAGGAATGTTTGGATTTTGTGTTGAGGGACATGGTTTAGTGAGTACTATTGGCAATAGGTGGATGGTTGGACTGGGTGATCTTGAAGGCCTTTTCCAACCTTGGTGATTCTGTGATTCTGTGATTCTTCTGAGAGTGTAAAGTACTTTTAATTTGTTAAATATTTAGAGACATGATCCCAAGGAAAAAGTCTTAGCATTCTTCAGGGACATGAGCTGCATTACAGTGAAGTCTATGATACGCATACAGATTTTGGTCCATCTCATCCAGACTGAGGTGAGCATCTCTAATGACCATGGAGTTTTGTTATCAGGCAGTAGGCATTCCCACTGCCCCTGGAGGAGGTTCATAAGCAGGTAAGGTAGTTTATAGGAAACTATTCAGTTCCTACTGCCAAACTGTAAGGCAACGATAGCCCTTTTTACTCCCTGAAGAACTCATCTATAGAAATAGGAAATATTAAGGTTGGAAGGAACTTCAAGGGATTTGTAGTCCAACTTCCAGCACAAAGCACAATAGAGTGCAAGGTCAGACCAGGCTTTCTAGGGCTTTATGTCAGGCAGGGAATTCACACCCTCTCTAGACAGCCTGTTCCACTGCTTAAATGTCTTAACTGTGGTTGTTTTTCTTTGTAGCCAGTCTGAACCTCTCTTGTTTATCTTGCACTTGTTCTTTGTATTCTAGTTTCTGTATTTTGAATAAAAGTATGTTTTCTTTCAATTCAAATGAAAGCGGATGGAAGTGTATTTTAAATATGTAAGTCTTCATTTCATGAGTTGGTAAACAAGTGAGTTTTTTCTGTAAGTTATCCTTGGTTAACTTGGTTTAAGTGAATAGTTGAAAACTCACCCTTCCACATTTAGAGAAAAACAGATTTCATTTAAAAGTGAAAATATCACTAATGAGTCACGCTAGTAAACTGCTATCAACTGAGATGCTCACAGTTGTTACTGTGGGATTTTAGAAGATCAGGAGAATGAAAATGCAACAGTACTTTAAATTCTGCTTTGAGCCAACAAGGCAAAAAAAAATCCATCAGTCATAAAGGTGAAAGAATGTACTTTGGATTCTGATTGATACCAATTAAAGGATTAGAGGTTATTACGTACGTAAATTAAAACCCATTCAACGTTGTTATAGTTGAAAGCACTCCTCTGATCATATTAAAAAGAAGCCTGAACTGGAGATGAATAGCTGTCCCTTTGTTAGAAACAAAACAACATATAAAACCTTTTGATGTAATAAAGAGAAAATATAGGCAAAAGCAGGAATTTACAAAATTTTAAATGGCAGAATCAAAGACAGTAGTCATTGTATGTTTGCAGAATAAAACAGATGGGCAGTTAGTTTTTCAATTCTGTTTAAGAGCAAGAATAGACCTTGCATTCAACATAATTGTTGAAGTATTTCAAAACAATGAAGAGAAGCTAGCATCTGCATTTGCTGTAGAAGGATTTTCTGGAATCAGATTAATATTAGCTGTAGGAACGCAAGCTGGTGGTTCTGTTATTCACATCTGAAGTTTTCTTTAGGCCTCTTTAGCATTTTTATGCAAGTATGTCTTGCAGTAATCAACTTGAGTTTAATCTCAGTTGTACAAATAAAACCTTGTTTATTTTGTTCATTTATATGAAATATGAACATTTCTGTCATGTTCCAAAAGCAAATAGAAAAGCTCTATTGACCATCTACATACTATTTATATATGATATGCCTGTCACATCACATCTTACAGGTCTCTTTCGTTAACTAAACAACTCTAATCTATTCGTTGTTTCCTCTCAGCCATTACTTTTTAATTTGTGGTTGTTCAGCCTTCCAAGATCTTTTCTTTTTTCGGTGCTTTATTTCAAAAACTGTGAAATCAGATAGCTTGAGGAACCTAACACTGTTTTATATCATTATACATTTTTCAATATTTCCTTAGGTAAACTGAGCAAAGCATGGTTGATTTCATCAGCCACAAGCCTGTCCTTTCTAGATTAATATTTGAAGTCCAATAGAGACAAAAAGGAATGAAAAGTGGCAATGTCCTGGCTGTTACTTCATAGCAGTACACGTGGAACTTTTTTGGAGATAGCTCTGGATTTCAAGCTTTACAGTAAATAGCATCACCATATGCTTTACAGTCTTCTTCTATATGACTATTTAATCTATATAAGGAACACAAGTGTGGCTTCTTCCTTTTAGAGCAATTAAGATCATTCTCTTCTAGTCATTTTATCTGGTACTGGCAATATATTCACCTTATTTTCACACTCTTATTGAGATTTCTCAGACTCCTTATCAGCAGTTTTTTTTCTATGTCGCATAGCTAATTAGCATTATGTTACAACTACAGTGAATTGCAAAGCATTTGAATTTTAACCTCCTTTCATGCTAGAGATAAGCTATTTATTTGTCAACGGTTTATGGGCTGGTCCGGCCCAGTTCCGTGACCAGCAGGGCGGAGGGATCTGCGGATCCGAGCCTCTGGGAAAGGGGAAGCAGGGGACCCCAGAATACTTGAAAACAACAGCACTGATCTGAGGTGGAACAAATGATTTTACTAAATATAGTATTAGTAAAATACAATGAGAGAGAGAGAGAGAGAGTCTGTTTGAATTGTATAGACCTCACCACAATGCTGGGGTGAGAAGTGCAGTCCAGTTGAGTGACTGAAGTACAGACGGCGAAGTGCAGATGGCGAAGCGCAGGCGGCGAAGCGCAGATAGCGAAGCGCAGACAGCGAAGAGCAGGTGAAGAAGAAGGATCAGGTGACCTTGCTTGGAGTTATATCCCCTTGCTGACCGCAAAGTCTCCTGGGGAAATGTAGTTCTTCTCCGACGGACAAACATTCGGCAGATATCAAACCCCACCCCCAGTGCATTACATGATGTTATGGTGTGGAACACTGATGACCAAAAATCATAAAACCATGACATTATTCCTACTATTTTCTTCATGAGTATTTAAGCCCTGGGATAGATTTGAATATGTGCAAGCTCTGATTAGCTTCCATCTGCACTGGACTAACTGGACTATACCAAAGATTCCTTCCAGGTCCCTTATAAATCTTTCATGAACTTGTTTTTAGCCAAAAGGAAGAGGAAAAATAGTGATGAACAATTAGATGTGTTATGTTTCATAGATTCAAAATTCAGGTGGGAATGGACCTCCAGAACTGTTAAGAGTCCACTGTTCTGCAAAAAGCAGGGTCAGCTGTAAGATCAGAACAGGTTTCTTGACTTTTATTTAGTCAGGTCTTGAAAACCTCCAAGGATGGAAATTACACAACCTTTCCAATTCTGAATTTAGAAAATTATTAACCAAACTTAGTAATTCCTGGAAAGAATGTGGATGGAAACAGTGAATAAAACTGAAAATGTTTGAGCTTTAGTCCTTTACAATCAACAGAATCTTTTCAAGTGAGTTCAGGAGACTCTGATTGGCATATGCAATGAATATGAGTGACTCACTGTGTTACTCCACGTAGAAAGAATGTCTTCGGTGTCCACTTGACCTAGATATTAAAGACACAAATAGATTATCAATTATTCATTATTACTTGGAAAATACATGAAGCACCTTTTTAAGGTACTTCCATCCTTCAGGCAGCCTTATTTGACGTTCCTTGCTAGGTGAATGAAGAAAGCCAGAAATGGTTTCATAAGCAATAGCAACAAGTAGAAACTGAACCATATTTCTTCCAACCTTTTTTTCTCATTTGTTTTCAACTCTGCTTTTTTGGGTTGTTATATTAGTTACAATATATAACCTTGTCCTGTCAGTGAGTGAAGACTTTGAAATTTTTTCTGTTTCCATTTCTGTATTTTTTCTGTGTATAAAAAGAAGAACTGGAGTAGCACCAGCACAGAATGAGAAAGTCAAGGTTTAGAAATTAGTTATAGACAACTCTGTTGTTGGTGAATGATTTTGAAGGTAGCCCAGGGCTTTTCTGAGTCTGGACATGAGTAAGTTTGCTGTCTGCAAAAGTCTTTAGAATTTTCTAGTGAGCTAGTTCAATATACTGGGATTATGAAATGAGTATTTCAGTTCATTATATCAGCTAGGAGTATAAACAACAGGAAAACCCTGAAGTTAAGGAACTGAATTTCACATCCCTCTTTTCCACATTTGAACAAGTTAGCTAAAAGGAAAAACTTTTTCTGATGATGTGTAGTCAAAACAGAATTTCATTTATTTAACATTTCTGAATTTAACAGCTTAACTAAAGAGTTATTATCTTTTAAATCCATATCTCTACAGAAACAGCATTTTCACTATATAAATGAATTTAACCAGAGCATTTATTCAAAGGAACTAGCTGCCTTTTGGTGAACACCACAAGCTTTCCATTCTGAACATATCCTCTAACTATAACTGCAATGCTCTTACACTTTCCAAGTCTTCACACTGACTCTGTTGAAGCCAAATGTATTAAAGGTGCAAAGACATGACTGTGAGCTCATCCCTCTCCAGTCTGTAAAGCTTTCAACAAGGTGCCTCCAGTGGGGTGATCTTCGAGTTCTATGCTGTAGACTGGGAATAACTACATAATAGACTGCTACTGGAAAGCACACTTTTTAGTGTTAATTTGTGCTTTATTTTCTCATATATCTCATATATCACATATAGACAACTCCGGGCATGTGATCTGAAAACAGTAGTATCTTATGCTCAAGGGGAAAAACACACATAGGAAACTTGTTCCCCTTCTTGTTTAGGTTAGCCCATGACATTTACTTGCTGTAAAGTCAGTTTAAAAATATGAGATTGGAGACATGGTGATGAGTCTATCAAGTTGCGTCAGGTACAGATGAATCTATTAAGTTACCTCTGCAAGCTGATAGACCCTGCCCCCAGCTGCGGTCCTGCCTCAGAGAAAATGAGCAAAGACAGTGATGGAAAAGATCCCTCAGGTAAGAATCAGTATCAAGTATAAGCCACTGCTTGCATTAGTCACAGAAAGACAAGCAGAGGTATAATTTTTACTGCTCAGCTTACTGAACATTGCAGATACAACTGCATGTAAGATATATTTGACACTATATGCGGTTGACTAGTGGATTTGTCAGTGTCTTTTCTGGTGACAATAAAAATACGCAGTCTATGTAATAGTGCAAAACCATAATAGATATTCATATTGTTTAAAATCATCTTCTTAAAAAAAAAAAAAGAGAAAAGGCATGTACCAGTTACATGTCCCAAGTTCCCTGGGAGACACATTGCTATAGACTTGACAGTAGCTCATAAAGTCAAATATTTCCTTTCTCTCAGTTTTATTCTCAGGGAAGTACTCATGATTTTATCATTCCAGTCCTAAGAGTTGGGTTTTTTTTCCTCAGTTTGTTGAAAACAGTATGAAGAATGAATTTATCACTGATATTAACAAGCCACAGAATGGCACTCATGGATATGACTGTAACTCCAATTTTTCACCCATATGAGAAGTGCAGAGTCATATTATGCTTGTTAAGTCTTGTAAAGACAAAGTTTTAAATATTTAATTCAATAGTTATTAGTCATAATTGCAAGTTCATTTCCACTGAAAATCATGGTGTACTATATAGTCATGGGCCAGATACAAAGTTGTTGAAATCACAGTTCAATCTCTTATTGGGAAACAGTTGTCAGTAATTAGAGATCAGCTCGTTACTAGCAAATATATTTGATATCAGATGAGAAGTAGCTTTTCTGAAAACTGTCTCATTAGCTGAGAGATAACGTATAAAACTACATATAAAAATGTATAACATTTCCTATGCTAATTCGACAAAAGTCTTATAAAAAAGGCATTCAAACCTACAGTTCATCTGTATCTCATAACGTCAGCCATGTGAAATCAGAGGAAGGAGAGTTTCTGATATGGTAAGCTATGTGCCAAGAGAGTGTGAGGAAGAGGAAAGAAACAAGTTAGAAATCAGAGATTTGTGGTTGACATGGATTCTAGGAGAGATTTCCTCTTTATATTACAAGTATATATCAAACTTTCTCCTGAATCAGACCACTATAGATAGCCTGTAAGTTATACAGAAGAAAAGCAGGTGTTCACACTGAAATATTAGTATAAATTTCCATTCCAGATGGTAACGCATAGTGAGATCATTTTCCTTATGCACGCACACATCCTACAATATTATGCAGAACGTGATTCAAAACAATTCTTTATTTATTCTGTTTCCCAGCTTTTGCTTCACAAACTGTAAATATAATCTTCGTGTACTTCATATTTTCATATGATTCTCAGGAAAAGCTAAAAAGTTTGGAATTCATAGTATTAGGCTGCAAGTTGACTTTTGTCAACAAAGATATCGAAGTCGCTTCATACATAATGTATACAGATGCTATTGCTATCTTATTCCTGAGATTTCCTTCAGAAATCATTCTACATTTAAAGTAAAAAAAAAAAACTTCTGATGCAATACTATCCTTTTGCAACACTTCATTCTTCTCTTTATTCCATTCATGGGAAAACTAGGTAAAATTTGTTAGTGAAATCTAAATATGTGTAAGTACATATTTCAGACAGGATTTATAGTGAAACGTTTAAATCAGAATAATCAAGTCATCCTTTGGCTGCATTAAAATACACAGATCTTTGGAATACATTTTTCAATGCCTTCTCTTCTGAGATCTGTGAAGAATTTAGCCCAAGAGGCAAATATTTTGCACAAGGCAGATCAATGTATCTCCCCTTCAGGAAATGCAATACTGCTTCAAAATTGTATTAGGTGTGAGCTGCCAGTGTGAAGGCACTGTCCAGCAGTGGTGAAGAAAAGTTGTCTCCATTGTTCTTGACAGCAGAGTAAAGGTCAACTTAAAAAGACAAGCATGGCTCTCTAACCAGTGTCTTTTCTTTGTGCCAAGAACATCAGAGTTGAGCTGATGTTTTGATACATCACATCCCACATTTCCTTAGCACCACCCCTTTTCCAAGCCTGCTATTTACCATTACAAGCAGACACGTGTAGATTCAAGTGCTAAAAAGGGAGCTGCTAGACCTGCTTGAGTAGTATAAGATCTAGCAGGACTCTCCAATATGTGAGTGATTCATGCATATGAGCATGGCAGATTAGTAGGTCTGGCAGAAAGGATAGATCAGTGATGTTCCCAGTTAACTGATTTCTTGTGTCTGTCACATGCAGAGTCCCTGAGGCAATCAGGCACGTCCAGGATGCGAATCTTCCATTTTGTTGTTCCCACTACTTTAAAGAGTAAAATACATCTTGAAAGCCAAATCTTTGTCAATGCTAACCATATGAAAACAAAAACATATGAAAGAGAAACCTAGGCAACATCTTTAGTATGCATGCTTTCAAGGCAGTAAATAATGTAGATAAAAATCATTTACCTTTGTATATGATATGATTTTCATTGCTCTAATTTAAGTTACTTGGCCCCTGCAAACATATGGAAAACATTTTTAAATTGCACATTTTCTTTTGCTATGAATTATAATACACGCATTTTCTTATTTTACAGGGATATCAAACCTGACAACATATTACTGGATGAACATGGTGAGTAAATATTGACTGCATTCTCCAAGATGCCTCTAATTTGTGAGCTGTCTGTGATATGGTGGATCATGGTTTTTAAGTAAGCTTGAGCTGCAGGATTCCAGTTGAAATCTGGACATTCTGCACATCCTCCTGTCCAATTGGCAGTTTTGCAACATTCATTCCTATGGAAAAAAAAAAAAAAAAAGCTGATCTGAATTGAACATGAAAGAATTAATAGGAATGAGGATCACCAGGGACACCAATCAAAAATAAGTTAATATTTTAATAACATGATTACTGTAAGTCACTGAGGGTAGGGAAACCCTTCAGAGGGATTTAGATAAGCTGGATCACTGGGCTGATATGAATGTGATGAGGTTCAACAAGGCCAAGTGTCGGGTCCTGCACTTTGGGCACAACAACTCCATGCAGCATTATAGGCTTGGGGATGAGTGGCTGGATGAGTGTGAAGAAGAGAAGGACCTGGGGGTGTTGGTTGATGCTCAGCTGAACATGAGCCAACAGTGTGCCCAGGTGGCCAAGAGGGCCAATGGCATCCTGGCCTGCATTAGAAACAGTGTGGCAGCAGGAGCAGGGAGGTGATCGTCCCCCTGTACTCAGCATTGGTGAGGCCGCACCTCGAGTACTGTGTTCAGTTTTGGGCCCTTCACTACAGGAAAGATGTTGAGGCCCTGGAACGTGTCCAGAGAAGGGCAACAAAACTGGTGAGGGGTCTGGAGCACAAGTCTTATGAGGAGCGGCTGAGGGAGCTGGGATTGTTCAGTCTGGAGAAGAGGAGGCTCAGGGGAGACCTCATTGCACTGTACAACTTCCTGAAGGGAGGTTGTGGTGAAGAGGGATTTGGCCTCTTCTCCCATGCAACGAACAGGACCCAGGGAAATGGCTGCAAGTTGTACCAGAGGAGGTTTAGGTTGGACATGAGGAAAAACTTTTTCTCTCAGAGAGTGGTCAGGCACTGGAATGGCTGCCCAGGGAGGTGGTGGAGTCGCCGTCCCTGGCAGTGTTCAAGAGGCGCCTGGATGAGGAGCTGCGAGATGTGGTTTAGTACTTGTGGTAGCAGTGGTAATGAGAAGACAGTTGGACTAGATGATCTTACAGGTCATTTCCAACCTTGTGATATACTATGATTCTATGATTCAATGATAATCGCTCTTTAGGGACCTTCCAATACAGCAGTACCAAGCATCTATTTTCTGTACTGAAATCATGAAGGATTAGGAAATTTCAAATAGCAAAATATTGTTCATCTGAAATTATTTTCCTAAATTTAGATGCGAAATCTGAAATTTGCCTCTAAAATGCCTGTAAAATTTTCATGGTTCTACATATAGTTCTGGCTCAAAAAATACTTAAAAATGTCTAACAACATAATCAGCTTTGAATTTTCAAGACTATTTCCATGATCTCAAGGAAAAAATGTGCTGAGTGAATAAAAATTCTGACTTTTTTTTTATGAGAACCATACAGATGCAGAGAATATATGAAGTATTTTGCTAAAATGAAATGCATCTTTTTGCAGCCATTTATAGCAAGGATACGAGAAAATATAACAAAAGCAAGTTTTGACCTTGTATTAATTAGAACAGAAGTACAAGACAGACAAAATGGAAATTAACATGTGTTTGCTGCTGGGAAAGACTTGTTTTGCTTTATACACTTCAGAAATCGACTAAGAGCAGTTAATCTCTGAAAAAAATACAGACTTGAAATGATGCCAAAGATACAATTATTTTTCAAAATCTGTTGTAGAGCTGCTGGGTCAGCATGTTAAAGTTGATTAAAGAAGTAACATTTAAGACAGCTGGAATTTACCTCTGGGAATACTGACGCCAATAAAACTTAATGATATTTCAGTCTTAAACCATCTAGGACTTCAGGAATTTAGTGTTTCAGACTCACATGTGTTAATTTTCCCTAGACACTAATATCAGCAAATAAGCATGAAATAGAAATATCTTGTCTTTAAGTCCTGTGTGAATTAAAGATGGAAAGGCAACATGAAATGACTATGAGTGTTAAATCTCTGATTGACAGCCTTTGAAGTAGTTACGCCTATCTCTCCTTGCTCCTCAGCAAGGTCAGTTACAACACAAAATCAGCCTCTTGGAAGTGCTTTCCTATGGGATCCAATGTAGTGTAGATGAGCTATGCAAGAGCCAGCAGTATGTTGCAGAATTACATTTTGGTGACTACAAAATATTCAGCAACAAAATTAGCTAGTGCCAGCTTGGAAATATTGGGATGGATAGCCCCTGCTCTGCAAAGCAGCATGGTGCTTCACCAGTCTTTACCAAGGTAGACCTTGGTGAGCAGAATTAATCAGCTCACAGACCTGCTGTGTCTGGGTGCTGTAGTTCTCCCAGTCTGGGCAAGAGACCCTATACTCACTAAATGAGATGACGATGTAGTAGTAGTGTCATGCTGGTCATCATCGTTTATTTATAGATACAGACTCATTTAGATCATCTGATCCATTTTGGTTGTCTGCACTTAAGCATTAATATCTATTTCTCTTCAGTGAATAATACAGAGGAAGTTTTGTGTAAAGATATAGAAAACCAAATTTTGCATTTAGACACATGAATCCTATCCAAAAGCCCTAAAAAAGCTTCAATTTAAATGCAACACTGTATGGGAACTGCTGAATCATGGCCTGAACCTCTGATAGATCACCTGAGGTGAGCAATGAGTCAGCCCTGGGAGCACAGGTGAAAGCAATTCACCTATGCTGTCAGAAGAGGTGGAGGCAGGCTCCACGTCTTCTAGAACCCATTTAAGAGCTGACTAGCAGTAAGGAAGGATGTCTTCTGGAGATTGCTCCTTTGGAGTTTCATAGGGAGTAGAGGATATGGGTAAGTATTCTATCTATTCTCTTTTGGTATAATAACTGCTTAGCCAAACTCTCTGGTATGTTTCGTAATTATAACATCTGTACATTCATTGATTATATAGACACTTCACAGTAAAACAATTTTTTTGAGGAACCATCAACTTTCACTTAGCAAAAATAAATAAATAAGCAATTGTTCAATATATGTGTGTGTAAGGTAAGCAGCTTCTTTACTCTGTTTCTGTTCGTATGGCTGTTGCATTTGAACAAATCCTCACTTCCTGTAGTGTAGGAACTTAAGTGTTCTGCTGAAGTTCTGATGTAGTAGTGGATGAGTTTGGTCATCATAAGAAGTGTCATACTATATAAGAACTGTGAAAACAGATAATTAAGATAATATTTAAGCCTCTAGCAGAAGATGACTGTCAGATGTCCTTGAGATATTCACTCTCTCGTGATGGGAGAGATTAGAAACATTTTCAGGGTGCTGCAGCAGGAACATTGGCGTCCCTTTTTTTTTTGGTTCAAACTCTAAATTGAACTAAGTAAACAAATCTCTTCTGTTGTGTTTTCTTCTCTCCCAGAAGGCTTATAACTATCAATAACCTCTAAATTTAGCAGTAGAGTTCTCTTCTAGCATGTGCCTCAAATAGATACTCCAGTAACAACTGAAAAAACTGCTTTGTGGTTCATGGCATCTACTATTATTTTATTATACAGAGAAAAGAACTACAGAAATCTCCTGATAACAGTATTCTGTTCCCTCCACCACTCTTTTCACATTAATGGCTTAAATCCATATATCTGAAATGATAGTGTTTAGGACTAAAGATTGACAAGTCTGGTCTATGTTGTATTTTTCCTGAAATGTCAAAGAAATTAACGATCCCTTTAAATATTTCCGTGATCTATTAGTTGTTGCATCTGAGGATGTCTGAAATATAGAAAAACAAAGAGTATTAATCATATTAGGATATTGGTTTTTTGTGTTTTTTTTTTTTTTTCTTTCAGAGATGATAACTTGTTCTTTCTATAGCTACTTAACAGCATTATTAGCACTTCAGATCATTCTGCAGAAATCATGAGGCTCCCCTTTTGACATCCAGATTTTGTGTAGTGCAGAGCAACCAAACTGTTACTATACTGTTTCCAAGAATTTGCAAGGGTTTGATTTCCTGTCAGGCAAGTGTGAAATGATGTCTTGAAACAAGATACAGCAAGGTTTCTGCATGGCATTCTGCATTTCCTTTCCCAAGGAAGACTGGGTTGATGATTGGACTAGATCATCTTAGTGGTCTTTTCCAACTCTAATAATTCTATGATTTAAAGAATTCACCTCCAGATCATACACGGGATCCCAGCCAGTATTCTACCACAGTCAAAAGATCATCTCCACAGACAGTGTCCGCTGCCAATTCTAGTCATCAGATGCTTCGGTGATCCTTATCACCTGCAATTTTTATATTAGGTTGTTAGTAAAGCTTTGTATATTCCCATTAAAATCTGGATGGGTCTCTGTTAATGAATTCTACTACTACTTCTTTGAAGCTGCTGCCAAAACTGGCCTTTACAACCACATGGAGAAACAAGTTCTACCAGTTCACCATCTTTTATAAAAGTGTTTTCTTTCATTTGTTTTGAAACATGCTGCTTGCATTCACTTTATTCCTCATTTTTATGACATCCCAAAACTCCTTTAAAAGCTTTTATAATTGACTGGTTTATTGCTTCTATCAGTAATAATTTTACTCAATAATCATTTCTCTTAGGAGGGAGAAAGGTAGATTCAAGTTGGTGTGTTATTTGCCTTTTTATATACAACTATATTATTTTATGATCATCAAATCTTTCCTTAAAAGTCTATTTCCTTGTTTATGTGAGACTCTCAACTCTCATTTGGAAATTAACATCAAGTTTGAAAAATGTAGACAATGAGCAATCTTTGGTCTTAAAACTAAAAATAGGATGAATAAAAATCACCACCCATAAATTCAATAGTTTAAGCCCTGAATGCTGACTCCTGAACACACCTTAAGCAGGACCATCAGGCTTCTAGCAATCTCCTGATGATGAGTGTCCAGCTGCCAAGGCATGCAAAGATCATCTGGATGCAAGATGACACTCTTGTACTCAATATAGATGAATGTGAAGAACTGGTTTTTAAATAGTTTATAGAGTTCGACCTTCTGGGCAAAGTAGATCTGAACATGATCCAGAATATTACTATGCAGAGATTTCTTATCAGCTCTGATGCATGCTGAGCTGGTGGCATTAACTCCAGACTGGTATTTTTTTCTTTCTGTCCTCAGATTCACCCCTTCGCTTTCATACCCTAGAATATTAAAACTCATTGAAACTTGTTAGTCAGCCAGCCTCAGCCACCTATCAGAACTTGTTTTAATAACAATTATGATCTATTCTCATTTAGCAAAAAAAAAAAAAAAAAAAAAAAAATCAGTTATAGTCAAAGATGATTTGTTTTATGCCTTAGATATTTGGTGGATATGTGATAAACTGATGTACACGTGCCCTATTTGTTTATACCTCATGCATTCTTTCTGAGATGCACACAAAGCTTTAAAGGGTCATATACTGTCTGTAGAAATTAACTTACAGATTTGCCTTACTTGGCAGCACACTAGAGGAATGCAGTTCTTGAAATAATTGTCATTGAGATTCTTTCTACTGAAGATTAAGGGTAGTTATGGCACTAAAGGACATAGTCTAGTGGGCATGGTGGTGATGGGTTGATGGTTGGACTAGATGATCTTAGTGATCTTTTTCAGCCTTTATGTTTCTATGAAATATACGTGTATACTTAGCTGAAACTGGTGCAATCAGACTTGAAATAACCATTTTGCAGAGAGCTGGAGAAATGTATGCATTTGCCTCCTCCACTATCTGCTATCCTCTCATTATCAGATGGAGTCATGCATCCTAGGACATTAAGCAAAGAACTCTTCTGTTGTGATACTTGAATTTATTTAGGTTCTGTTGAATCTGCTGTGCATTGCCCAGCTTCGCAGCTCTTAATAGCCAAATCCAGGTGGTGCTGACATACTGTTCAGTCCAGTACCGTACTTGGTACCTGAGAAGGTAGCCAGGATACTGGACTTGAGCTTGATGGTCAGTTTTTCTAGATAAAATCCGGAAAGAGAGATCAAGTACAAGGCGTGAAGCTCAGAAGGTAAAATGACCCTGTGAACTGAAATTTTGGAAATAGATTAAAATAGCCAGAACTGTTGTATTTTTACTGCAGAAATAGTTATCTTTCATCCCTCCCTCTACTCTGTCCTGGTGAGGCCTCACCTTGAGTACTGTGTCCAGTTCTGGGCTCCCTGGTACAAAAAAGACAAGGATCTCCTGGAAAGAGTCCAATGGAGGGCCACAAAGATGATCTCTTCCTATGAGGAAGGGCTGAGCAACCTGGGTCTGTTCAGCCTTGAGAAAAGAAGATTCAGGGGGCATCTGATCAGTGTCCATAAATATCTAAGGTGCAGGAAGCAAAGGGACAAGGTCAGACTCTTCTCAGCAGTGAGTGGCAATAGGACAAGGGGAAATGGCCACAAATTGAAGCACAGGAAATTTTGCACAAATGCATTTAAGAACTTCTTCACAGTAAGGGTGACAGAATGCTGGAACAGGTTGCCCAGTGAGGCTGTGGAGTCTGCTGCTCTGGAGATGTTCAAAACTCACCTGGGTGCCCACCTGGTCTAGGATCTGCTCTGGCAGGGTGGTTGGACTACTCTCTAGAGGACCTTTCATCCCCTACAATTCTATAACGCATGTGACTACATGCATCTGCAGCCATAAAAATGTCATAGAGACTGATTAGAAAGGCTCATAACAAACTGGGGTCTGTTTGCAGTCCTTATGGCAGCACAACCACCACCTACCCAGAGGACACCTTTCCGGTCCTCCATGGCAAACTACCAGCCCTCTAAGCGTCAAGCAAAATCTGTGTTCAGGCACCCCAGAGGCTGTAGAAGAACAAAGGTGTTCTTTTTTCCAGAGATACAGATGTGGTTTTGCTGTGTGGTGCTGTGAGCATGGGAGCAAAGCATTACTACTTTATCACCAGCAGCATGCAGAGCTCTCAAGCCTATCTACTTTCCTTACAGAGAGGCATTTTTAACAAAACACACCAACTAACATTTATAACCCTTCACACATGTGCTACTTTGGTTTTGTTAAATGAAAAGAAATTTAATAAAAGGGAGAGAAAACAGTGCATTGCAGGAGAGGCAATTTTCATTACAAATCAACTGTTTGGATCAGTTTGAATGGAATATTATGTGATAGGTGTTTTGCAACAGGCTATCATGCTGGCATTCTAATAGGGAGAATCATTTACAGTAGTGTCACTTAAATGACACAACTTTATAAAAAAAAATTCTTAGTTTTCAAGATCGTTGTAGCTTTTCATTCTACAGTGCACGTGGAATTAAAGCATCAATGCCATGGACTGCCTGTGTGTGGTTCAATTGTCCTTCTCAATAAGCATTCTGCCATCATGTTCTACTGCAGAAATGAACTGCAGTTCTCCTCACTAGCCATGAGCTGCAGCCAGCAAGAGGGAGGAATGCCATCTTGGAAACTGGTGGCAAGACAGGCTGTGCTCTCTGACTGCTTTTATGGGAAGCAACACCTTCCACTCTCTATGAAGGAATTACTTGCTCTGCTCAATGCTTTTGTTTACCTTTTGCTCATGTTTTTTGGGCAGGGTGTCTTAGGAGGAAGCATCACCACAACAGAAGGAGTTCTTGCGAAGACTAAAAAATGTGTAAAGCACTTAATCAAAAACTTCTGCTATGTAACCCATTTGAAAAAAAATATGTTTAAGTTTGGAAATGAGATGTGCCTTCTTCCATTTTACTTTCAAAAGCATCCTAGGTCTGGCCAAATGAGGGGATTCTGAGAATTTCAGTTCACGTATGGCTGAAGACTGTTTGGAGGCTGGCAGGTACATTTCCTGGAGACTTTGAGTAGGATCTAGGTCAGATTGTCAAAGCAGTGTAATCGTTCATTGAGATTGCTGTTCCTCAGTCTGGCACTGGGGAAATGTTCAGTGTCAGGACCACAGGCAAATCAACTTTTACGTTCTTTTCATCTTTGACTGCTTCATGCCCAAAGCCTGCTCCACGCTGTGGACTGAGTGAGTTTGAGATCCTGATTTTAAAAAAGAGGAGGGGAAAGTATCAGAGGAACTCAACGTTCAGGACTCCACCTAAAGGCAAGATGTCTCAACTATGATTTGAGTGTGTGGCTAAGCTGGGGAAGGGAGCACCTATCCACGTCCTCCACAGTGGCATTGCCAGGTGGAATCACAGGCAAAGCGTCCACAGCAGGAACTAGCCCCTAAGTAGAAGATGCAAAACATACCAGCAGATTTATGCAGACAACATTGTGCAGATAGATACATTTTCATTCTGGATTTGCATTCAGTTTACTTGCCTAAGGCAGATGAGAATTAGCAACTATTGCCTTGCAATGGTAAAGCAATTTACCCTGTGCTTGCCATAAATCACCCTAGGGAAAAAGTAATGATGGTATGTTTGAGCCATCCAACCTGATTAGCTGAGTTTAAATCAGCAGTCTTGGTCAGGCAGCAAGTCCATGGTCTGTATTGTGTCAAATATCTTTCATCTTGTAATCTGCTGTCAAAGGAAGGATTGTCTGGGACCTGCTGCTGTTACACAAATGCTCCTCTGCTACCATGAATCTAATTTTGTAGTTATTGTATTTTTAAAATACCCTTTTTCTTCTCAGCTCCCTTTTTGCCCCAAGGACACCCTGAAAAAGCCAGGCTGATTGTAACACAAAGTGGATGTGATGGCAGACAGGTGTCATGAGTGCAGGAGATTGTGAGGGATGGCTCTAGTTAGAGAAAAGGTGAGGTAGAGTTCACACATCACTCCAAGAAATTCAGCACTGTTCTGTGCATTACTGCTCCGAAAAGACAATTGCTGTCCTTGGTTCTCACAGAAGGAGGAGGTTCAGGGACGGTCAGAAGTGAGGTTCAGTGTGCAAACAAATAATAGATACAACCATGCAGGGGGAAAAAAAGCATGTTTTTTTTTTTTTTTTTTTTTTTGTTGTCGTTACTTTTTTTTTTTTTTTTAGCTATGAGCTGTGCTTAATAGTAAATCATAAGACATTAAAACAGATTTATCAGTTAAACACTGAATAAAGCAAGGAATGTTTGTAAGATGTGCTATTTTGACTTCTGTTTTTACTTTGTATAATTGCAGGACATGTTCATATCACTGACTTTAACATTGCAACCATAGTAAAAGGCTCAGAAAAGGCTTCATCTATGGCTGGCACAAAGCCCTACATGGGTAAGTTTTCAAGACAGTTTCAAAAACGTAAGAAAATTCACACATGAAGGTTGACTCATGGTATATTAAAAGGATTTTAAGTTGTAAAATATATAGCAAATTTGATTGGCTTCTTTTTTATGAGTGTGTTAGCAATAGAAAATATCAGAGATGAAGGAACTGGGCAGGAACGTGGTCTCCACTGTGCTTTTAGTCAGGGTCTACTTGGTTTTGTGAAGTCAGGAAAGGCTCAGCTGTGATTTCCCCACAGCTGGAGACAAGAATAAATGATCATTTTCACTGCTGTGGTTATGATCTAGCAGAGAACACGTAATGTCTGTTAAAATGTATCTATGCACATCCTTAATTGCTCTGCTATGTTGAATACCTCAAAAATTTGTCTAACTAACCACTTAAGTACTTGCCCTATAGTTCTAAGGGGCATTTTATACCTTTTAATCATGTATTTAAAATGCATATCTTGAAGGCTGGGAGAGTAAAATGTGATTTTATTTTATCTGTATATGTATCTCAAAGTTAAGCATCTTGGATAAGATGATAATTCAAATTTTCCCCTGGAGCTGAAGGACAGAAGGCATCTCCTGTAGGTCATTTGTCCCGCAAAGTTATCTGCTAGCTTCCTCAACTAATATGTGTGATTTGTCCCACCTGTGGCTTTCTACTCATCTGCTATTTTAATTCTGTCTGTACGCAGAACTACTATAGCATGAGGAGATGACTAGCTAAAGGCAAAATATATTTAGGTTCTGGAAGCCAGAAATGTGCTATGAGCATGCCTGCTAGACCTTCTCTTGTAGACACATGTGACAACTATACATTGAAAAGTACTGATAAATTACCGTATTCTGAAAATGTCATTCAGGGAAGCAAAGGCCACTTTGCTATCTCACTTCTGCAAAATGGCATGGAATAAGAGCATTTGCCAAAGAACTAGGAATTACCACGTTTTTCTTTTCATAGCGCAAATAGCACTATGCCAACCTGCTATTAATGAAGCAGACAAACATCTTCAGGACACCTCCATACTGGCTGCAAACCTCACCTAGGCACAGAAGCAGAGCTGTGTTTTTCAGAAACGGGTCTCCTACTTTGGGGGTTAATAGAATACATTAACATACGTTGCCAAACTGAGTCACTTGAGCTCATGCCAACCTGATGCTTTGTAGTTGACTTCTCTACATGTATTCAACAGAGATCAAGAAACATTCTATGTAGACCTGGCTCAAGCATTTAGGCTATGCAGAGGTATAAGGCTTCAGAATTTCTTTTTCCAGTATTTTGCACTGGTAAGCTTTAGCCAATTCGATTCCATGCCTCTACGTGGACAAGATGGCCCATGTGACACAGGCATTGTCTAGGAGAGTAAGTCTGGGTACTGAGCTTCCCCTTGGAGCCAGAATCTGAGCATTTGCTGTTGCAAATGTTTCTTATTGGGAAAGGGAAGAGAGGAAAAAATGCTGCCACTTCGCTTACATCAGCAGCTTTTGTTTCAAAAGATTATTTTGTCCACATGCTGTGATTTTGTTTATGAAAACAAAAATCAGGAAAAAAAAAAAGCAATTTTTCTCTAGAAGTAATTTAACCTCATCCCAACAAATGCAGATAAATAGCTGTACAATGGACTTGTTAAACTGATTAAACTTGCTGAAATTCCCTTACACACAAGATGAAAGGAATATTAAAAAATGCTAAAGCTTTCAGGACAGTAGTCTTGCATTTCAGTTAAAAGTTTGTTTCAGAGCTCACAGGTTCTACTTAAATAGCTGCCTGCAATCTTTTAGGAGCCATGGCCATTAGATTAGGGATGAAATTTAAAAAAAAAAAAAAAAAAAAAAAAAAAAAAAAGAGAGAGACCCCATCCTTATGGAATTTCTAGTTCCCACCTTCATCCTAAGGAGGAGTTACTTGTTCTCTGTGTAGCTGGCACTTTCCAAGAGATGGTACATTTGATGCAAAGATCCTCAAATTCAGGCTGTCTAAACTCCACTTACATCCCACTCCATGGTATTGCCCATTTACAAGAAAAAAATGGAACTTCTTGTAATCAAGGTGATTGTAATGCAATCACCTTCCCAGCATAACAGCACAAGAAAGTTTCTCTGGCCTATGTCTGGACTGCCATAGGCAGCTGAGCCAAGGTTGCCACTCTCTACTGCTCTCATTCATCTTCCTTCCTCACATCTGTCTTCCTCATTCCTTGTCTTCTTCCAACCTCTTTGACAGACTGCATCAAACTCTTCACTGAGTTGAAGTAACTCAGCGGCAGAGTGCTCCTTTTTTTTATTTTTATTTTTTTTTCTTAGTAGTACTTAGTAGTACTAGTGTTAGTTTTTTTTTTTTTTTTTTTTTTTTTTTTCCATTTCTGGAAGCTAAATTAGCTACTGGAGGGTTCCTATGAGAGCCCTAGCTGACTTCAGAAAGGAGATGCATTAGAGAGCTGGAGAAGGGAAAATGGGCCATCTGGTTTCACCTCAGCCTATAGGGCCGTTATGTCTCTGAACCTGCCTCTCTTATAGGCAGCAGTTTCACAACAGGAAAACAACAACAAACACAATAAAAGACCAGAAAGGAAACCAACAAACTAATAACAGAAAAATGGTGTCTTTACAGAGAGACTAGAGCACAATTCACCAGCTTATTTCCTTTCCAGTGTTCCTTCCTATCCTCTTAAAAATGGGGAAAAAAACTACAGAAGTCACAAGTTTGGCCTTTTCTACTCTGAAAGATTCAGCAGTTATCTTTGCATTTATTTTGGATTGTGAGAAGGCAGGAAAGCACTTAGAGATGTTAAAATTCTCTGCTTCATGTGAAAAATAATGGGTGAGAATTCTCTGAACAAATTAGGTATTTAAGCTTCAGCAAAACTCAGACATGAAAAGGTTAACAGATATGGCCAGACACTCGATGCTGCTTTTTCCTCTGAATGTGTCGATTTTACTTCGTTTTGTCTTTCAATTTTGTGAAAAATTATATTTTAAGTTAAGTACTAGAAGTACTTCTCAGCTGCAGAGCTCAGGTTAGATAAGTGTGGTTTTGTGGTTTTTTTTTTTTTTTTTTTTTTTTTTTTAACTCCTGATGTTTAAGTCCATACAATTTCTGCCTTTAATGCTGTATCTCGCTTTCCACATAGGATCTATATAGGCCATCTAGACAATCAATAGGAAACAGAGAAAAAAAGAAGTGGGGAATAAGACACCATTTTTGGTGGTAAGCTTTCATTATAGAGTCATAGAATTATAGACTGTGGAAAAGACTTATCAGTCTGACCTACCACATTCACAGAACTATACATCTCCTGGATACCTCCAGCAGTGGGGGGACTCCACCAGTCCCTGGGCAGCCCATGCCAATACTTGACCACTGTATTCATGAAGAAATCCTCCCTAATATTCCATCTAAACCTCCCCTGGTGCAACTTGAAGCTGTTTGCTATCACATCCTATCACTAGATGCTTGGGAAAAGATTACCAGGAATTTAAATCATAATTTAACCTCAATATAACAAGACAAAATCACCTTCAGTTATTGGCTGAGCACCAGAACTAAGGGAACTTAGTGGCTGCTGTGTTATGCTGTCCTGGTTTTTGTGATGGTAAGGGTATGAGTTGTGACAAGAGTTGGTTCCCCCTCTGGGTTATATAGAAAGTCTCACTCCCACATGGATCTTATTATATTTAATCAGATATGAGGGCACACTGCAGTCCTCTCTTTAAGGGAGGTTCTTAGAGGATTTCTCACTTCCTTCCAGTGGTCAATTTAAGGAAATATGTATATTTTTTAAAAGCTGTATTTAATGCTTCTATTTGAAATCTGATTGGAGTAGGCTGATACTGCTAGGAGCAATTTGCTTGCATGCAGCATAACTGCATAAAACAGGTATTCGGGAGAAAATGTAGTGAATCTATATCATAAAACTATACTACCTGTTCTGATTAAGATACAGATCTTACAATTTTAAGCATGGCCTTCCTGCTCCTGAACTTTTTTTCCTGCCTATTTGCCTATTTACTGAATGGTTACTGAACATTGTGTATCTGAACCTGAATATTTCTTCAGAAACCTAGGCGGTTTCTCTACCTTCCTCCTTCCTGGCTGATAAAATGTGAGCCTTAATCTGATTTAGGAAACTTTTGCGTATCACCCATACCTAATGTTATCATTACAAACTTGCTGCTCAGATCTACCAGTGACTGTGAAGGTTGTCAAAGGTTTTATTGTGTCAGGGCACTAGTTTGCAATATTGGCCCTCCAGCCAATTTTGTTGGTTGGTTGACTGCAAAGCAAAATATTAAGCATTAAAATGCATCTAAAAAACACTATAGATAATGTCTATCCCCCATTCTTGGCTTATTTATGAAGTATTTGAGTCCTAGAGCATATGCTTTTTACTCCCTGAAATATTTCCTTTTGAATGATGGAATTTCCATACATCTGGATGTTATTCAGGAATGTTGCAAGAGCTTTCCACTTACAATATGTTTCTGTTCTTTTTTTGTTTCTGGTGGTAGGGGAGTTAGGTAGAGGCTGTGGGGCTTTCTTCAGCAGAGACTGAAGTTATACAAATAATGTACTATGCCTGAACTTCAAATCAATCAAATAAAAAATATTTGGTGATATAAATACACCTGAAAAAAAATCCAGAGCCAAAATAACAGCAGTAAATTACCTGGAAAAATTCAGCTACCCTTTCCTGCCTTGCATGCTTGCTATCTCAGATTTTCATGGCTGCTTTCATAGGTTGCTGTCATGGTGACGAATAGCTGCATGTCTGAGATTACCAGAGAAGTGTGGATTTACAGAGAGGTCCGCCAAACTTTTAAAACGTATGAGTCACCTATCTATTAATTAATAGTGTGTGGGAGTACTACTGGAGTCACAGGAGAGCTAGTGGATGTCCTGATATCAACTTTACAGGTAAAGTAAAAATATACTGTTCCTGAGGCAAGTACAATATATCAGGTACAAATTTGGAGTTAGATTTTCAGAAGCATTCAAACATGGCTTTATTTGTGTTCACAATAAGCAGTGCTCTGAAATGAAACAGGTCTTTACAGGCAGTTGCTATTCAAGTGCATTTAAGGCAGTGTTTTCTAAAAAATCCTACTCTTTCTACAGAGGGTTTGACTGCCTATTCACAGAGTTCTGCTGGTGCTGTCTCTACTGACCTTTTGATCTCAAGGAAATATCATGAGTTCTGCTTCTTCTGATAAGCAAGAATTGAGAGCAGATGTGAGGCTGGGAGGTGCTCAGATAAATGCTCCCCTGTGTTGGTGAGATTCCAGCTTGTTCTAGGAGCACCTGGCTGAGGGGATTAACCACTGAGCTGCAAGTAGGTATTCATGTTCAGGCTCTGCTCTGATGTTGAAGAGTAGAAGTACAAATAGCCTAAAAAGCTCAAGAGATCAGGAAATAAATTTTTTTCTTTTTTTAAACCTGCCTGAAAAAGACCTTATGCAACGTGGAGCTCAGCAGGTTGCTGTGAGAGGAAAGACAAATCCAGCAGAGGGGGGAGAAGAAACAATGTGCAGCGACTTCTTGCAGTGCAACGGAGAATTTCTGCCCTCTGAATCACTTCTGTTCTTGGGTCAAAAAATGTGACTTCCATAGGTTTTGGCATGCATAAACCAATGGCAGGAATACATGATACCTAGTGCTGAATAGACATAGGGCTAATGGTACCATGGTAAGGGGATGTTCAACAGATTGTTGGAGAAACTGTAACTCTGCAGCCACTATGAGCATTTTGATGGAGTAAGTAAGATACTTTAAAAGAGGGGAAATTTAGGTTAGACATTGGAAAATATTCTTTACTCAGAGAATGGTGTGAGTAAACCCAGTGAGGTTGTGAATGCCCCATCCTTGTTCAAGGCCAGGTTGGATGGACTCCTGGACAGCCTGATTTCATGTAGAGCAGCCCATGCCAGGGCTGTTGGAGCTCAGTGACCTAAGTCATTCTATGATTCTGTATAATTTCATATTCAGGAGGAGACCATGACACATTCACTATTGTTGAGCTTCCTTTCAATAGAACTAGCAACCACAGGCTGTGTGCCTGAGGTTGAGCTGGAGCTTCACTGGGAAAGAGTTTCTCTATGCAAATAGAAGGACAAGAACTGGGTTCTGTCCAGTGCTTAAGTAACACAGAAGATTTTATGAGGACAGCACTGAATGAGAGCAGGCAGGGTTGCTTGGCCTTAGGACAAACTAATAAGGCATTGTAAATGCAGTGTCTGTATTCAGGGAATGGTTTGTAAAGTATTGGCTTTGATTGAATAATTGCCTTAAATATGAGTGTTAAAACTATTGAGGTGTATCATGTGAATAAAGGTACAAAATCAGCTACACTGCTTTAATACATCTAGACCTCACACTATGAAATTGCTCAGCACAGTCAGACTTTGAGCAGTTCTCTATGTTATACAATAGAAGTTAGCACTTTATTAGACTGAAGTTCTAAGTCAGAAAGCTATCCATTTTAATTTAGACCTTTACACCATACAAGAAAGTAAACTCGAGGAGGCAAATTGATAGCTTAACAAAGCCTATGCTTATATTCAGGGAGAAATAAGTTGTTTTCTTTTCTTTAAATAAGTAAATAAATAACTCTATAAATAGAATATCACTTGTCATCACTATGGTTTGACTTCTGTTTTCTGTTTAATCTGTGACCCACAAGAATTACTGACCTTCTGTCTTTATTTTTTTGAGGAAACTGAAAATTATTCTTTTCTCATCACAGTGCTGAGAAAGCGGTTAATATTTCAGCAGACCTTGTCAGTTCAAGGCTCTCAGAATATTATTTTAAAAGGCAAATCGACTTTTTATTCCGCTCAGTCTGTCATCCATTAAATTTGAGTCAGCAAAGTGCATGAATGTGACTAAACTATAAACACGCTGTATACATCAAGTTATCCACACATTTTGAAACTAGAAAATTCTAGGGTTGCAACATTTTTGTACTGTATACATTGTTAGTATGTGTATATATAATTACTTATATATTCTCAGGGACAAATGTGTGGAAGCAGAATGTTACCCTACTCTGGCCTACTTAAGAGTGGTATCACTCTTAAACTCAGTTAATAACACTGGAACTTATCTTCCTGTCTTTGAAACATTGGAAACGACAATAAAACACATCACTGAGGTAGGATTTGCTACATGATTAGCAGTGAATTTCTTTGCAACCTCTGTGATATACCACAGAACTCCCCCTTTCTGACATGAAGGTTCTCGGCTAAGATTCAAATTAACTGCAGAGAGCAGTGACCAGCCAACTGGATGGCTAATGCCTGGTCTATCCTTCCTGGTAAATGTTTTGGACATCCTGGTCATCAACAACCATTCAGGCCAAAGCACTATGGCTGTATTTTTAATTTTAATTTCATTTTGTAGTACTAATAACACTGATGTTTTGTAGGCTTTATTCTGCAGTTCTCACTGACAGTTTACCTACGCATGGACAATTAGTTCTCTACAGCTAATCAGTCTTCAGGAATCACTTGCAAGATATTGTTTACATACTGTAAAGGAGGAGATTTGTTACTGAGAGGGAAATGCCCTTTGGGGACAGGTGTAGTGCATTCATTTCCCTGCACTTTTCCTCTCACCATTTCAACAAAGTTTCAAGGCAGACCATGGAAGCTGCTGATGGGTTACTGTAAGTAGCAGCTCTGTAAGCTCCTTAATCAACACTCCATAGCCTCCTGCACAGTGCTAGGCAAGTACGCTAGGCGCTCTTTGATTAGGCTCATGCTAAGGAAGTAAGCCTTAAATCAGCTCATGAGACAAGAAACTTCATTTTGTGCTATTTGGGATTCATTTTAGAGCCATTACAAGACCTTTATTTATTACAAGGCCTATTCATTTTATGATTTAGTCCAATGATTTTTCTTTATGATTAAACCAGAATGCTCTCTTAAAAAAAAAAAAAAAAAAAAAAAAAGATAATGGTTGTTAGGTTGTTATTTGATGCAACCATTGTGACAGACCTCTAATTGACTTCTTTTTCTCATGACAGCCTTTTCATACTTGCCCCTGGGCACCAAATTAAAATGGCCTGAATTTCAGACACCTGGAGAGCTTACAGTTCAACTATGGAATTAAATGTTCTGCACTCCTATGAATGTTCTGCAGACTTCTAGAAATCTTAATTAAAAGCATTTTATTCTATGTACAAAATACTCTTTTAAAGCAAGAAAAAGTAATGAAAATCAGGGTTCAGTTTTTTTTTTTTTTTTTTTTTTTTTTTTTCTTCAGTTACACTGATATTCTCTTTTAATTTCAAGTTTAGAAATTGTATCAGTACTAATAATATTCCACAAATAGGGTAAAGTATTGCCAGTCCTCTATATCATTTACAATGTAAATAATCTGACAGTTATAGCAAGGAGTTGTATCTGCAAATTGATTTGTCAGAAATTGCTCTATATTTCACAAAATTATTTGAATCTACAAGTATAGCTAAGCATATAGAACATAGAACAATAGCATGGGTATCACAGGAAGTCACTGCTTCTGAGACTGATGCAGGCACACTAGGTTTGCTTTCATGTTCAATTTTCTCTTAGCTATTTTCCTGATTTTATCATAGAGATGTCCTAGCTATTTCTGAAGTGCTTTGTGTCTGTACTTAGTGCAGCCTGGTATGAAAGATGCTTGGTCATACTCCTCTGCCACACAGGGAGAGTAATTTTCTGCCTAAGCCAAAAGATTGCATTGCTTCTGAGAATTTCATAAGACCCCAGTACTCTTGGTGACAAATTTTCCATCTATCTGAGTAAAGTTGAACAGCCCATGCTGTTCATGATAACTGCTGAGAGACTGTTGAGATCCCACTGAAACTTCTGGCCTCTTACTCACATCACTAAGAAGGGTTGAGCAAGAAGGGGATCAGCTGAGTTTCACCAGCCTTCATTCTGACTGTATGTGATAGTACTACAACCCTCACCCAAAAGAATCAACAGAATCAGACCTAGAAATACATATGTATTCTCCCTGGAAGTCTTGTTCAGCAGAATTTATTCAAGGAAAAAGATCTGTAACTCCTGCTCTTACATGCACTCTTTCCCTTCCATTTATCTGAATGAATTCTATCTGGCAGTATCCTTGCATTTTGGTAGATGCGTGGGGTGACAGACATAGGTATTCCTCTCATCTTGAATCTAAAATTATGATACAAGAAGAAAGGATCTGCAGATCTCTGCAGGAAGGATGCAGAGAGAAAAGTGTGCCCCTAGTTCAAACCTGGCAAGCTCAAATTTATCCTTCTTAGGGACATAAGAGCCAGCCCACAGCAGCTTCCAGGTTGCAGGAAGACCAACCAACCTGAGGCTGAGTTCAAGTTTTAAAAGATTAGATGTAGTCTATGTCAGTAAAAATCCTAAAGAAAACCAGCGCAGAATTTTAACTTTTCTTCCAGTTTTAATTTTTTCTTTATCCAGCTTAATCCAGTGAGTTAGTACTCACAACTGTTTCTGCTGACATACTTTCTTACAGAAAAAAAAAAAAAAAAAAAAATTGTACTCCATATTTCACAATTCTAATTGTTCAAATTTTGGCTAACATTGAGCACTCGGAGAATTTGCTGATTTTCTGAATTGAGTAAGAATCCCAAAGCAGGCAAATGGCAGAAATCTTCTGTTCAGTCTGGAGGCCTCCATTTTTACCTAATGTCTCAAACTGATACTCAACAGCCTTGCAAATTGAGGAAGGTTCTTTTTTTGCTTCAGAGGATTTGAGACTTCACCCTGAGAATAAATCTGTATTTAGGAAATGAGAACTCATATTACATCTTCCAGCAGCCCTCCTTTGTTTTGTAAAGCAGGTGCTTACCAGACCTCCTCTGAAGCTGACCAAATGCAGAGGGTCAGTCCAGCCGGAGTGCAAATATTACTAAAGCAGAGGAAAAGTGGTTGTCTACTTTAAAAAGCAGGAGCCCAACTGTCCATTTTCCAATCTTAAGAATGATATCATCAGCTTAAGAAAACAGAGCTTCAAAACACCAGGGCCAGTGAACAAAAGAAAGCATTTTCTGTTCATCTGCTTAACGTGGAATCAGTTGATGCTAAAGCTTTTGGAGTAAGCAAGTAAAATGGAGGTGGATAACTCATAGGCTGAGTTAGCAAAAATAGCTGTTCCATTCTGGTAATGTCATAGGTTACATCAATAAAGTGCTTTCATCTCTAGCTCACAGTAATCAGACAGTGATTCTTCACATTGTTACAATACTAAAGCTACAAAAAAAAGAAACAGTACTGTATCTGTATAGCTGAGTAATAACGTCCATAAAGGTTATTTTCTTTAGTGACACTGTGGGAAAAATAATTCCAAATACGGCTAAATGAAGCAAACCTTCAGTACAGGGTACCTACAGTGATATTCAAAATGACTTTGGTGCCTGGTACACAGTTTAGGAAGTATTTAGATGTATTGATCCACTAAAATAAAACGGGAAAATCTGCCCTCAGTACATACCTATGTGATGAACCACCCATGTAACACATTTACACATACGAGAGAGCATTTAGTGGAATGCAAACAAGGTCTGAAGCATGTCTCAAGATGCAAGGGGGAATGGTCTTATTCTAAAGTAGAAAAAATTTAAATTAGATGTCAGGGGGAAGTTTTTCCACTGAGAGGACAGTGAGATGCTGGAGCTGGTTGCCCAGAGAGAATATGGATGCCCCATCCCTGGAGGTATTCAAGACCAGGCTGGATGGAGCCCTGGGAAACATAATCTACTTCTAAATCCTATGGTTGGAAACCCTGCCAGTGGCAGGGAGATTGGAGCTTGGTGACCCTTGAAGTCCCTTCCAACCTAAGTCATTCTATGATTCTATGAATTTATGAAGCTAAGCTATATTAGCTAGAGGTGAGACAGAGCTAACTCATCATGACAACGTCTAAGGTTTTGTTCACTCATACCATATTGGATCACAGCACAATATTAAGGATACCTAAGATTCACTCTTCAGCTATTCCCTGGCCACGTACATTCTGGTTCAAAGAAATGTTTAAGTGCCTGCCTTTCTCCTACCACATCTATTTAGAGATGGTCCTATAGTTAGAAAGCATAAGACCACTTTCATTCATTATTTTGTTCTTCAGACTAGAGTTTTGTCACAATGAAATCATGGATACCCAAATCTTCTATTGGATTTGGTTCTTCAAGATTCTGAACTCAACTCGATCTGTAAATTGTTAGCATGCAACCTATAATGGTGCAAAGACTGCAAAAGTTCCTCTGGAAAGAATGTCCTTTAATTAAAGGTACTTCTCTAGGTGCTAAATCCCTAAGTGCCATTTAGAACTAAGCATGATCAGACTAAATTATTCCTTGCAGTATGTGCATTAGAATGCGATGAGATAGTAATCAGGTGGTAACGTGGTGCATTAGACTCAGTGTCATGGCCAGAAGAGGCTCACTGGGTAATTGCAGTGAAGCATGATGTTATGGTTGGTGATGGTGCTGTTCAGAGAATCTCCAGGGAAAGTGTGGTTTCCACAAAGCATACTGAGATTCTGCTGTGAGGTAATTAGAAAAGCATGACTGATTTTTTTTTAATTTCATTTCATATCCTCTCTTCTTTAGATATAACAGTCTGAGAATAACTACAGCAACATTATGTCTTGCTGAAATTAGCTAACTGGCCCTTGCTTTGAAAAGAGCAGGGTTCTACCCAACTTCTTCTCCTTGAAAGTTAGCTTTATAAAATTCGTTAATTTACTGACACAGCATGTATTTCCAATCCTGACAGTTTGTCACAGCACAAAATCAGTATTAGGATTTGTGTTTAATTACCATATTCTAATATTAAATACCTTTTAAACTCCTCTGATTAATTCTATTCAAATGTATAACTGAGTCTGGAGATGAGATCTACCTTCTTCAACACTTCAATTAATCACAAAGAATGACCTCACCTACAAATATTTGTCCCAGAAAATGTATGCCCTTGTTGTCCTAAATATTCCAAGTCACACTTAAGTTTAGAAATTTCCATACCATAACCACTTTTTTGTTCACAAAAAGTGTACTACGAAAAAAATCAACATACGAAACTGAAAAATCCTGTCTGGGGGAGGGTCCCCAGAAGTATGTAATGCAGATGATAAAGTGTGGGATTTAATCTGAGAGCCAGGCATAAAGGTTATCTGGGATTGAGCGCCGAGTGATCTTGAATACTCTCCTGCCCCCAGCTCTGCTCAGTACTAGATAGAACATGCAAGAATAATGGCATAGACCACAGCTCAGCATTTTCTGCCTGGATGGTTCTAAGAGAGACCTTAATTTGCTAGAGTGGCAAATGATAATATTGGATTGGAGAGGAAATCAGCCAAAGATGCACCATCACTGCTCTCTACTCTCAGCAAAGCAAACAAAGAACATGGAACACAGCATACTGCTGGTTATACACAACACTCATTGCCAGCAAACCAAGGTACTGAATCTGCATCCTGAAAATGCTGTGTTTGCAAACATATTTAATTCCAGTTTATTGCATCCTTATTGATTTTTAAAATACATGCATGAATTATACATAGTATAACCCTAATATAATGCTTTTCATTTGATTTTCTTTACAATTTTAGCTCCGGAAGTGTTCCAGGCCTTTATGGATGGAGGTCCAGGATACTCATACCCTGTTGACTGGTGGTCTCTAGGAATTACAGCATATGAATTGTTGAGGGGTTGGGTAAGAATAATGCTTAATCTACTGCCTGAAAGAAATCCAAATGTTTGCAATTTCCCAGAACATGCCCTTAATGATAACACTGGAGTGACCAAGGCTGAGACTGTGGTCAGGTATGCAGTTCTGGGCCCTCCCCAGCTGACAACATCCTTGGGAAGGTATCACCTCACACTCATTAATGATATAAAGTTTGTGTAAAATGGACATAGGCTTTTGGTGTGTGCTAAGGTTAAAGCCTAATATTTCAATGGCTAATCAAAATGCTGAACTAGAAACAATGGAATCTTTTCCAGATAGAAGTTCAGTTACCTCTGGCTTCATTATATCTTTGATTCTCTTATATAATGTTTAAAAGATGATAATATCCCTACATCACTGGTTCAACTACAGAAAAATGTTTATCTGCCAGTTCACTCATTAGTTATCTAATCAATTCTGTGAATAAACATAGTGAAAAAATCTTTGCCAAAATATTTCACATGGAATGGCAAAAGTCACAGCCCCAGTATAAAGATCTCTCTCTCCCATGCCACATGTCAGTACATCTCTCAAAAAAAAAAAAAAAAAAAAAAGAAAAAAAAAACAAACCCACAGCAAACCACAACTTATATTATTTAAAAAAATAATAAAAATGCTTTGCAATTTTTCCCTGTCATGATTCTCAATTTTTATCTGAACAGTGAAGTTCTGGCAGCGATAAGAAAAGTACATTCTGAATCCCAGTTACAGAGGGAAGTGCTAGATGTATATAAAATGAAAAAAAAATGTCCATCTGCTTTTACATCAATCCTTTCACCACAGAGTGTCTCCAGGAAAGGAAAACAATCAATGATCATATAAGGACAGCTGAAACTCCCATGGCTAATAACAAAAGATACCCAATCACTTTCCTAAATGAAAAATGATATAGATGGGTATCTATTTGCCAAGATCAGTACAGTTGTCTCTGAATAAGCCTGTCTAGCCAGAGACAAGGCAAAGCTGAGGCTGAATCAAAATGTGTTTTTTTTGTTTTTTGTTTTTTTGTTTTTTTTCTAAGTGCAAACACTGCCATCTGTCCATGCTCCAGTCAACCAAGCCAGCTGCTTGTTTTTTCCCTAAGAGCAGCCCTTTCCTGTGAAGCAAGGCAGAGCATGGATTGGAACCCACACCTTTGCATATAACTGCAAAAGGTGTGTTTTTTCCCCAAATTGTATTTCTATGTTTTCAGTCTTGTTAAGGCCTAAACCCCTAGGAGTAGAGACAAGGGGAGTATTGGTACTCTGAGGCATGGTGCTTCACCCAAGGCATGTTTGCAACAACCTCAAGCTCCGAAGGTCCATCTGCTGCAGCAGCTCTGTGCAGATGGCTGCAAAGGGGTAGCACAACCATACAGGGCTGCATGGTAAGCAGTCCCCTTCACTACCATGAAGCCCACCCAGCCTCAGAGGAGGACGATAAACCGCAACAGTTCTCACGCCTTGTGTTTTACCACAAAGCACCCAGGACAGCACGCTGCTTGAAATAATGCTGGATTTTCCATCTACAGGAGTAATGCATTTGCACATTGCTGTACAAATAGCATTTGGCTCCAGATCTCATATCACACATTGTGTAGTTACTATGTAAAGCCTAATTCACAAGCAATCCATGCTCTATCCCAGTTTTAAAATACACCTCAACATAGAGCAATATTCTAACAATTTTCACCAGAAATACACACCTTTAAATATGCTTTTTTAATAATTAAGTAGTAAATTTATGGGTAGTACTTTTATTTCCAAAGGCTACATTTAATAAAAGGTAAATCATAGCAATCTTCAAGATCAAAGCACTGTGAAGCCCAGGCATTGCAGGTACATATAACACCTACATCAATGCAATGAGTTCATTTTAGATATCAAAAAGAGGTATGAAAAAAGATTGGGTTGTGGAAAGTCTGAGCTCTTACTGTGACTCTCATGAAGATTTTTGTATGCTTAATATCTCAGTGAAGTCAGGATTACAAAGCTCACTTTAGCTAGCAACATTGCATTTGGTTACTTAAATCACAAGTTTTTCCTAGTACTACAAGCTAAAAAAGAAAAAAAAAAAAAAGTAAATTAGTAAATTCTATTTTCATATGAAATGCCACAGGAACAAAACTATTCACCAACTAATTTGAAGGGATACTTAGCATGAGAGAAAAAACTAGAGAAGAAATGCATCTATGAGTAATTATATTCATTATAATCAAAGAAGAGAACACATGCAAGGAATGATTAGCTTAAAATTGTTACAAGATATTTTGATGTTTCAATATCTCCAGTACAAACAATACTGAGCTCAGGAAATGTGAATTGTGTACATTTATTATCCACTCCTGCTGAATTGATATTGATTTAACTTAATTCCAGAGGCCATATGAAATTCATTCAGCCACCCCCATTGATGAGATACTCAACATGTTCAAGATAGAAAGAGTCCACTACTCATCTACATGGTGCAAGGGCATGACAGCATTACTAAAAAAGGTAAGAAAGTGCAACATCTTCCATCCTCTCTTTTCTTCTTGTACAGAAGCCCCTCCAGCAATGCAGAACATCAGGACACACATTAGATAGCCAAAATTTCAAGGATAAGGAAGTAGTTCTTTTTCCCTACGGTTTTCCAAGCGTTGTTGATGCTGTATTTTTTCTTAAGAAATTGTATTATTCCTAAGCTGACACTTCAAATAGCCAGAAAGAAGCAGAAACCTAATATTTTTATTTTAAAACCAATTCACTAATGATAGGAAAGTGTAATTCCAGCTCCCTGACTATCTGCTGCTGTTTCCAGCCAGAGATCTTAGAAATAAAAAAGGCTGCATTTCTTGCTGTCCTGTGTTGCTACAGATGCAATAGTAGAAGTCAAGCCACTTCACTGGAAATGTTGCTAAGCTACAAGATGGGGTTCTTTTTCAATATGCCATGTCCCTACAAGGTGTGTTCTTCTTAAAACCCCAGTCTATTTTATTTTTTCTCTGCACTGTAAGGTTCATCTACCTCTTCTAGGCATTTCCAATCATCAGTACTGAAGATTTTATGAATGTGTGAATAGAGAAACAGAAGAACTTTTCCTTTTGCAGCAATGAGCAATCTATTTTTAATAAATGGAGCAACAAGGTGGCCAATTTTAACTGCTACCAGGATGCTCAATGTACCAATATCTTCCAATAAATTAAAGATGAAGTACAAATTGTTGTGTGACATTGAACTGCAATGTTTCATGTCACTTGGACTCTTATCTATTTGTAAACAGGCTTCTGTTACTAATTCATTTATACAGCTTACATTTGCAGCAGCCATCTGTTAACAGTTAGATTTTATATATATATATATATATATATATTATATACATACACACACACACACACACACGCACTTTCTATGAGTTACTACTTCCATTTTTTGGATCATACCTTCTAGAACTTGTTAGAGAATTCCCTAGCCATGCTCACACACTACATTGTGTACCATTACAAGTAATGTCTGATACATTTCCTGTTTTATCCAGTCCCTTAGAAAATTTCTTGTGCTTGATCACAGCTCCTCACCAAGGACCCAGAGTGCCGTCTTTCAAGTCTTGCAGATATCCAAAGCTCTCCATACTTAGTTGATGTCAACTGGGATGCTGTTCTGGATAAAGCTGTGACTCCAGGCTTTGTTCCTAATGTAAGTTGACATGCCAGATAAACAGCGTTCACAAATTCTAAACTTTTAACTTGTTTACACTTGCATTTACTGCTTTTCAGTGATTTATTCTAGTATGCAAAACCTTTTTCCTTCAAAACAGTTCCAGAATGGCTGACCCATTTCCTTTTTGACAGTTTCCTTTACTAAAGCATTCAGAATTCACAAGGGAATTTGGTGGCAATTCTTTTTTCTGTGATACCATTTTGTTCTTATTTTGATTTTGTCATTAGTAAGTTGAATGGACTTGAATATCATGAAGTAAAAGCGGTAGCTGTAGCGTTGACACATTTCTTGACTTGGTTCAGTCATTGAAGCTATATTGCACCATAACTCTTCTCCAAACAATATATATAGAGTACTAAGGATGATTTTTTTTTAAAAGTGAAATTCTGCTGCTAAGAACTGGATACAAACCAGCTTTGGTCTGGAAGTGTACAGCCAAGCAATGCGTTTCACTCTACTAGCCCTAACTGTTTAGCAGGGAGGTATGGTAGCTTGGCTGTACTAATAAGAACTAATAATGGGACTACAACTTTTCCACATCCAGCTGGCTTATGTCCAGCCATCCCAGAGTCTGGGCATAACAAATATGGGATGGTCTCCAGCTGGCCACAGATAAGTATCTTTAACCTCTTAATTTACAGTTCTCATGTAGATGTTTGGTTCTTTTCACTTGGACTCAGATATTTTTGAGGGTACCTGGGAGAGAGTATATTCCCTGAGAGAGTGAAAAAAAAGTTGTCTTAGATATAATTTCAAAAGGAATCATGAAACCTATGTGTTGGGTACTGCTCTTTTGGCCAACTGTTTTTTCCTCTGTGACTGATGTTGACAATAGTAACCATATTGCATTGCTGCACCAATTCCATTACTTTTAACTGCTACTTTTAAATATATGTCCAAAGACATATTTACGTTCTTGTCACTTTGGAAGTCACCACCATTGAATTTTGGAAGGAGTCTAAGTTTAGGAGAAATTATAGAAGGGTTGAGAAAGTTATTTTGCTCAAGAAGATATTATGGCAAAGACAGATGGAAAAGGATTCAAACCCTAAGATTTCTTTAGTTCCTCACTTTCGTTTCCCCCATTCCAAAACCTGAAGAACTGCGAGAGGGAAAAACATAATACCAGTAAAAATGAATCGCCAGAATAGTTAAGAAATGTGAAATTAAATTTGAGTTGCAAGACTGATCCTTGCTTGATGCTGGGAAAATAATATTCCATCTTTAAAAGTAGAAAAACAGTGTTTCTTACCTATAGAGATCAATCTGAAATTCCTATTAAAAAACTCTGCACATCAGGATAAAGTTTGATATTGCAGAGGTTGTTCCACCTGATCAATCAGATGTACTAGGAAAAACAATGAGAATGTGAGTCAAAGTGTATTTTCCAGGCTGACATATCTTTACACAGTATGCTTTGCTATTTCAAGAGACGAGGTTTGGCAAGGCATTTCCCAAGAACCGTACTCTGTTGACCAAGGAAAGCATTCACTGATTAACTGAGACCAGAGAACAAAATATTTATTGATTTTCAGGTTTTAGGCAAGAGGCTGAATTAACGTCAGCATATGCCATCATCAGGGTAGAGTCTCATTGTTTTAACAGCTTGGTGTTTCATTCAAGAGCTTGTCTTGCCTTCCTTTCCTCTGATCCACAGATACATCTTTGAATTACTACTACTGTTTCTATACTATTTACCTAATTTCTTTATATTCAGCTTAGCCACATAAACAACAAATAGTTTTTTGTACTGCTAAATATTCAACAAAGGAAGCAAGAAATTATTTAACCCACTTTCATTTATTAAACTTAATGCTATTACCTCTGACCAGATAAACTGAAAAAATGCCATGATATTTCAAAGAGTAACTTTGAATCCTTTCGTACCAGAAAGGAAGACTGAACTGTGATCCAACATTTGAACTTGAAGAAATGATCTTGGAGTCCAAGCCCCTTCACAAAAAGAAAAAGCGACTTGCCAAAAACAAATCCAAGGATGGAACTAAAGAAAGCTGCCCTCTGGTAAGTTTCAGCCACTGGCTTGTAACATGTGTTCTGTAACGAGCAAAGTAACTGAAGTTCTGTTCCACCATCTGTGAAAATACAGTTGGTCTCTATGTTTCTCTGTGTTTACATACAACTGCTGAATCCTTCTCCAAAGATGAAAGCAACCACTTACCTCAGTGAAATAGTAACAGCACATTGGAGCTATAATCATTTTTAAGATTAACACTGATGCCAGTTCAAAGTATAAAAAGAAGTGTTGCCAGTTGCAAATATGCTTCCCACACATGGCCAGACATTTAGGAGTATTTATTCACTACTAGTACCAAAAATGAGAAGTACGCAGTGAAATATTTCTTACTTATAAACATTTAAAAGCTGTCTTTCATGGCCTTACTCATGCGTTCCACATAGAAAGACATACTGAATAAACAGTCCAAACCTTTAAGGAGACAAAGAAATAACCATTCCTCAAATTTGAATTTTTATTTCATTGGGGTCTTTTTAATGAGTTCTCTTGCTTCTCCCAATAATTTTGAATGATTACAAAATCCATTTTTCTTAGAGTTATCAAAGTTAAAAATTCCCAGGAATTCCTTGTGGGGAACAGCTCCCAAAACAGGGAAAGAATGATTGCACTTTTAGGGCCCACTTACGAAGAATCTTCAAAATACCTTTTGGTAGCATTCATTCATAAGCTGTTTTATTTGGTACTGTTTCTGTAGGTGTGATCTTGTCTATGATTTTCTGTCATTTTTAATCAACCTATTTCTGCTGTTTTTTAAAGAACGTACACCTGCAGCAGTGCTTGGAAACTGTTAGGAAAGAATTCATCATATTCAACAGAGAGAAGTAAGTGCATTTCTTAATGCCTCTTTACCATTCACTACTGAAATTAATTTGAGAATGATTTTTTTTTCTCCCACTCTAAAGAAAAGCGGTTAACGATGTGATTAGCAGAGCTAAAAGCCTCGCTTTCTACTCATCTCATCCTCTTAGACTGCAGTGCAGTAGTTTTGTAGTTTCATCTCTGAAAGCAAGCAAAAGTGCTTATGGTAAAAGTAGTTAGGAAGATAATATCAGTGTCCCTAACACTGCTCCAGAGAAGCCATTAACAATTAAGGAAAGGGAATACAATGCAAGGAACTGGGCTTTTTTCAGAACTCAGAGAAGAAGAAAGGGAAAAAAAAAAAAAAAAAAAAAAAAAAAAAAAAAAAAAAAAAAAAAGAGAGAAACCCCATGCATTTTTAACAATATGAATGACAGGGTTCTGACTTGACAACCCTATTCATACTCCACCACTATAAAACAGGTTGTTTAATCAGATGCTTTTTCAGTAAAGCTAGATATTTAAGGTATATCATAAACAGAGAGAGCACTCCACATTTACCTGACAAGGAGAATCAGTAGAAATGCAAGTCTGAATATCAAGATATCAATACTGTTCCTGGTCCTTTTAATACACTACATTTCAGATAGTTTACTGTGTTTGAGTCTGAGCCACTGTAGAACTACTTCTGTTATGGATTGTAACACTCAGAAAGATCAACACAATGGAATGGTGATACAGGAGGTATAATGACACAGGGACTACTACAATAGAAAGGGGTTACAAAGAAAAAAAGTACTTACCCATCTCTGAAGCTCTAGGCTTGCAAGGGAAACCTCACAAGGGAGGGCAGTCAGGCCTTAAATGAGGTCTAAGAGAGGTGCAGCCAGACTCCACCCCTTCTGGTCACACAGCTGAATTGCCTTCACCTGTGCTCCCAGTGCTGACCAGGTTCTTTCCCCAGGTGCTCAATCAGTGGTTCAGGCCATGACTCAACAGTTACCATACATGAATATAACTCACAACAGGAGAATTGTTTGTGGTTTTGGTCCATTTTTCAGTTTCATTCAAGTATGTTCAGTGGTTTTATTTGTCCTGACCAGGTATTTACCTGGATTTCCAAAGTTATACGATGAGTAGAATTCTTAGGAACAATTGCGAATGTTGAAAGGCATTAGCTGTTCCTACAAAGACAATATCCAATAAATGATCATATCAGTCTTACAGGTGTTAATCCCAAGCACAGCTTTAAATTAGTTTCAAATTAACACAGTCAGATGCTTTGATATTCCTCCATAGTCCTCTGCATTAAGCAGAGTTGATTACACAGTCTACCTGTTTGAAAATATGCTAAAAGTAATCACAATTTTTAAAATGTAGCCTCTTTCAAGAGAAAAAAAAATGAAAATCCCCAAGCTAGAAATATTCTAGGAAAAAATACAGGTTAAGCAATGTAGAGTCATATAGTAATGTCCTGATGGAGTGTAGAATTAACCATTCCAGTTCTATGTCTTGCAATTCATTATTTGTAAAATATTTGCTAGGAAAAGCAGACTGTTTTTATAGAATATCTCACTGATATTCTAAGGCTGTCTCTCTTTTTCAATATATACCTTTAAACTTACAACAGATGTTGCAAATCTTGAAATAGATCATATTCATTTTCATTCGGAGAAACTCGGAAGACAAGCAGGAACTGACAGGGTGCAATTAAGGGGGAACAAATGAAGCATTAGGGTTAAAGATAAGGCTCACTTTTTTTTCATATTTTTTCATAATTTTTTCAAATTTTTATAATTTTCATAAAAAAAATGCAGAAAAAAATCAAGAGACTGACTGAAGTGTTACTAAGCAGTGCAAGTGGGTATGCTGGTGATGGATTGATGATTGGATTAGATGATCTTAGAGGTCTTTTCCAACATTAATGATTCTATGGTTCTGAGTTAATACTGGCAAGTATAGAAAGTGAAAATCAATGTTAGCAAATACAGAGTGTACACATTTCTATTTTTCTATTGCGTTCTAAAGTTCAGTATATACTCATGGGTATTCACAGGAATGGTTTAAGGAAAATGAGCATGAGGAAGTATCAGTACATACCTTTAGGACATGATTACACACTGTCCCAGTACTACATAAAATAAGAAAAGCAGCCTTTTGTAAGCCAAGTTCAAAAGTGATGGAGAAAATCTTTTGTATTCTTCTGTAAGAGTAGCAGCAAAGTCTCTTTCTTAGCTTCAAATACAAACTAAATGGACTATGGTCTAGAATGTACTGGATCTTGGTTGGAGATTATGATCTTATGTTGATTTCAGGGACTTGTTTAGCTCTTTCGGCTGACGAATGGAATTTTTCTATTTTAAAATTTATTACTACAGATAGAGCTTTATTATATCTAGAAATGCAGCACCAAATATTATGCAGTATCTGAAGGCATCTTGCTAGCAATTTTTCAAGAAGCTGATCTTATTTAGAAGCTGTAGGCTATATTTTCTTCAGGCAATAAATAAAATATTGTACAGATAAAGCCATGATGTTTCTTTTTAGCTTCATTAGAAAGCTGAGCATGGATTATCTTGCTATTTTAGTGCTGTAATCACTAAAGAAATCTTCATATACATCTACATTTGCTTATGAATGTTCAAAACCTGAAATAGCACAAAATGAAGAAGCAGAAGCAATGTTTTCTTGTAGAAGAACCTCATTTCTTATCCTTTATGGTTCCTGAGCCTCTTCCTCTCCCTGAAAGATGTCTTAAAGATTAAAGAGGTGAGCAAATAACGAACAGAGGAAACACAGGAAATATCTGCACCTCAGGCAGAATAATCCTTCAGCTGAATGCTTCACAAACTTGTCATCAAAATTATCAGACTAGTAATGAAATTAAAATCATAGAGCCACATATTACTAAATAGAACATGCATTATATATATACAATGCATATGAAAATGGACTCAAATTCTGAATACTTACTTAAATTAAAGGGATGGAGCAATTAGGAAAATTTCTGTATTTTAGTAGTATTTTTAGTAGTCATTAAAAACAACTACACAAAAAAATTATGTCACAATTTGAAACAGTTGAATGTCTGCTGTGCACAACCCCTCTTTTTTCTTGCTATGCTACTTAATGTTTGGCCATACCTAGTGCTTTCCTAATAGACACTGAGCAGTTGTAGTTGTACAGAGGGCAATTCACTTCCAGAATAAAGAGTAAAGGCTGAGTGACAATACCTTAGATATATTAAGATGCTTAAAATCTTATTTTCTGATTTTGTCCATGTCATATGCAAAAAACATAATATTCTCTGTATCGAATTAATATTCACTTCTTTTGTAGTTCCTTTTCTTTCAGATTCAAATTCAGGGTCCCCAGATGCTCCCTTCCACTGCAGTTGAACACTCATTGAACACTCATAATGATTTGCAATATCTCTTATTGAATGTGCTTTTCTTAACAGGTATTTTATGTCATTTAGTTTCTTTGGAGATACCTATAATTTTACAATACCCATAATATCTGAAAATTTTTTGGCTGAGGCTAAGGCACAACTTTTTTTCTTCTAACTTTGATTCATCTGAAGTCTATCTGAGCTTTTCAAGGGTTTGTGCTGCTCTTCACTGATCTATCATCCCTTTTTTAAAAAATATGTCTGCTTTGGAAGATTTCTTTTGGAATCTAACACAATTGAAAACATACCTTTCTCAGCATGATCAAACCTAGATTGTTTTTGTTTTTGTTTTGGTGCCAATAACCACCGTGCGGCCAAACAGACTCTTTCCCTTCTTCCTTTGTTTACCACTCATTATTACTGGTTTAGTATTACCTGTCCAAATGTTCCTACTTTCTTGGGAAACCAAGCTGCCTAAAGATTTAAGCACTAGCAAGTCTCAGCTGATCATCTTTCTACAGGTGTACCTTCAACTTCAGTTTTGAGGAAAAAGAGGTCATACAGAAACTTTCCATAATGTGTTTCTTTCACAGTTTCATGGAAGGAAAGAAAAAAAAGATTAATGAATATTTGAAATCTCATTTTCAAAGCCTTCTAGAAAAAAAATAGCTGAAGTTTTCTCAAGCAAGCAGACGCATGATTGTGGTTGCTACACTTCACTAAATTAACATCCATCTTCAGGAATGAAAGTCTGTGGGGGAAGGGACACCTATATCAGAGTATTCTCATTGTCAAAGCAATGGAGAGGATCAGAGATTCAGGATAGTTAGTGTAGAGCCTCAGCAATGCAGACAACCAGAAATGAACCTCATGAAAACAAATCAAAAGTCAATTCACATAGTCAGGGGAAAGGCAAAATCATCTTCATTTATATGCATCTGAATTTGGAAATGTACCTAAATTTTATGATTCTAAGCAAAATACAATACATTTTTTCTAAGTTACACTGAAAAGAAATCATATATATGATAAATGATGACCTCACAACACATCACAATTATTCAATGATTAGGACTTATTATTTCAGTTATTCAAGAGATTAGCTCTACAATTTCTCTTTGTCTGTCTTCATGTCCACAAATGTTCATGAAATCTGAGACCCCTGATATGCTTATTGGTTCGGGAAGACTGAAAGTGTCCGCAGAAAGGAGGATATGCCACTGCAGACATTTATCTGCATTTGTCTTGTTTTTTGATGTCCACTCTCATCTAAAATGGGCCATTCTGAGTTGGGAATCTGCATTAGATGGGATGTTTGTGTGTGCTTTTATGTTATCTCACTGCTTATAAAGTGTTCATCTAGAGTCTGCATAAGAACACGAGTTTTACACAGTAATTTGTGTATGTATGTATATGTATGTATATATGTATGTATGCATACATCTCCTTTTTAGAAATAGCGAAAGTAGAGCAAATTTAGGACAGTAAGAGACTTAGGTAAGACTCAATTTGTCTCCTGTTTTTTGTGGATACGTCAAGCACCCAGTTCCTGTGAAACCCACCTGGAGATCATTTTCCTGTGTTCTGTCTGGGGCATAATATAATATATTATAATAAGTAGTCCTGTGGGTGCACCTCAGTGTCTAACCCGGACAGCTCTGGGTTCAGAGTCAGTTCAGTGACTTCCACAGATCCCTGTGTTAGGCAACAACTTTCCCCAGGCATTGAGCAGGGAGGTTTGGTGACTGATTAACTGAAGGCTGAAATTATGCTATGTGGTCGGAAGTGAGCTACCAGGTCTCCGTGGCAAGGGGTTTGGAGATTCATCATCCTTGAGGTCCCTTCCAACCTGGGTCATTCTGTGATTCTGTGATTCTGTGGGTGAGGGCATTTCTTCTTCAGGGAATAAAAAGGCTGCAGAAGAGCTAGACTTTTCGTGATTCTAAGTTTTGGATTTTGGCAGAGAAATCTTTGTGAAGAAAAAGTGGAGAGAAATGAGACAGCAGGGAGGTCAGTGCAGGCTGTGATTGCTCCCTGGAAACTCATAGACTGATTCCTGGAAACCTGTTTTAGCAAGAACAGGAGAAAGGTACGGCTGAATTAGTCACCTCCAAGGCACTTATTCCAGTCTGAGAGTTTTTACTGAGCCAGGCCAGCTTCCCACCTTATAAAGTGTCATTAATTAATTCTTAAATTATTGACTTTATAGCTGTCATGAACCTGCAGTTTTGGTTAGAGATGCTATATTAAGGAAACTGGTGCTGCTGGGCAACGAAGTTGTCATAGCTAAGATTTTCCCCCCTTATCTCTGATCCAGGATCCTCTCCCCAGCAGTAGGGACAGGGATGAAAGGGAAAGACAAAAAGCAAGATGTGATTGAATGGTAACATCTCAGTGATGGGTCACTGCCCTTCTGTCCAGTCCTGCTTAGTGGTAGTAATCTGCCACGTGGGGTCACTGACAGAGAGCTGCAGATGTGCATGATCATCACTGCAAAGGAACAGGCTTTTTACAGGCACCATGCTATCATTTGCATTTAAGTTCTCCACTTACTGTTGTCAGTTTAATTGTTATGTGCTGCCTGTTAAGTGGCATCTTCACTCCAGCTCCCTCTGTAATATGCTCTAAGTTCCAGAGGCTCAATGGAAAAATCTATGTTTGAGGATGTTTCTGGGAAGAAGTAGATCTACCTTTAGATTCCTACCTCTAGGAGACGTCTTCCTCCACGTGTATCTCATTTGGACGTGACCTAAAGGATCAGCCTACCTTGAAACTTCTACCAGAAGAATAAAGAAAGAGAAGATGTCAGTTCAGTGACTGTGACACAGCTTTACAGGAGGGCTACTCTGTATCTTTCAAGAAATACGCTGGAAGCAGGCCAGGAAACACCTATTTGGCAAATAATGTTGGCACTCACTGCTGAGAAAATATCCTTAGTCATGGGCATATGTTTGCAGTTTGTAAACTGGATTCTAGCAATTTTTTCTCCTTCTGTTCCCACAAAACCTATTCACCAATATGTTATTGGGAAAATTAGAGTTGCTTTCTTGTTTCTTGTGCATGTGGATCCACAAACATATATCTAAGATAGAAAAACGTATCACATTTTACAGTGTGGCTGAGCAAAACACATACTATTTAAGATGGATCTGGTCTTGGACAGCAAATAACCCATTTGTAATTTGTTTATAGTCTAAGAACAACTTTAATGTTGGTGTTTATCCATTTTTTTACTTTAATATTCGTAAATGGCTGTATATTGCTTGCTGTTTTCACTCATTTACTTCATCTTTTCTTTTATTCTCCTTTATTAATTCCCAGGGTAAACCTGAGATTTCAAGACGTTGTAGGTGAACATACTACAGCATCTGGTATAATTTGTCACTTGACTACCATGTACCAGTATTTCACATGTCATTCACTTTGTACGTGCACCTGAACCCTTTATGCTTGATTATAAATTACTGGTTGATAAAAAATTATATTCACAGGCATTTACTGAGAGTAATTACTCAACAGGAACCATCAACGTGAATCAATTACCCGTAGTAGAAGCATATTTCCTGAAGGGTTTGAAGAAAAGGTGGGAGTAAATGTCATGAGTGTCAATGGTACAAGAACACATCTGCACTACATGGGAATACTTCCTCCAAAATTTAACTTTTCATATCCATCTGTAATAAAACACACCTTTTAGTCTGTGCCTCTGTCACTTAAATTTCAATGGAGTTAAAACGGAGTTATTTGAATGAATGCAAGGTAATTGAGTGTGCTGTCAAAACACGTGTCACAGAGTGTGCAGAAAACAGATCTGAGATTGTGGTTGTTTCCACTGAAGCAAACAACACCAAGAGGACATGTTTGGAGTCAAAGGCAGACAGACTTAAATATTGGTTAGATGCAGAACTCCTACTCCAAAGGGTGTGTGCAAGATTTTCAAAAGAAACTGAAACAAATTGGAATTAGATGGCACATCTGCATGGATGAACAGGTAATTGCACCCCTGTGCTTTTGGGTGACTTCCTTACCAGCTCTTGGCAGTATTTATCAGCTTGTGCTATGTACTAGGTTTATGGGACTATTCAGTTTCTGCATGCCTGAACAGTGTAGGTGTAAATTAACTCCAATCCAGAAGCAAATTGGCTCTGCTAAGCAGTGCAGTGTGTGCTGAATTTATGCAGCTGCTAGACAGGAGCCCTGAGTTTGTGTACAGAGAGGAACAGTATCTATTTTTCTGGAGATGCAACAAGACCATATTCCTCTAAACTAATCAATTTAAAACTGTTTATTTAGTTTAAGCTCTGTTAGTAATCACTGAGGAGAGATGTATCTCTCAGGATAGGTCTGTGACACATACATAAGAAAACTTATACTGGAACTCATTATTCTATGTCAGTTCCTCTATCTTTTTCTGAGAGCCTGTGTTAATCTTTCAGCTGACTACAGTTAGCTGGTATAAAACCATTCCACAGCTCTGGGTTCACTGAAAATAAATGCCTAGCTGCCAGTCCAACGCTCACAGGCTTTCTGTGCTAATCGAGGTACCTCATATGGCACTGAACACCACTGTGGGAAAAACTGCATTTGAGCCATATATGTCTAGTTTGGCGGACAAGAGGCTAAAAACAAGCAACATTTACACTGCTGTGTGATGAGTATTGAGTCTTGCTCTAGTCTATCCTACAGCAAGGATCTTCTCCCAGCTTCCTCTGGTATGGAGTACAATTGGGCCTTCAGTTTTCATTGGAAAATCCTTACAAATTCAAGCACTTTTCTGAGATTCCTGTTTTTGTGAGAAAACTGCTGAGATCATTCTGTACACAAGACAAAGAAGAGCCCAGCATTAACTCTGCTATGATTACTGCTCCTCTTCTGTAAAGACTTTTTTTTTTTAAATAAAAAAGCACATTAACTATATACAACTGTCTCATGGGATAGTTTTAATTGGCTGTGTAATTAGCTAATTTACTTAATTAGATATCCAAATTTGGCGTTCTTTAAATTAATTTATCATTTTTCAGATATGTATTTCTCCTTCCATTTCTACTGTCCTTTCTTTCTTATTCTTCATTTTCCCCCTTCATTGCTGTTTTTTGTCTTCCATACTGCCTATTTGTTAGCACGATCCCTACCATGTGTTTTTCCCAGGCTATGATCATTCTCTAAAGCGATGTCTTTCATATTTCAGAGATCTGCATCAACCAAAGGCTGTCCAACCACTACTTGGAAAACAAAAGCCCTTTTTTGAGGATTAGAGAGTTTATCCATAAGGATGCAACCTAGTGTGCATTGCTTAGATTCCAGGCACCTATCCCTCCACTATTTTATCCTCTGGTATGAATGCAGCCAGTGCCTAAACATGGAGAACTCAATTTGTTTTCTGTCTTGAAAGCCCTCTTGGATACCATTGACAGAATGGGACATAAATGAACAGTTTGGCAGATAATCAGGCTAGTGGGTAAATTAATCCTATGAAGAACTATTTTATCAGGTGGTTCTGATACATACTGTTATGGAATCAAAAGTCTTCTTTTCAGAATGGGAAATTTCTAAATAATTGACAAGATAACATCAAGACTTACCTCTATTTACGTATCCAAGTCATATACCATGGCCTCACTCTGTAAACCTGGGCATTATACACAAGAATCAAAGGTCACAATTATATCTGTGACTTGGACCAAGAAGATGTCCTGTGAGGACAATCCAGAAGTGTCATGTTTGCTCTTTTTTTGTTAACATGCTTCTGCAATATTTACATTGGGCAAAATTAATGTTTTCATCTTTATGGATGGAAATGTAAAATAAGCAAAATTCCTGAGTTTCTAATCAACTCACAAACTCATTTTAATTAGCTTTTTAAAAGAAGAAGCCAAATACATGAATTTCCACTCCATTCTGATATATTTGCTGGTTCTTTCATTTAGGAAAGTAAAAATATTCTTTCCAGTTTTATTCATTCAGTTAAAAAAAAAAATCATCAGGTGATCTTTGCTCTCTTCTTTCTTGTTCTTTATTTTACTTTAAGAAAACAAATGTAGCTGAATGAAAAACCTGGCAGATAAGAACTAGTAAGAAGAGTAATGGAAATATGAAAGAGTAGCACTCATTTATAACTGCAAAATACTGTCAGCTTCTTCAGTTTCGCAAAAAAAGCAGAACACAACAAGAGATAATTTATAAGAAAAATGTTCAAAAATGCAGGCAGAAAATTAAGTGTCCATGTATCAAACTCAGTTCATATTCTCTACAGTGGCAGCCAGATGAGAAGCAAGCTGCTAAGTTATCAATAGTTCTACAATCATTGCCTGCAACTGATGATAAAATGATGGCAGAAAATAGTGGGAGAAGTTTTCAAAATGAAATATAAGACTCACATGCGCAAAATGCATTATTTTTGAAAAGACATGGGCACTCCACAGGACCTACACATATTACTGCCAAATAACCTCCCTGATTTTGTAGCATAGGCACTTCTGCTGCAGGGCACAAGCTCCTATAAAGCTTAAACAAGAGATTTTTTAATAATGAAAAAGCTTTCCAAATTATTGGGGAAGTCAATCTGTTCTTCTGGTTAAAGCATGATGAATCCATGGGTGCCATGAACATTTCTAGTCAGCATCAAAACAATGGAATAGAGTCTTTTGGGGGCTGCAGGGAGAGACATCCCAAAAAATGAGCTGCAATGACCAATATTGTTAACTTTCAACTTCCTACCTCCCATTTGTCACTGCATATTCAGTGTTTAGACTGGAGATGTGAACAAAAAACATATTTCCCCTCTTAATGTTTACAGAGATACATAATATTCAAATAAGCCAACAGCTTTCCATTTATACTTTCTATCACACTCCGGGTTAGCAATACCAAGGGTGATGCTGGACATTAGGTGATAGTGTGAGTCTATTTGAGTCTTCACAGTCCAAATCCTTCTGATGTTTCTCAGAAGAAGTTTATCTGCATAAAACCACTTTGAAATTTAAGGAACACAGGGATATGCTCTGTACTAGTTTCACAGGGAAGAAATAAACAAGTTTTATTGTTGAAGTTAGATTTCAAAATCCCATTCAAGCCTTTTTTTTTTTTTTAACACCTTCTGACTGGGAACAGTGCCAAGAAATCCCACTTCAGTCTTGGCTATCTACAGCTAGCCTATGTATTGTCTAGAGACACTGAGTATTTGCAAATTTGTTAGTGTCTCCATGAGTTTTTGCTGCTGTAGGGTTTCTCATGCTTCATGGATTATACCACTCATTACCACTAATAGCATTATACCACTCTGTAAAAATGATTTTCTATTTCACTGGGGTTTTTGCAGTACTGCTGGATATTTTCCAGAATGCCCTTCATTTTTGCTATGTGGTGTAACTTCCACATTTCTAGGAGCATATCCAAACAATACCTGTATATATATCTGCCTGGCTTCTTCTAACTTTCTTAAAAACTTTCATTGATGGATTTTTATGTTAAGAACGGAAATATTTAGTGTTATATTTTGAAGGGATACTAGCAACAAGGAATCTATATTTACCAACTGATATCCAAAAAATATTGTATGTCCCCCTTATAACTTCTGTATCTTCCCTATAGACAAATCAGTGATACGCACAGTGATGTACTGCTGAAACATTGAGCACAGCAATAATGGGTGGGCTTTTTTCATTGTTTCTTTTTTCCCTCTTGATTATGACATGTTCATAATTAGCCTCCCAGCAAGACCATCTGCAGAAGAGATCAACAGTACTTAAGTGTATCAGATAAATCATAGAATTGAGGAGTGTTTCTAACTAATTAGGAATCTGTCCCTCCCAGGATACATTAATTTGTAAATCTAGTATAGACATACTTGCTCATTTTGGACCTCAAACCTCTTCTTTGTGAAGAATAACTTGGGATAAAATTTTCTACAGGCTTATCTACTCTCAAGGGTTTATTTCAGGAGATGTAAAGGTTTCCCTCAGTTGAATTCTTTATCCTGCAATAAAGCCATAATTTCTAAAATTTGACTTACTATGCCTTCCTTTTCCACAAACCAAAAGCAAATGCATTTGTTTTTACTGGAAAGGGGCTTGAAATATTAACAGGCTAAGACAAGATACTAAACCTAGAAATGATAAAGCAAATTCCAGGATCTACTCACAGCATTTTCTTTCTTCCATATTCAGGACAGTGCTTTGCAAATCTGGCAAAAGCACTTACAAATTTAATGTAGTAAAAAGAGTGTCGTGTGGAACCTGGTATACATGGAGTGGTACTTCTGTCTGGCTTGAATTCTCTCTCTGCTGGTAGAATTTTTAACCTTGATGGCTGCTGTTTTTATTTTCACATTTCTGAGGCTTCTTCCTTCCTCACTACTGGAGAACATGCTGCTCAATACTCAGAGCTGCACACTATTGAAATTGTGTGGATCAATGGTGACGGCAAGGATATCTATGCTTATCTATTCTTTGGCTCAGCAGAACCACTCTTAATTTCCAGTGTAACTATATTTGAACCTACTTATCCATTTGTACAGAATTGTTGGGAAATAAATTTAACAGACATTGTGCTAACTCATTTTCAGCTTCTTTTCCCTGCAGGCTTTTTCTTCGGGTATGACTATCCAGTAAAGCCATTTGTTCACTCCTTTCATCCACAGCTGGCCATTTCACTATTTACCCTCTATTCATAGCATTCAGCAAAGGAATAACTATACGGTTCAAAACCACAACAACTATGTTCCCTGTAAGCCATTCATTTCTCCTGTGTCTTTATCAAGTTATCACAGGCTGTGGCTACATCAGCTTAAAGGAGAGATAAGTCATTCACTAGAAAACAGTTTCTGACAAATGATTTATTGCACTAGTGCCATTTTTTAAACAGACTGGCCCAGAGTGCATTTATTTTGCCAGGATCACAGGGACTGTGTTGACCTACTTGTGTTTTTGTAAAGCTGACAATATCTGCTGGAAAAGTGGTCCAGCTCTGGCATCAAGTGATCAAGAATGCATGAAAAAAGGGTGAGGTTCACTTCTGAAATTGCCCAACATTTAATTGAAGAGATTACTTGTTCACACACTGCTGCAGTGGTGAGATTTGTTTAGGTCTTGACCCAAGCCTCTCTGCACTTTGGAGCTATATTGAAGTACAGAATTATTGCCTTATTTTATTTATTTTTCTCAAATTTCAGTGTTTTGGGGAAAACACCCCCAGTAATGTCTCCAAGACCAGCTAAATCTTTTTGTTCAGAGAGTTTCCTGTTTCTTAGTCTCTTACAAATCTGAAATAATGACCATTGAATCTATAACTTTTCTCCCTTTTACATTGAACACATTGTATTAGACAGCCCAAAGACAAAATTTCAATAATTTTCTTCAGCTGGTATATAGAGCGGAGCCTTAATCTGCTACTTGGTGGTTCCCAAGTTTGCTACCAGGTTTTATCAGGTGCTTGCCTTAGTTTTAGAAGTCTCCATTTCCTTTTTCATATCTTCCATACCAGTAATTAATCAATCTCCCCTCCTTGACTTTGTATTTTTATACATGTTCTTTTTTTTGCTAGTTCTTAGCCACCAGTTGCCGGACCCAGAATTATGACTAGCTCCAATCCATATGATATTTCTGGACAAACACTTTTCCACTTCAGCTTCACCCCTTTACACTTTCTTCACTTGCAGGGAGAGAGGTTGAGGGACAGAAAATGTCTGCAATTTGCCCAGAGGATGACCACTCATTAACACCTTCTGTACTCCTTCGGTATAAACAGAATCAATACCTCCCGAATCTTGATATATTTTTACATCCCCAGGACATACTGGCAGGTAGTTGTTACCCATAATAACTCCTTACAATAAAATATTATATTTTAAACACTCAATAAAGGGATATATAATTTATTAAATATTAAATAAGAGTTAAATTTTGTTTGCATCATTAGATTAATAACCTGTTGCTTACATTGATAGTTTGTACATGTGGGTAGTGAATCTAGATACAGACACAGAAAATTTCTGTTAAGAGAACACAATGAAACACTGCTAAAACAATGTACTCTTTACCACTTCCAAACTCTATAATCTAAACATGCTTTAATAGCAGCCCTTGGGAGTAGGGACAGAATAAAAGACAATAAATGGAAATAAATCAAAAAATAGAAACCAAATTGGGAAGTTTGAGGCTAGCCACTGGTGTCTTTTGAACTTTTAAATGCTACCTTTATGCCAATTTGAGTGGTTTTCATTAAAAAAGACATGTTTTTCTGCTTTCTGCTGTTACTGAGAGGCTTCTTCTTTTTCCCATTAATTGTAAGGGTACAGTGAATGCTTGCTTTTTCAGATTTTTACAGACAAAATAAATATTAAAGAAAAAATCAGGGGAAAACATTTACATGTCAGAGATCAATGCTACGATTCCTCGGTCTCCAAAAATTTCATCATCCCACTAATTAGCACAGGTCTGTAACCCACGATTTTCAACAAGATTTTCTAAGCACTGTGGCCATTTGTTTTGATGTCTACAAATACCTTGGTCTTGAAAGAGCCAGTATCTCAAACCCTGAAGTGGTTCAGGTCTTTGTCTGATTCAATTACTTTCAATTACTTTCTTGGCAGTTCTCCAGATCTCCTTTGAAGCCACTGTAAAGTAAAATAAAAACCATGCCATCACATTCGTTATGTTCCATCCTTTGTTGCCGAGATAGTTTCAACAGTAAGTTACATACTCCACTGCTGTACAGGAGCTATATATTTCAATTTTCCTAGGACACTTGGGTGAAAATCCTTTCTTGATGATTTGTTGAAGTTCATTTGAAAGTTCACAGAATCACAGAAGGGCCAGGGTTAGAAGGGACCTCAAGGATCACGAATCTCCAACCCCCCTGCCACAGGCAGGGCCACCAACCTCCCCATTCAATACTAAACCAGGCTGCCCAGGGCCCCATCCAACCTGGCCTTGAACACCTCCAGGGATGGGACATCCGCAACCTCTCTGGGCAGCCTGTTCCAGCACCTCACCACTCTCTCTGTAAAGAACTTCCCCCTGACGTCCAACCTAAATCTCCTCTCCCTGAAGTTAAAACCATTTCCCCTCATCCTGCAATTATCAACCCTTTCAAAGAGTTGATTCCCCTCCCCTCTGTAGGCTGAGTTCATTTTTATTATTTAGTCTGACTTATATTTTTTTATTTAATGTGCCAGTGTTTGTGCTCTTTTAATCTTTATCTATTTGGAAAGTGTTTTCATTAAAATTAAATATTCTTCCTTAGACATCCATTTAGCTAAGGCAGAATTTTCATGCTCTTTTACATTCTGTTCTGAGTTGTCAGTTGATGTCTCTATATTTTTATTTTACTCTTTTTAAACTCACAATTTACATTACACTTTTACATGTTTTTTATTAAATAATTTCTATGTATTCAGTGTTACTTGCAAAGGTATTTCTGGAGTAGATGGTATCACTTATGGTCTCTGTTACGAAGTTTTTCTCCCATGGCATCTCCAGTGACAGTTCCTAGTGCCTTTTTTTGGGAATACATGACCAGCTGTTCATCATTTTTAAAGAATAATCAGAAAAAAATTCCCCCCCCCTAAAAAAAAAACAACAAACAACAACCCAAAATAATAGTTTGTATTTTCAAAAATTGATTTCTACAACAGCTTCCCCGTGAATCTTCCACCTCTTTACAGAAGTACTTATGTCTTTGTATTTGGAAAACTACATTAAGTATCAAAAGAGTCACTGGAAAATCAGAGAAGTTGATACCAGTGTTGAACAGAAGTATTGAGTTTGATGATAAATCATTGGTGAGGATTGCTGGTGCCACCAGGTCTGCAGCTGTTCTCTAGAAAACGGTGCCTAGAGATTATATAATGCAGGATTTTTGTTGTTCCATGAAACCACCTATGAGGCCACACATGAATATGTATTCATTGGACACGTTTTCTTGTGCTGGTAGAGACTTTGTCATGCTACATCTAGATAGAGGTGACCAGAGAAAGCACAATCCTCTGCTAGTTATTTGCTTTGATAGGAGCAGGATTTAACCAAGACCTGACTGTACATAGGAAGAGAGAAGGAATTCAAAGGCATTTAATACAATAAAAGCTAGGAAAGTTAGTAGAGATTGAATGTTGTGGAAATCTATTTTATACACAGGTATATGTGGTTATCCATAGGACAGACAGCAACAGTTACGCTGATTCAGTTACCTGCAGGTCAGAGCTGTAAATCTGTTGATGTTTGTAACTTTTGGCAGACTAAGAAGGCAGCAGGACCAAAGCGGGCAGACTTCCAGCACAGACAGCAGAGCATCCTTGCAGAGCCATGGGAAGCTTCAAGATGGACATAACAACAACTTGCTTGGACATGGTTGTACAAGAGGCTGCAGCAGCTAGTGAGCTACAGCTCCACACAGGCTTTCACCTGGGGGTGAGGAAGAATCCTCTCCCACATGCCTTCATACTCACCCCTTGGATCCCAAGCAATCAGTCCTCCTGCAGGATCCCCAGCTGAGGGCAAGTCCACAGAGAAAATGGCTGAGAACTTCCATCTAAGACTGTTCTTCTGACTCTGCCACTGGAAAAAAGCGACCATCAAGAACAAAATGCAGTTTTATAAGTTTGACTTTCCTTTTCAAAATCCTGGAAGAAAACTTGAAACAACTCACTAGGCAGCCTCTCAAATATTGCCATGTTTCTGGCCATTTGCAAGAGACAAGTTGCTCTGGGGCCAGCTTTATCTTGAAGACTTTACGCTATCCTCTCTGTCTCCATTAATTAAAATGATCCAATATTGAATTTCATGGAGCTGCTAGACACAGCTGTTTCCAAACATCTGCTGTTGAGTTTATAACAGATGTACATGATGTAAATACATGATTGTAGTGTCAAATAGGATAAACACTGAATAATTTCATTTAACTACCTGAAGGCCATTGGCAATGTTGTACCGTGAATGTCTTCATTTTGTTCTTTAACTTCATGCATTCTGCTGTGTAGTGAGAGATGTGACCCAGGCCAAATCAAATTGTTGCTAGTGACTCTTGTGGATGCAGGATCAGACACATCAGCAGTGTTTCATAAATATAACAAAGACAGATCTTTATAGACTGACTGAGCCTGAGCTGAAAAGCAGCTTAGGAAGGAGAGCTAAAAACATGAAGAATTTGCTCAGATCCACAGTTAAATGTTATAAATGTGAAGAAATCTGTTTCCATGGATCTATTCTGGACCAGAACTGTCTTGAATAGAAAGAAACATACATTATCCTTTGGTATTGATTAGATGAAGTCTCTTTTTTTTTTTAATTTAAAAAAAAAAATAGCATCCACAATCTCATATATTTAATACATTTATGGTATTTTACAACTTGTACATCCACATTTTGATAATAAATGCATGCTCGTTCTGTCCAACTGTGCTTTTCTTTTTAAGAGTTATGTAAACAAATTTCATTTCAAATTTTTTAAGACATAATTTAAGCCTTTGGAAGTGATAGGCATTTTATTTGTAATAACCTATTTTTACTGTATTGTTTCCATTTTATCTTTTAGAAAACAAAGTTCTTTGTAATCAAATAGATTTTAAAATTTTGTTTCACATTATATGTAATTTTTTTGTCAAAATTTTTTCATAAAATACAGATTTTTTATTGCTCCATGAAATGATATGGTGTTCCTGTCCACAACAGAGAAGTTTACTAAAGCAGTAAGGCAAAGACTCTACATCAGTTATAAGCATAGTGGGGATTTACTTGCTTAATTTTGGCACAGACTGAAATCATAGGATCAAAGAAAGGGGTAGAGATGCTTTGGTCTTAAAGAGAGTAGCTTTCATTGCCCAGAATAAACCGTTTCATGATCATAACTCCTTATAACGATCCTTTATTATTATTATTATTAATAATATTTATTTCACATTGGAAGTTCCAGAGTAGCATTTTATATAACATCTGGAAAAACCTATTTCTCTGTTTTGTTTAAAATGTATTACGATCTTTGATCTCGATCCTAGAAAGAAATGAAAGATTTTATGAGAGCAATCCTAAACAAATTAATGGCACTTCTCATTTGAGGGATCCATGCTGTAACAGATATTACAGATTAAAGCCACGAAGCTTTAGGAGGTAAGGTCAGTAATATACGAAGCATGAAATGTTCCTGAGATGTCACTCATGAGGATGTCAGCCTCCATCTGCATTGTGGAGCTCCTCGTGTTGGGCTGCAGTGCTTGCTAACAGACACCCAGCCACCATGCAGTCTGTCTATTGAACAAGTCCTGATCCACAGCCTTTAAAATACAAGTGTTTCATCAATGACACACTAAAATCCGAGGATTTTTCCTCCAAGTAGAATTCAATTAGCAGCAGGAGTCTTTTGAACATTTACAGTTTGATCTGGCTGGCTGCAGGGGACTTTTGCCAATGCTTCACTAAGCTGTTTTTGAGATGAGCCTGGTTATTTGATAGATGGCATCTCCTTGAATGTGTTTGTAGAGTGTTATGCACAAATGCAATCCCACACAAACGCTTTAATTTCACAGTTGTCACCACACAGTCATTTCTCAAGCAACTTTGCTACTTTAAAAAAACTCATGGCACTGATGCTCAGGTGCATCCAGAGTCCATGACACTTCCCCTGACTGCAAGCTGAACCTTACATTGCATATAACTGTCTTCATCTGCTTACTGTGCAGGTCAACAAATACTCTTGGCTACACTGTGGTGACCCAATGCACTTTTCATCTTTCTATTCTAACACTATAAAGAACTGTCCTACCATGGGAAGCACCGATAATGGTGCAGAAGTGAGCTTGTTCTTAGCTTTGTGGGAATCTAACAGTGACTAGAAGGAAAGTCACGCAGCTTGGGAATAATCCTGAGAAGCTCTGGGATGGAATTTGTCTCCTTGAACTTCAGACTTGAACAAAAATGCACATGCCTGCATCTCAGTTAGCCAGATGTAGGCTCAAAAAATAAGAATAAAAAAAGATGCTTGTAGGATGCGGTGCCTTTGGTCAGTCTTGATTTTCTCCTTCAGCAGAGGGATGTCCCTGTAGCTCTGCCTCCATGGTGTATAAAGTCAGCATACACAGTCATTGACAGATGAATCATGTTTGTTATGGCATAGGCATTTTGTGGAGATGCAGTCTCATTGTTATGAGAAAAAAAGGAACAGTCGTGGTCATTTCAGCAGCAGTAAGAATGAGCCATTTAAACAGTTTCCATCCTTGCATGGAAAAGTAGTATTATATTTTATACCAAAACAGTCACTTGCAATGAGTGCTGCCTTGCTTTTCCAGCAGAAATGAAAACAATGCAACCCAAATAAATGGGGAAGGTTTCTACAAAATACTTCGTGAGACAGAAGGGAAAAACAAAGTGTAGAATATATAGGCATGAAATCAAAAGAAACTCCTTGGGACTCATTTGCTCTGTATGGCTTTATTGCTTTGCAAAAACAGCCAGTGATCCTAACTCCCAAAGTCTCTTTTGGTTTCTTGTCATCATTTCAAGGGTAAAATCTTTTTTTCTTATTTCTCTTCCAGGGAAGAGAGAGAGAAGTCTAACACAACTGGAAAAGCAATTTGCTGCTACAACATTTTATTGCAATGCCACTTGCTCTGCAGTGTTACAGTTCCGCTCACACACACACATTTACACAGCATCTTTCTACCATAAACTCTGCCAGATTTACCTTCTGTTCAGTTTGCTCCTTCTACACTGTGAATTAAATATTGGCACAGCACAGTAAATGTTTAATTACCAACCATCATAAATACAAATAGCTCTTTTCATCTCTAGTCTTGACAAAATGATTAACAAAATATATCCAAAAGTTTTTAATGTAGATTTTTGGAGATGGGAAGGATGGTGATAGATCTTGGTACACTATTGACATGAAGGTACTTAGTGGAGGAAATACTATCCAGCAATCCATCCATCCATCCATCCCATCAATTTAGATATTTTCTGCTTGCAGGGATAGATAATCACAATTCAAAACAGATTTCTTGCAGCTTAAGCTAAACCTAAATACTGGTAGATTGGGATGCAAAGTGACCAGCTGAATGAGACCCAGAGAATTGTTCTGTTTCCCAGTTGGGTAGCTACACCAACACTTGCATATGGAAAAGTACTTAGCAGCACAGGAAAAGCTTGGAGGTTTTGGAGATGTTCATTTACAGCTGTGGTGGGTGCTGGAAAACAGATATTCCAAGTGCCTTCAAGTAGAAAGCAAACAAACAAACAACAAAAAAGCAAGGTATGCTCTTGAACCTCTTGTGCTAATATCTGCCTTGAGAGCAGATCTGGAACAAATCACTGCCCTTCAGAAAATCACCATTATTTGCATGTCTGGCTTCACCCATAGCTCAACAGGCTCCTGACCATGAGAAGGCAAGGCTCCACCTACTTACAGCGCTGGGCTGCTCAGACTCTGGCTTCTTGTGTAGCAAAAGGAAAAAGAGCTCGTGGCAGCTGCTGGAGCCAAAAGCTCCAAAAACAGACATTATTTCCTATGCAGCCATTGCAGCTCAGTCCCTCAGCACACACTGCCAACAGGTTCTGAAGTAAATTCGAGATGAGGAATAGTGCAAAAGCTTGTTCAGATCCTTCTGGTGGCCTCCATGCATGTCCAGTGTGATTTTTAAATCAGAGCTTCGCAGCTCCTCTGAAGAGCATATTCTTAGATAAATAACTATTTTCTTACTCACATTGTGCTTAATCATCTCAGCTTCCTCCAGAGTACTTCTGTATTTTAATGACTGGATCAACTGCTCTCTGGCCAGCAGGGAGAAACGTTTTGATATTTTTAGCATTCATTTAGCAATGGAAATTAGCTTGCTATAATCATGTTTGTGAGAAAACACACACTACAATCAGGACTATAATAATGACTGATATTAGCTGTGCTCTATACATCAATGAACTTGGCTTAGATATACAAACTTTTTTCTTTTTAATTGGGAAGGATGAATGTATCTTATCAATTGGAATAACTTCTAACAAAAATAGCCAAACTCTTGAGTCTTCCCAGGCACTCAAAATCATAAGGTAGGACAGAAAAATTGTTGTTCAATCTCAGGGATTTTTTTTTTTTTTTTTTTTTTTTGAAGTCAATTATTATCAGCAAAGTAAGGATATAAAAATTCTGCAGCATTCAATTCTCATTAAAAGAAAGAGGACTAAAATGAATCCTAAAATAAAAGTCCTCCCAAAGTTTATGCCCATTATTATAGAATTAGGTAGAAATCAGTATTCTCTGAAACCAATTACCTGAATAGATTTATTCATAGACACTTCCACAGGCAAAAATATTTTGGAACTTGAGCACTAGAGAATGTTTTCCATCTTACTTTTTCCACTGATTTGGTATGTGTTATATTTCTTTCTGAAAATTTTCCCACAGTGATTATTCTGTACTTGAAAAATCCCTTTTGGAAGAGCACTATATAATTTAATTAGCAGTTATAACTTTGCTATGCAATTCCGTAGCAAGGATAGCATTGTGCAGTCAAGGAGCTAAGATACTGAAGCAATTTCTGGATAATTACTAATGAGGAAACAATTTAAGTCTTGAGCCCTATGACGATGAATGCCATATACATACAATAAGGTGGGTCAGACACTACTGCAAGGAATTTAAATTTTGAATTGGATTTATAAGATATAACTTGAAGACAGAGATAAACTGGAGAAATCATTGCTCAGGGAAGGAGGTAACAGTAAAATCAGCCTATTAAATGTAATGAGCAGCCCTGTAATGCAGATTTATGGATTTTTCTCCTCCATTAAATTATATGCACAATCTCCTTTAAGGCCATAAGTTTTCCATTTAATTTGAAAGCTGAACTAATCTTGGAGAGAATGGATAGGGCTGAGGGAGCAGAGAGGAGGCAGTCGGTGGCAGTGACACTGGCAGAGCTGTCATTAGTCTTCTGCCCAGCTTAGGCCAACATGAGAACAAAAGATTGGTTTCAGTGCACAGAAAAATCTGTGCAACTGCAGAATCAAACTAAAGCAATCTGCAAAGACGTGAACTGAAGTACTATGTGAAGAGACTGAGACCTAACCCCTCAGAGATGGGTTATTCCTGGTGAGATGCAGCACAGCATACATACAGGCATGTAGTACAGACATTGAACTTCAGCAGGAATGTGCTCCTTATCAGAGGTCATTCACTGAGATTTAATCTTCCTTCGCAGCCCAAAGATGCTCCCTAACAAAAACTCAGCAGCAGATGTGGTGGAAGGAGGAACATAGAAGAAAATGTGGTATAAGGAGGAAAGCAAGCCTGTCTGCAGGATACCAGATGCTATCACCATCAGGACTAAGCAAGCCCTGCCTTCTGTACTGTCATGCCTTGCTTCTTTTACTTGTCATCTTCCTCTACATTTTCCTGGCTCAGTGCAACTCACTTGGCTCCTTCCTCTCTTCTGACAGCAGCTGCCAATGTCCAGACTTCCCCAGCACTCTACTCTTCCCGGCAGGCTGGATCTAACAGCTTTCCCCGCCATATGCCTGGATGAGACTTCTGAAAGAGCATTCTCAGGCAGGACCACTGTTACCTAAATTCATTCTCCATGTCAGCTGAGGCATTGAGGTCAACATGTCACCATCCTGCCCCTCACATGCTCACCCTTTCCCCTTCTGAGCATTTTTGGTGGAAGAGCTTGCAAATTCTTAAAGGTCTACAAACCCTGCCTTTCCTAGGTTCTGGCAGGGTATTCACTCCACAGGTGTTCCTTTGGTGACATCCACATGCAAACACTGTAGCACAAAAATCAGTCACTGCTGAGCACCATTCTAACTGACAGATCAAGCATAGTCCTCTCACAGTCCTGCCCAACAGTGCTCCAAGATATATATACCACCTTTTTCTCCCACCCCAGTACCAGTCAGACTAAAGACAGATTGTAACAGACTTACACTGTTACTGTAAAGATGAGTCAAAAGCTCCTGGAATTAAAGTCTGTGGAAATACTGATAGCCTGTTGCAAGCCCACAGAGTACACTGGTAAGAGTGATTCAGAGGCTTTTCTCATTCTTCTGACTTCAGTACAGGGCTTTATTTTTCATTTTTCAGATAGATGCACATTAATATTGAAGACCTAATTAAAAAAAAAAAATAAAAATGAACACTAAATAGAGCAAGACAACCTGCAATGGAACATTTATTTTGAAGAGATTCCTGAAATATGTTTTCACCATCTCATCAACACAGCCTTTTGAATCAGCAAACTAGTCTTCTTGCAAGTAAGAAATACAAAGGTACTCAATAAGGACACACAAATGCCCTGAACATCCATAACTGATTGTGTGTTCACCTTACTACATTACTAACTTATATAGAATGGCTTAGATTGGAAGGGATCTTAAAGCCCATCCCCAGTTCCAATCCCCTGTCACAGACAGGGATGCCCCCACCAAATCAGGCTGCCCAGGGCCCAATCCAAGCCAGCCTTGAATGCTTCCAAGGAGAGAACATCCACAACCTCTCTGGGCAGCCTGTGGCAGTGCCTCACCGCACTCCGAGTAAAGAACTTCTTCCTTAACACCTAATCTAAACCTCCTCCCCTTTTAGTTTTAAGCCATTCCCCCTTATCACTATCTTCCCATGTAAAAAAGTTGATTTCCTTCATGTTATAAGCTCTCCTCAGGGACAGGCAAGCATCATTCTGAAGGCAATGGCCTCTGTTGCCATCAGCCAGAAAGGGAATTGTGTTCAAATCCCTGAATCCAGAGTAGAGAAACCAGGCACCATGAGGTGCCCAGGATGATAACACAAGCACTCCCCTGGTAACATGAAATACAACCTTCTGTCACTTGACTTTTAATCTTTCCACACAAACAAAGCTCTTCACATCTGTAAGATGTTGTGCTATCCATCTCTGGAAAACTCCTCTGATCCAAATTATTATTATTGTTTTAATTAAAGGACAGTAAATTATTCATGCAAGTCTGCATTATCATTTTAAGACGTATGAACTTATTGGTATTTCATACAATCACATTCATCATGCCACTCTACAGTCTCAGCAAGAGAGGTTTTTTTAAGGAGTTAAGGATGTAATTACTTACTTATAGTATTGATATGCATTGAACATATATTTGCATAACAAAGCCAGGAGATATTTTGTTGCATGGTTTTTGCTCATTTGTACTATAGTAATGCATATAACTCCCTGAGCTTGCTCCTTTTAATGTGTCAATACTTTCACCTGCCTTGGCATACCATCATCTTTTATTAGTATCAAAAATATTGGTTTATTGAGCCTTGATATCTGTACCAAGTGTATATCTCAGTTTTTCTTGAAGAGCATACATACATCTGAACATATTAATTGACTGCATTTTTCACCTTGAAGAAAAAGGAGAATTTATGGAGCTAAGAATAATAGGTGAAAACTTTTCCATTGGCATACTTCACATAAAACTTTTCACATTTCCCATAAACTGCTCATCAGTTCATTGAAAATGTTACGAGATTTAAAGTGTTTAATCTGCTAAAAATGTGTTTCTATATTTGTTGGAGATATTTTCTAAAACCCCACCTATAGAAACAGTGCAGTGATTCCTGGGATCTTTTACAAAGTGATATATTCATTATGCAGCACATACATATTAATGTATAATGAAAAGTGTCAACTGTGAGATATACACCTTATTTAATCTGCCTCATGCTCACTAACAGGTCTAGAAAGTCCATCCCTTTGCAAGTGACAAGTCAGAACACATAGGTATAGGAAAATATTTGCAGCATAAAAAACAGATTTTTCCTGTCAATGGGTGGAAGGAACCTCAATCTTCCAAGCTAAGTAGTGCACCTAAATATAATGAGACACTATGCAAACATCTGCAAGTATTAAAAAAAAACCAAAAAACAAAACAAAACAAAAACCAACTTTGCTCAGGGATTTGAGATTTATGTATTTTCTGCTGGAAAAAAAGAAAATGCATTAAGAGTGGGTTGAAAGAAGGAATGATTCTAGGAGACAGAAAATACACTCTGGCCCAGCATTTGGAATTTGATCCTGTTTAAATGTTAAGCTCTGTATCTTCCTGAATAATGGTTCTTTCCTTGACATAAAAAAGAAAGAGGAAAGACCAGGTATAATAAACTCTTAAATATATTTAAATTGCTCCAGCCCTAGCTTAATGTTACTGAACGAACTGTATTAAGAGGGAAAGGTTTCTTTTGCAACCAACCTCTTCATGATGTGTATTTTCTTATGTCACCATGAGCACCTACAGAAAGATGCATTTCTGTGTATATTAGAATAGTCTGAAGCTTTCAGGACTTCTCTTCAGCACTGCTCCACTTTTGGCTAACCTCCATGCTGATGTGACCAGCTCCTCTTTTTCTCTCACAAACTTCTGCTCAGCTCTGAACTGAGCACCTCTGCTCCACACCATGTCTTATCTTCAAGAAGGGTCAACTTTTAATCAGATTTACTTCAAAGAAAAGCTTTTCCTTAGCAATAATGGAGGTATAAAATCTCCATTTCTTTAACGATCGCTCCCAGACCCATGTTTAGCCATATCTACTGGATCTCATGATCTAGAAAAAATTACATGGTAGCTCTAAATTGTACTTCATGGGTAAAATACAGAAGTGCAGTAAATTTAAATGCCCAAACCACAGAGCTCAGGGAAAACCACGCATAGACCCTACTCTTCAATTCTGTTTCACAGAGTGACTAAGGCACCTCACTGCCTCAGAGCACATGCAGAACACACCAGTAGAATATCACAAACCCTGGGGTATGTCCTCCCCTTCTCGAGTCTTCATCTAGCTTGAATCTACAGCTGTCCTAAATATATTTTACTCCCAGACCAGTAATATCTATGGTATCTCAACAGTGTGAAAATTCAACCAGAAAAATGAAAACTTGAATTTCAAACTTACACAGCCTAAGAAGCTTAAAACACTTCCTTCCAGGAGGCTTCCCCCCCCCCCAGTCTCTGAAACAAAAATAGAATTCAAAATTAACAGAAGAGTAATACAGCCTTCAAATGGGGGAAGGGAGGGTGGAAGTTATTAAAAATGGGAATCTGTTACACAGAAAATTGTAGAGAAGTCAATTCAAACAAAACTAAATATATGCTATACAAGTTTTGCATTTATGTTACTCGCCCTCAAGCTACAGGAACAAAAGTAATTGCTATTTATTCTGTATTCATATGGAAGAGTTCAAACTCTAACCCCTGAGAGACTGAAAACCATCTTTGATAAAAAAAGAATTAATTACATTTCAAATATCAGCATAGATGTATTTCAGATTTTTTTTTTTTTTTCCACATCGACTGGAAAAAAATTGTTTTCCCTGACTAATCTTATTCTTTTGCTTTTTGTACTTCACTATGCACTTCATTGACAAACATTTTTCAGGAAATTAAGACCATTTTTTTTCCCAAAGTACATTTAAAAATATCTACATCCTTCTTTTGATACATACTAGAAATTATGCCACAAGGGAAGACGAAGGATTGTAGCTAAGAAAATTCATTCTGTTTGCAGTGAGAACAAATTGGCAAGCCAACACCGTTCAGTCATCCTGTAAAAGCAAAGTTATGGATGCATGGTGGGTCTACACCAAGGAGTACTACGTCTCTTACACTTTAATCAACAAATCACGTTTCCTGAAAAGGTGCCTTGAAGTATATAAGGGAAGACCTTAGTAGCATTACATCCATTTCCATAGGATGATGAAAGCAGTCACGATTGTTAGCTGAAGAATTTTCTTTTAGTTTCAAAGTAAAAGGTAAAAGCGGTCAAATGGAAAACTATCAAAACATTTTCTTCTGATACATTCTTTGTAACGTTCATGACTGATGTTCACCCTGTTAAAAAGCCATCAGAGCCTGCTAGAAAAGAGAAAAATAGAGTCCCTTCTCAGAGACATTGTAAATATAAACATCTATAAGAAAAATGAAAAGTAATGAAAAACTCCTTTCCGTACTGTTAAACACAAACAGACAAACATTATTCATACTGGTTTGCCTACCTCTTCATATTTTTGTTAACTTCTTTCTTTCTGCAATTTAAATAATGCATTGATATTATCTTTCAATTTATATCTAGAATATAGCATGTCAGTTTTACTATTAATAGAGCTTTAGATTTTTCCATACCTCCCTTACTTGGAATTCTTTTCTTAGAACAAAGAGAACTTCATAGTGTTTTACTCACCTTTAAAATAGCTGTCTTCATTGCTCTCACCTGCTGTTGCACAGCTGCAAGTAGTTAGAAAGATTTGTTATAGCCCAAAGATTAGACTTCTATGTAAAGGCACAGCCCAAGTACACATATAGTCTAATTCTAAATTCACACTGCCTACAGAACTGGGTGAAAACAAGACTATCTGCTTTACAGCAGCAGCAGCTGCTATAAGCAGTTCTCTGATATTGCCTTACCCTATGTCTTATGGTGGTTATTTTGTACCCAATAAAAGCTAATAATTACTGCCAGCAACCTGGGTGGAAAGGATGAAGGGTGCAGAGTGACTGGTGGTCTCAGTGATGACACGATTCACTGGTGTGTTGCATTTGATTTAGTAAAATAGTAAGAAGCCTGAAATCAAAATGGTGTATGATAACAAAACATTCTTTTTATGAGGTTCATTAAATGTGAATGCTGTGCTTGTGAACAGAGAGAATGGCTGGAATCAGTGGAGGATGAGGAACAATTTTGGTTTGTGGGCTGAAGCTGAAGAGGAGCTGAAGATGTCTGGGCAGAAAACCTGAGTCTGGAAATAGAGAAGAGGAAAACCAGGAAAAGATTATAAACTGAGTTTACACAATGAGACAGATCGAAATCATGGTTGGGTCACAGTCAGCCAAAAGACATGCAAAAGCTGGGATTGTTGCCAGAGCTTAGGCAGGGAGAAGCAGCATTAATGCAGGAACCTGGGGGTGAGTAAGTGAGAAGAACAGAAGTAAAAAAAACAAGTGTAGGGGGAGACCTGGGATGCAGATGAGTTTGACAGGGTGGAACAAAGTAGACTTCTGTGGAGTGGATGGAAGAGTTGGACCCTAGTGTGCTGTACTCCCTTCCAGAAGTGAGAAATAAGGGAAAAGAGCAACTGGGGTCAGAGGACTACGTAAAACAGCCAACAGCCAGATTTGCTGAGAAAACATGAGTGCAAATAAGATAATTTATGATTAGAGCTCCTAGCAAAACACTGTTTCAAAAACATCATTGATTTCCTTTCTAGAACCAGAAGGCACATTTGTTCACTTTGGAACAATCAAAGCTTTTTCACAGCAGGAACTTCTTGGTTCCTCCAAAAGTGCAGAGCAGGAAAGCTCATACCCCACCGGCTGCCAGGAAGCAGGGAGGCAGGGAAGGGGCTGGCAGGAGGGATCCTTTGGACCCTTTGTGGAAACAAAGGTATTCCTTGGAACCTACAGATTTCTGCAAACCTTTTTTTTCTAACACAAAACACTGTCTTGAAAATTTCCTACCAGTTCAAAACAAGAAAGAAACCTTGGTTTTCTGGTATTTTGACAGAGCCAGTGATTTACACGCAGAAATAATGTTACAAGATGGCTATGGTCAAAAAGCCAAAAGTTAGAGAACACCAGATGATGTGTTGGTAAAAAAGCTTGCAAAAAGTAGATGGAAAACTCAAAGGCAATTTAGTAGAGTCAGTGTAAAAGTTCTGAATTTCATTATTTCTTTAAACAGCAACAATTTATTTTCAGGTTGATTTTGTGCCTTCTACAGGGGATTGTTTAATGACCAGCAATTTCTTAAGCATTAATATAAGCATTGCTTATATTACCCAAATAATGAGGAAAGCAGCATATCAGACTTACAGTAACAAAGATATTTTTGTTCCTCATTAGGATTTAGAGGAGAGCAGGATGCAATAATGCTCCTTTACATTTCCAGCATTCCTCTCTCTTCTCATTTGCTTGTCAGTGGTGGAACTTCAGTAAAAGTCATGGGAAATGCATCTACAGAGAAAACTTTCCTCTGCATGTGGTTAATAGCCTTTCCTCAAACATGAATAAGAACTGTCCACAGGCAGAAGTGAGCACTGAAAAAGTATTTCTCCCTGATCGCTTGAAACAGAACCACATTCACCTTGAAAGTAAGATTTTAAAAGGAAATATCTCATGTGAGGAGTAGAGGGAAGATGTCTCACTGCTCTGCAGGTCAGTGCTACAGAGTCTGCACGAAAAATGCTTTTTTTTTGAATCCTGAGGTTTTGGGAGCCTACCAGAAGTCTGTCAAAGGCACTCATTGCTCAGGTTGAGCACTGGGAATAGTTTGCATCCTAAATCTCCTGCGTACACATTAGGTATAAATACAAAAAGGAAAAAAGAAATTGAGCTTGCTTGCCTCTGTGAAGACTGGATGTTTTTCTTTTATTTATTTATTTGTATGCATTATCTCAACAGTCAGTATCTGACCTCAAAAAGCACAGCAGAAGTCACTCATGAAAGCCAACAGTTCCCAGAAGGCAAAATGCCATGGGACAAAGACATTGCTGCTCTATAGCAGACAAACATTACACTTCATTAAAGAGTATTGCTAAGAAAGGGAAACCACACCCATGTGGAAATGCATGGTTGATTGAGAGCAATTTGAAACAGTTTTCCCATAAGCAGCCACCAAACAATACAGATGAGCTGCTCAGTGCCTCCTGTTCTGCCTTGTGTGGCCTCACCTTAGCACTGTGAGCAAGTTTGGGCACCACAACATAAGTACATAAAGCTATTAGAGAGCATCCAAAGGAGGGCTAAGAAGATGGAGAAGGGTCTAGAGGGCAAGATGTGGGAGGAGTGGCTGAGGTCCCTTGGTTTGTCTGGCCTAGAGCAGAGGACACCGAGGGGAAGCCTCATTTCAGCTACAGCTCCTCACAGGGAGCAGAGCAGGAATGTAGAAACACATGTTCAAGCAGTATGCAACAGCTTTTGCACAAGAAAGCTTATAGATAAATAATAGGGAAAAGCTAAAGACAGCAGTAAGACCAAAAGCCTTCACCTCTAGCTGAATAAATAATCTATTTCTTTTGCATACAATAGAAATGAGATGTGGAGAGTGCCCTATTTTAGCCCTTCTAGCAGCATGGTGATTAAAGCTGGCATCCTGAGGCATAAAAACCTGGGTTTGTGTCTGCCTAAACCTAAGGGAGATGTTGAACTTTCTGAATGACTGCTTTGGAACAGAAGGTAAGATGTGTCTTCTCTTCAGACTATGCTTTGAAAGGAAAGTATAAGTAAACAAATAGAGCTGATGCTGATCATTTCAGCTCTTTGGAAGAGGCTACTGACTGCAATGTGGGGTGCTATTCTTGACATTTTGCTAGGATCAGCTTTTCAGATAGCATGGATTGTTTGAATCATGCAGTTCTAATAAGTTCATTCATGAGATAATAACAGATCAAGATGCTAGCTTTGTTCCTTGACTCCTTCCAAATAATGCATCCATGGTGCTGTTGACTTCTCCTAGCTTATTAGAGACAATGGGAATTTAAAATTCTATCTGACATATTCTGCTGATAATGTCCTCTTTCAAAGAGAATTCAAATTCAGTAATCATTGAAGATCTTTTGATATTTACAGCAAAAGAGTGTATCATAAAGCCATAGGAAGACCAAAATTTCACCCTCCTTATTCTATTACAATATTGCCTAGGAGATCATGATCCAGTGTCTAATGAGAAATTGGAAATAGGTAAGGAGAGAATACTACTTCTTGAAATAGTAGGTGCCAAGTTATCACACTTCTTGAAATTTAAATAAATATGCCACATTCTAATAATATTCATTCCCATACAGGTCTCACTGGAATTAATTTTGTATTAACCTTTTATTTCATTGAAAATAAATTCACAATCTCTTTTTTTTTTCTTCCTATAAATAAAGATTAAAATGTGGAGGTGAAAACCAACTACAGAAATTTACAGCAGCCTATGGCAGATATAATGCTCCTGAATTAAACACCTTTGTTGCAGTGGAAATTCTAAGAAATTTCTAGCAATACAGAGATAGATTTATAAATCTCTCAGATGTTAGTTTATACTTATTTAAAAAAAATAGTAATTCATATCTCCACAGTTAAAGAAAAACTGTTTTTTGTCTTTCTTTAACAAGGGAAATAAAACTGAGGCAAAGTTTAGTGTTTGCAGGGCATTTCAAAATTCAAGACCAAAAATAATTGAAATAGAAGAATATCTCATAGACTGCAAATAATGGCTAGATAATTTTATAGCTAGTTCCTATACACAATCTCTATAGTTCCTAAGCTCCAATTCTTGTAAAAGTATTTTATGTATTTAGCCTGCTGAGCTTCAATTACCTGTTTTATTTTTATTTTTACCTGTTTTATTTTCAGAAATGTCAGCAGTGGTCCACAGGTTCCCCAAGCACCTACATATTTGAAAAAATAGGCTCAGTTTCTGCAACCAACTCCTCCAAGCTCCTCCTGAACTAATTCATGACTAACAACTTGGCCTTGTGTTACGGCAAATTTACCCTCAGGTAAGCCCTACAAAATTACAAATTCAGAAGCTGTTACACACAAGCTTACAGCAAACACGAGGAAAGGTCTAGTATTAGATTGAGTCATCAATCAAACAATTTATTTGGAATGTGCATAGGAGAAACACAGCAGAACTTTATACACTTTAGGTTTTTGTTGTTGTTGTTGTTGTTGCTATTGTTGTTGTTTTTAATCTAATCCGCCAAAAAAAAAAAACCACTAGAATGTAATAAAAGGAATGTCAGAAATCGTGTTGTTTTCCCCAAAGCCTTATCCACTATGTATATAGCAACAGCTGGTATTTTTGTGGTTTGTAACCCTTTTGTTAAGGAATCTGCTAGTGGTGCTACCCAAATCTGCAGCGCTGTTATGCCCACATCTGTGGAGTCAGATAACAGAACCCTAGCCCAAGATGACTGACAGTGAGAGTATCTGCTGTTTTCTACATATTAATTGTAATACATATTTATGCCTATGCATGGAATGCCAGCAATTGCATTCTGGGGCCTGTTCATCTGCAAGTTTGTCATTATTCACACTTGATCTTCCAAGAATGGCTTGTTTGGTGTTACATACCACACCATTTCAGCCACAACTTATTTTCTGAGGATTTTAGAATGTGCGAAGGGAACAAATTAACTTTCAGTTGTTTCACAAATCAGAAAATCTCAGAAACACCTCAGTCTGTATGGAGTGAATAGAAAAACAATGTGCTAAAGACTTGGATTTAGTAGTCTGTGTCAAAGCTATGCAAATGGTATGTGGAGACCTGGAGGAAAGAAAGAATGGCACAAATGAAAATATGGATCTGGAGATTCAGTCTTCATCTGATCCCACATTAACCATTAATAGCAGGAATGGCTCCACTGAGAGTTACCATCTCTCTTTCCATGACTGATATCGCTGCTAACAATTCTTGAGTATATCTCGTGACTGTTTTAGGAATACTTATCCAGCAATGCTTTCTTATGCCCCACATTGTTTGCCTCCCTCTGGAACCCTAACCAGTTTTTGAAAGGTGGAACTCAGAAGAACATTTGTATTAATAAAAACTTTTTCAATGGGTATGAACAGTACAGTAATGGAGTCATTCAATTACTAGGAAAAAAAAAAAATTCATAGTACTGTTATAGCTTATTTTGTGGGAATGTTACGATGCTTTATAAGTGACATCTCATTCAATATCCTAGGGAAAAAAAAAGTTCATTGTTCTGCAAACAAAATAAACAAAAAGAAAAGTGACCCCCACAAAAAAAAGAGATAAAATAAGAATGAGAGCACAGCTACGATATGGCATTTCTTATTCACATACAAAACTCAATTTACATGCTGTGTTGCCACAGAAAATGAATTATTAGGGAATTATTTATCACTGGAGGAAATCTGAACAACATTGGGATGCATAAGCAGTAGCAAAATACAGTAGCTTGCCCTGCTGTATGCACTTCAAGAAAAGAATGTAACAATCTGACATTGCCAATACTTTTAGATCCCTGGAGAAAATAAAATTATATTAATCCACTGCTCTATAATTCTGGAAGCTAAGCTGCACTTTCTAATTGATTGCAAACATTAAGCAGAAAATACATGACAAGTGTCAAAATATTTGAAAATTTTATATTAGAGGTGAAGATGAATGGATAAATTCTGACAAGTAACAACACCCACAAATCTGGAGATACATATATAGAGAGAGATATGTGTGTGTATATATATATACATATATATATAAGGAAAAAAGGGAAAAATGAGCCATGTGTTAAAGCACTCAGCTGTTACTTTGTTTTCATTTCTACCAGGAGTTCCTTCAGCAAGCAGGTTTGTCATCCACTTTGCTGGGTGCTAGACCAGGCCTTTCAGTGCCTCAGCTCACCCTCCATAGCAGAAGGATAATACTTCCCTGAAGAGCAGTTGTGAGGATGAATGGAGAGAGGCTTAGGCGTTGCAGTGCTAAGTGCCCTACAAAAACAAACTACTGCAGGATAAAACTTGTGCTACTCAGCAAAATGTTGGGAGGTATTTTTCAAAGTGATATTTTCATTATTTATTAGGAAGAAGGAAAAATTTTGTTTCTGTTTTCAGTTAGCAGTGGAGTACATGAAATAAACCAGCAAGGAGCAAAGTGCGAGTGGTGCCATGTCATGCCAGGACTCGTTCGCAGTTCTCCCTTTAGCAGCCCCAAGAACACAAAGCTGGAGCTGGTGATGGATGGACTGTAGAAACGATTTGCTTTGAAGGGCTTTGGCACTCTATTATTCAAGTCCTAAGCCAACTCCTTGTTGTACAAAATAAATGAAATCGTATGCTTCTTAACAACAAGTTCTGTGGAATTTGTTGCCAAAGGATGTTGCAAGTGCTTAAATTTTACACAAATGTAAGAGTGGGAGAAATAGATGAAAAATAAAAGCAATCAAAATATACAAAATGGATCTAGATGCCATAGAGAGAAAAAAAGTTGCAAGCTGGGAAAGGATGAAACCTGTTTGCCCAGCTGGTGTTTTTTGCTTGGCAGTAACTTACAGTACTGCTGGGGATGGGACCCTTGCAGGAACCAGCTCAAGTCTTAAGGCATTTCAAAATAAACATGCCAGTACACACAATTCCCTGTTGCCAAGACCTAAAACCACACCTGGCTGCGAGGAGAGCATTCAAGGTGGCAGACACAGTTCCATCCTCCAAATGCTGAGGCTGCATCAGGAGCAGAACCACCAGGCCATGAACTTCACCAGAGACCTTCCTCCTCCAAACGGAAGAGCACCACCCCAATGGATGCTCTTCTCTCTCCTCTAAAGCAAGTAGTCCACATTTCTGAAGTAGTCCTCTCTGGAAATAAAGGCCCAGAGAGTCCTTTTTATCTTACATCAGTAGGAAACTGGATATTTATTTTGGAACAAATATGATTATCTGCAGAGGAACATTTCTTTTTCATGGAGGAAAATGGTGCCACGGTAAATCAGAACAACTGCACATCTCATGCTGTACCTCTTGACTTGTATTTCTCCAGGGTATCAGATTTACCTCAGGAGTGAGGATAACAAATGTGTGACCTAAAACCCTCTTGGTACTTCCAAGCCAAATGACTGATGCTGCTGTCAGCTCACAAACGGAGGAATAGTAGAAAACTGTAGGAAAAAGATGGATAGCCATCAGAAACTCAGGCTCTTGTAGCTCCACATGTGTTGTTCGGTCATCCATTAGCAGTGTTCAGTGTGTCCTGTGTATGAGACTTCACTCAGAGAAAAAGCAGTGCCTTTGGATGGAAGCATGCTCCAGCTCCAAGCCAAACATTTCAATGGAAGGTTTTTCTACAGGTGAAAGAGACAGCCTGCAGTTTAATTACACACATTTCAAAGTGTACTTTCCTCTTTTAACACCATTAAGAATACAATAATTCTGTTCACTCCCTGACCTGATGATGTCTTCAGAAAAGCTTTTGGTCTATTGCCACGTTCAAGGGAAGATGTGAGAGCTATAGTGCCTGCGTGGGCACTGGTGTGTGCAGGAGAGTTTGGACAGGGCAGAGCTTCCAGAGGGCAGGGCCATCTGTGTCAGTCACCATGTGGCAGCTCCTTCCAGAAGGGCTGCAGTGGAGCACAGCCTCCCACCCTTGGCTGGGGTTTGGGTGTAGGATGTGCAGGAATGAGAATCTCCTGTAAAAGCTGTAAAAAAAAAAAAAAAAAAAAAAAAGTAAATAATTTGTCCCCTGGCTTGCAAATGTTGCCAAATACAGAGTTTCTTATGACTGCCTCTGAACATGCATATCCAAAGTCCATTGAAGCACCTGAGAAGTGTTTAAAAAAAGGCCTGCAGACCTTTCTTTCACATTACACTTATTCTGCATTTTCTCAAGGCAAAAAGGAGCACACTTTCTCTACCAGCTGGGGTACACTGTATTACTTTTGGTGAAGGAGAGAGATCCAGACAGAGCTACAAACGTGTACAAGCACTATCCAAGGTTCAGGGATATGAATGCAGACATCTTGTTATGAGCACCATAGCAACAACTTGCATTATATCTTTTTAAATATATAAGGAAGGAGAGAAAAATGTTAAAGCTTTTGAAATGTGGAAGTCAAAATGAAAGTCAATTACACAGTGCTGTTTACCTCTTTACCTTCAGCTATAGAGAGGAATTCTTTTAAATGTGAAGTACATTTATGCGTCAGTTTTTATAACATCTTTGAAATATTTAGTTGTCTCTTTAGGGAAAAGAAGAACTAGAGTTGCTGCTGCTCCTTGAGGCTGATTCTGCTTCCTAAAAGGCAAAATGAGAGAGGAAATAACAGCAGAGAGACTCAGTACATGTCCGGATCTTTCTTCCCTTTTCCTCCTCCATTTCTTCTCTTCCGTTTTGCCTCCCTTTGCCTTCCTTCCTTTTTTCTTTCTCCTCCTCTTTCTATTTCTCTTCTTCCTTTCTTTATTTTCTTAACTCTCTGTTTCCTGGGCAGAAACCCAAAGGAGATGGATGCTCCACCCCATGTCCATGAAAGGAAGGGACAAGAAGCGAAGCAAGGGCCCACAGAGCTGACCTGTGAGCCCTGTGAGGCCCAGGATGAAGGTGTCAGGCCCAGCCTCAAATGTCCTCTCCTTGTTTCAGTCCTCATGGAGGATCAGAGCAATGATTTATTTGTGGTTGCAGCAAGGAACCCTAAATAATCGCAGAGATGAGCTTGCTCCTGCTGGTCACCAGTCTTTTCCTCCTTGGGGTAACACATGGGGCCTGGCAGTCCCAGCTGCCAGGCAACGGGAATGGTCCTAGTTATAGAATTGGTTGGACCACCAGATCATCTGGTCCAGCTGTCAACTAATCCCTACCATGCCCACTAATCCATGTCCCTTAGTGCCACATCTTTAGTACCTCCAGGGATGGTGACTCCACCACCTCCCTGGGCAGCCTGTTCCAATGCTTCATTGCTCTTCCTGAAAAGAAATTTTTCCTATTATTCAACCCGAACCTCCCCTGATGCAGCTTAAGGCCGTTACTAAGACCGATACCATACTATCACTGGTTAAAGTCCCACAGTAGGAGCAGCAAGAATCATTTCTAACCCAGGCACCTCAGTTTCGAGATAAATGTTCCCTCTGGGATCTTTGTGGAAAAAAATCAAAATTCTCTTCAAGGAGAAGCAACAAGAATAGCTATTTTCCAATCAGCTACAATCAACAGTTAAGATTATAGTAATTTAAATATCATTATTTTGTGTTATTATTAGCACCAGCATTTCAGACAAAACATGAAGTGAATAATCTGAGACAATGTAAGCAATAACCATAAACTCGAATCTTCCCAGTTGCAGTGCTTCCACTTCCAGACCAAGACACATATTTGTACTTGAGAACTGCCACCCAAAACAGAGCCCCAGGTCACATCTTCCCTCACCTTTTGTGCTCCCAGCATGCTGGTTGCACCCATCCAGATGGCTCAATCCACACCTGAGAATTTTAGATCTGACTTGATTTGCATTTAACCTCTCGGCAGCCTGAGCAGATCTCTATTCAAGATAGGAAAGAAAGGAACTCACACCCTACGTATTCCTTTCACAGCACAAATGTCAAAGGAATTCTGCTGACAGAATAGACTTTGTAGTCCTTAGTGCCACACTAACTTCTTTGCAATCATCTATTTGATTTTTGTTGTTCATTTTTAGCTTTAGCTTCATGATGGCATAGAAAGTAAAGTGCTTCTGAAATGTATTTTTTTTCAAGGAGTAATTGAAATGATGTCAGTAATAGAGATGGGATTTTTAAATGACCGCTCTGCAACACCTGAAATGAAGTCGAGTTCCAGTTCCTCGTTTAAACTGTTTTCCTCTCTCAATAAAAAAAAGCAACAGTGTTCTCAGGAGTTGTACATTTCTCACTGCCATTTTCCCCTCGGCTGCTCTCGCTGTCCTTTGTGCTCAGGGAGAAAATGTCAGCAGGTCTTCACCTCTGTGGGGAGGGGTGGCATCACCTGCTCATGGCTGTGGCTCATTGAATAAATGCTGAAAAAAACCACGCTGCATCTGCCTATTCTATGCTTCATTTTCCTCTCTGCTAAGTGGCAGTAGGAATACTTCTTTACCAGGTTTATTCAAGAAAAATACTGGGGGAAACGAAGCAATGCAAAGTTTGTATTACTGAAACAAAAAAGAATTGATTTTTAAAAGAACAAAGATCACTCAAAGAGAGTAAAAAAGATACAAATTATGTTTTATGTATGGGTCCAAAATATATGGTATCAAAGCAATGATTGTCAGTACAGCTGCAATTCCCTGTACCCTGCTTAGTATTACCAGGCAGTCCACACACAGAAGAGTACTTAGCATCACTCATTTTATCTGTGGTGGGAATCAAACAGCAGTGGAAAAATAGAGAAGGATGAATTGAGAAGAAATGGATTTCAGGCCTAAGAATTTTTTTTTTCCAGTTACAACACAGAAATCATGCACAGATATATTTATTTATGCTGTTTATGTGTTTATGCCATAGCAAAAACAGAAAATTAAAGGGAAAAAAAAAAGCACAGTACGGACACACACAAATCCTCAACAGAGCTTCAAGGGGTACCAAGTAAGACAAATCTTTTGACATCAGTGGATCAATGCTCAAGATCTGGCTCTAAGTGCAGTTTTCACAGACGTGTAATATAACCTCACTGTTTCATAAGAGACACACAAATACTTGGCTTGCTGGCTATTTAATTCAAGCCTCAGGAAAAAATTGGGGAAAAAAACCCACCATAAAGTTTCCTCTTGGGGCTGATGGAAAGACAGCCACAGATATGATTGACACTTTTAATTTCTGTAACACAATTGCATGGCAGATGAGTAACAACTTGCATTTCAGGCAGTGCAGCAGCAGTTCCTGGACACAATGACATCATCTTTTACAAAAAGAGCTCTCAGATTTCTTACATCAGTAATACAGCAGTGCACCCCCGCCAAATCCTTCTCCAAAGCAGCCTCTGAGGCTCTGCAGATATTAACTGTTGTGAAGGGAGCTTAATGATTTGTTGGTGTTCATTTTGATAAAGGCAGTCTACAGCAATGAAACCAATACTCACACTCAGAGCACACATGATTGCGTCTGAGCCCTGCAGCATCCCAAGCTTTTGGCCCCTAATGTCCTTTGGTCCTCGTGCAGGGGCTGGACCCAGCACCCCAAGACTCAGCCTCAGCCCTCGTCTGCAGTGGAGAAGGGGAAGAGCTGCAATCCCACATGCTGCCAGCAGTTTGTTTTCATTCTTACCTTGTAAGCCCCGCAGGCTCATCAAGAGGGCATTAGAAAGGAAAATAAAATAAAACAAAAACATTTCCCCCGTGTCAATGTGTCAAGCACAGATTACTTGATTCCTCTAGCAAGTGTCACCAGCAATATTTAGGTACAGAAACTTAAGTTTCAGGGCTTATGAAGTTGAGGCGCTTCTACAGTCAGAATGCAGTGCAGAATTCACTGACAATTATATTTTGGATGATGGATACTTAACCATTACTGGTGCTAGTCCAAGGTGTCCAAATTGTGGATGTAGCCTGAAATTACTGGTTTAAAATGAGCACTGCATTTATCCAAATATTTGGTAGCATGTTTTGCCTCTCCTGAAAAAGGCTTACTTTCATAAATGCAAGGAAAAAGGAAAATAAGATTTTCAGCCAGTTGAAAGGATTAAGCAAAAGAGGAAAAAGGAAATGGAAACAAACAAGACTAAACGTTTTGATTTCCAATTTTGTTTAATACATGCTACACAAGTTTGTTTTGCAAATGAAAGCCATTCTTTCATTAAAAATGTCGACCAGCTCTAATCGCATATTTGTTTGAAACTGTTCCCATGGCAACTGCAGTCAGGAGCTGAAAAGATCTTCTGTTTTTGGTTGAAGAAAGACTTAAACCTGAAAAACTCTGCTTTACCCAATTATGAGTCTCACAAAATACGAGTCTCCTTCCCAACCATGATGTCATGCACTCAGTATCCTTTCCATGCAGTGAAAGAGACCCACAGTGAAAACGTACCTCTGCTTTGAGACGACACACACACACATCAGGAGAGTCCAAGGGAAGTTTAAAAATGTTTTTATTGGAATATACTTTCTTACACAGTGGCATTGAATCGTATTTTCCCATTTCCTCCTCTTCTATACTCTCACATAGTAACAAAGCAGTAAGAGGAAGACTTATAAGCCTGCTGTAGGTGTTACATGAAGCATCCTGGGGGTAGTGCCTGTACCTGCCTCTCAGCTATGGGGAAAACCATGACATTTAGCTTCGATTAGACACCGTGACATTTAGATGGTCAAAATAAAGCAAAGTGAATCATGGTGCATACCCTGTTTACTCTGACAGCCAGAACATATTAGCAGAGTTTGTGCCACACTGAATTACCCTCTAGTCTGACATGACACTGAATCACAGTGTACAGAGTGTTGTATTAACCAAATCCTGACGTCTTTATTCATGTAAATAATGCTATTGCATTTGGGAACTATTTGCATGTACAGCTACCGGAGGAGCCAGAAAGATGCATGGTTACCTCTGGAAGTTTTTTTCACCCCAAATTTTACAGCGCTCTTCTTATCAACTCCTCCTTATCACACACTCTTCGCAAATACTGTTTCCAAACGCCAGAATTCAAGTGTTCTCTTTCTGCATTTAATTCAGTTAGGAAGAAAACCTCTCAAAAACACACCCCATGACAGCAATACAACTGTTTTCAGAATAAAGTCATTTCATAGTCTCATTTTATTCACTCCACAGTAGAGATTTGGCATCAAAAATTCACTCTTGACAGCAACACGCGCAATGGTTTTGAAGATCTTTGTCGGCACACGCTGTGTTACTACAGCTTCCTGGTTTGCTTCAAGAGCTGGTAATCAATTTCCTAAGCCCATGCCTTTGCCATAACCAGACAGCTCCCAAAAACACCATTTCTAAGGGTGTTGAGCAGCATCAGAAGAAAAGCAATCAGATAACTGATACCCTCATGGGAATCAGAATGGTTATCTGGGCCTGGAGGTTGAAGATAAGACCCCATATTGGAAGTAGCTTCTTAGTAATGGTGCCATTAGGTCTACGTGCAAAAGACCGAGATTACAAAGCTTATCATTCTGTATTTAAACTTCATAGCAGACCTCACAAAAACAGAAAATAAAATAATGACAGAGCACAGGTCCTCCAGATCTGCAATCGGCAACCTCATTTACTCAGGTATCACACAACCAGGAACACATTCCACAAAAATACTGTTCGAAAGACAATTATATTAACAGAACGCTGGCTTGTTATCCAAATAGGTTATAAGTTAATAAACAGAATCGTGAATTAAGCATTTATGTTAATAGAATTGACTAGATGTAGCTTATCCTTAATGCAGAAGGGTTGCATTCTTCTCAGACTTACTCTAAGGCTTGAATTGGCGTACAAGGCTGCACAAATTGTACTGATGGAGCCTGTAGTAAATACAGTACTATTTTTCTGTTATTTTTTTCTTAAATATTTTCTAAGACTGAGTGTATTTTAGGCGAAATACTTCTCACCCCCTTCTTACCCTGAAGAATCAATTGCATGACTTGCTTTATGCGGTAATACACTTGCCAGAAAGAGCATCACATAACTCTTCAGAACAAATGTGTGACAGCCTCTGTCTAGAAGTTACCTATCTGCAGATACAAGCTGAAAATGTAATGTGAGGAGTTGGGTTACCTCCAATTTCCTTTCCATTTACTGTGATGGCTAACAGCCATGGCTTTCTTTACTGACATTCCATTTCTCTTTACCGATCATCTCAAGATGAAATAAAGAGTATTCTTATTAAATTCTTGAGCAATACCAAAATGGTAAGAGCAGCAAACACACCAAAGACTAGATTAAAAATAAGAGAGACTTAAGCAGACAGATAAATGGTCTGAAAGGAACAGTCTGTAATGCCATTAAGGATAGGTCGATAGTGTTATGTAGGAAATGGCACAGTGACAAACTGGAGACGTGGTTAGCAGAGATCTGTTGTAAAGAAGCTATAAAGAAAATACTGTAAATAATTTACACACAGTTGACGAACCATGTAATTATGGGAAAGACTCTTCTGAGCACCACAGATTTCCTGCATTTCTGTACTGCTGGCAGAACCAAGCATTAGCTGGGCAGAGTGTAAGGCGTCTTGGGTAGCACTTTTCTCAAAGACACAGACAGTAAAAAGCACCATGCACCAGAAAAGACTTGGTCACTATCAGCTCACCAGCTAACCTTGAAGCTTCTCACTGTTCATTAAACTGCTCTTAAAGCATTCAGTAATAAATTAAAATATATATATACATGGGTTTCAACCAGACAGAATTAAAATTTATAATGCACTTGTTCTTGGGAAAAAAAAAAAAAAGAGGTTTATGAAGGAAATCTATGACAAAGCAAGGACTTACAGCATTTTCTGTGTTCCTAAGTGAGTGGCAGACATCAAATAAACAAATCTTTTCTTAAGGAAACAAATCTTTGTGAGAAAAAAAAACTGAAAATAACTGTTAAAAGTGTCACTGAATTACTCTTCATTTGATAAATGAGAAGGTAAAATTTTATCCCCGCTCATTAGAAGAACAGAAAATTTGTTAACAACATTGCAATAAAGAATATGAAACACTTTGAGAAGTCTGAAGATCTAGAAAATCTTCAAGAATTCAAAAATCTTCAATAAGTTTTCAAGGCAGATTCCAATTCTTGATGTGCCCTTTATATTTTCCAGGACAGAAGGATGTGAAAGTACAGATTGCTTTAAAAGAGACTTCCAAAATGCAACCTCGAATTGCCATATATTTCTGCAGTACACAAAGAGGAATGGCAAACACATTCCTCAGTACGTAACACACATAAACACCGATTTGCAAATACAGCCATGATGGCAATTTTAAAACACTGATTACCAGTGATCAACAGCAAGTGAATAGAAGGCAGCCAGCATACATTACTAGATTTAATTAATTACTAGTGATGGTCAAGCTGTAAGCAGAACATAAATATACCAGAAGAATTGGACAGTTACACATTTATTCCAATTAGCATAGACACTGCACATCCATCCACTCCAAATACCTCCTCCAATGGCGTTTCAATCTATATTGCTTCTGAAATAATTTTTTACTTCCCTGAAACACTCTCCATATGAATATTCACCTGAGCAACTTGAAAATCGTGTATAGTTTCTAATGAGATTCCATTCTCATATGCACAAAATCAAGGACTAGAGCCTAATACTGATGCTCAAAGTTATCCAAGTTCTGATCTCAGGTTCTGAGATATTGGAATACGTACCCGGGACTGATATCTGCCACTTTGAGAATTTATTTTCTTATTGTCTTCCTTCTAACAGAAGTGGTTGAAAGCACAAAACCTCTTCTCTGGCCTAATTAAAGAACATGCTCCAAAGAAGCTGGCTTTCTCCAAATATAATTATTTCCAGCATGCACAGCCAACCAAATCACTGTCTCCTGAACTCCAGATGAATTTTGAGCCTTAAGGAAAGCAAATTGTTTTCAATTGGTTTGGGTTTCAAGCTTCTTGATACAGCTGAGGTAGAAAAAATGACTAGTGGCTATATACACAAGCAAGCAGAGACCATCCACATACAGATGGACATTATCAGTTTGCACTAAATGGCCCATTTGTGTTACAGCTTGTCTGCCAACACAAACAGTGAAAGCATTACAGAGTCTTTCACAAGTGTTGAGTCACAAGTTTCTTATCTTGCTCCCTGTAAACTACAAGAAAACAAATAGAAAGAGCTGCTGGCCTTTGCCAGCCATTTTGCAGAAGAGAATTTAACCCGAATCCCACCTGGAATGCTCTGCCAGAAGGATCACATTTATCTTTTCCACAGTATTGCCTGGCTGGTACACGTGTTCTCATTCAGCATCCAATGATCTGTGACAAAACAGCCTCTCAACCCAGCTTTCACAAGTTGGTAGGCACACTATCAGCACAGTAGAAAAACTGTGCTGGCAGTCCTGGCAGGTCAGAGTGGGAACTCAGAATTAGTGGACATGGTGCTTGGTGCTTTAAAAATCTTGCTGTCAGACTCCAAGGAAGCAAGAACGGTTGACAAAAGGCAATATAATTACTGGCACAGGACTGTGTTAAGATAGCAGCACAAAAACTTTACATTCCCCTGAAGAAACGAAGGTGTTAAAATAGCAACTACATAAATACAAGATAATGTAAGGAAGCAGCATGATTTCCCCAGGTTCAGATAAAACAGATGAGCATTTTGCAGAACTGACCTCATTAAAGACATGTTGTCACTTTAAAACTTAATCTGGCAACAAAATTGTGATAGTAATAAATGAAGATAAAGTTACCTAAGAAGTACAAACATTATTTCCACAAAAATGTTAATCTTTTTACTTTCATGTTTGTATTTTCCTCAGTGCAAAAATGTCAGGTCTGTATATGCATTTTCACTTTTTGTTTTTTTTTTTTAAACAATTGATTGACCTTCTGACAAAATGTTGGTAGTTTGTATCGGAATATCATTCTTGGCATTCATTATTCTTCATCAGGCTTAGCATGTATATTGTATTTCATAGCAAATCTCTCTCAGCAAGAGCTCCTCTTAACAGCTTTCCTGGGACATTTTGTTTCCTACCAATGCAAACCTCTAACTTAGAAGCACCACATGTTTTTTTCAGGAGGGATCACATTATTAACAGAAAGCTGAGATAATGATGATGCTGAGAGTGTCCCTATGTCTGCCATACCTGACGACTGACTATTCTGCACAGCCAATAAGCCTCCTTGAGGTCTCTTCCAACCCGGGCCATTCTGTCATTCTGTGATTGTCCAGCAAATATTTCTTGCAAGGTGTCTACTATGGAATAAGGATTCTAATACCTACAGTATATACATTGGAACAACACACACACACACACACACACACCAACTGGCCCTCCTCTGTCCTTTGAATGACTCAAAACTGAATATAATCCAATCTTTATTGAAGCTAGCTGGTAGCCATGTAGTACCCACTTCATAGGGTGTGAGAGATTTTAAGGTTTGCACATTCCTTTGAATATAGCATGATATGGAACTGTTTCAGACATTTCTCTGGTGTTCCAATCACCAAGCTGCTTCAAATTTGTGATGAGTAGGAGTTGCAAATTATCCTTCTGCTATCAGATACAGAGATTAGTTGTTAAGGATAATAAATCAATATAGCAATCAATAGTCAGATTTTGCATGGTAACAACTTCTTATCTGTGACCAGCTTTCTTTTTTCTCTTTGCATATAATAATAGCCTAGAATCAAGGCTTGGGAAGAAATCTTGGAAGAGATTTTCATTCAAAAGAGGATACTTCAGCTTTCAGGGCTCCTTGCAGCCCTGAGAACAGCTCGGTTTTTCCTATTGCTTTTTCTTGCACAGGGGCTGCTTGAGACATGGCTGTTCCAAATTCCTTTTTGAAACACCTGAGTCTCCTGCAGAAGCAGCTCTGACCTGTCTCAAGTTAGGACAGACCCTACCTTAACCTACCAATGCCCTGTGGAGGACGCATCAGATGCACTAAAACACAGCAGCTCTGACACTCCTCTTTCTGTGCAAGTGACAACTTCTATGAAGAGACTGAAGAATGCAATCAGAAAATAATTAGGATTATCAGCCTAATTACTGCATAGAACATTTTCTAATGTTAGTAGCAATAAGAAACACTAATTGTTGTTTATCGTGGGATGAATATTTAAACACGTTAAGGGAAGTGGGGAAAAAAAGGTTTTTTTTTTTCCAGTGGGAATACATGCCAACTGCAGACATGCATACAAAGTAACATTTTTATTTTTAAAATTAAATTGGCATCCTATTAATACAAAGACACAGAAACTCCATACTTGAACAACTGCAAAATACACAATCACAGTGCCATCAGAGCATTACATAGTTTAAAAAAAAAAAAGAGCACAAAACAGGCTAGAATATAATGAAATATTAACAAACATATGCATTTATTTTCATTTACCTTTTCCTGTTATTGTTTTTAGGATTCATGTTTACAGACTTTCTACCAACTAGAAAAGTTTGAAAATTAACTCTTTTCTGAAATGTAAAGTAATACTGCCATCAGGTTAGAGAAATTTGGGAATAAGAACTTCAAAAATAGCTACCTAAAATTGTGAGAGCTGGCAGCACTGTAATAGAAAAAAGCTTGTGAAGCTAATACAGCGTTTTCCATTTTCTCATTTCTACTGACATACACGGTATTGTTTCCCCAAGAAAATGACTGCAACAGGTTACAAATTTTTAAGATTTAAACCTTATGTATCCAACTGAAGCAACATTCTTTGCTCTACTGAATTAAGCTTATAAACAATAGTGAAATGCAAAACTACTCCTGGACATAAAACTAAGAGTGTATGCTGAAAATCTAAACCACCAGCTATCAACCAGTGATCGCAGAGAGTAGCACTAACATTCACAGCTCATTAACATCACAAGATTGTAGAGTAAATTAGCCAGACTAATAGAAAAAGAGAGCAGAAGACTTGTGAATTTTATCTCTGCATGTCATCTACTGAACTACAGCTTGTTACAAGAATATATAACTACAAGAACAGTAAATCAGTACCTGCTTTATATAATAAATAAATTGATATAAATTATGAAGATAGAGCTACAGTAAAATCAGTGCAAAAATGACCAAATTGTACTGAAGAAACACAGAGTCCTGTCTGTCAGAATGCATATCACAGAACACCCAACATATTCCACCTGTTGCATCCTACACTGTCAAGAAATACAGAATGCATAATGCCCACTGTGAAGCATGCCAGTATAAAACTACAGCCTTTTACAATGTCAGAAAAATGCTATTAAGACAATCCAAGGCTATTCAAACTGCATACTTCATTATTTCCCATTATTTTTTTGATTTTTAAATAACTCCCTCTTCACAAGTTGGTTCTCCAACTGGAACTCTCCCTCATTCATACTTGCATGAGCAGCCTTTTTGGAATTAAGAAAGTTCTTTTTCTTTTTTCTTGGATAATTACGAAAAGAAAGTGTTGGATCACTCCGATCACGAAACAAAAATATCTTCTCCCCTGTGTCTAATACCTCTATGGCTTCAGCTGTCCCACTGTTACAAGAAACATGTGGACTGGGCTGTTCCACAGGAGGACACGTAGGCAAACTTTCAAGGTGAATGAATGATGGTCTTTCCAGGAGGGCAAGTTGCTTCTTCTTTATCAAGCTACATTAATGAAATAAAGAAACAAATAAAAACCTGGCAGAAAAATAGGATCACTTTCTCTATCACTGCACAACACAGTAGCGACTTTCCACTGAAAATTAAGATAATCGTATTTCAGACAGATCAAAGTGTAATTTCCATTCCAGTCTACTATAATTTACAAATCATTTTATGAGATATAAAGTCACATAAGAAAAGTTAACCTTATAATAAGTAACACAGGGAGGAGGGCAATGTACATGAAAAATCTGTAAATTCTGCAGAAAAGTGTGTAAAAAGCTTTTTAGACTTCTGCTATAATTGCACCTTATGTGTAAATATGCTGTAGGAAACAAGCACCAAACAGTTGAAGAACATCAGGAAATGCATACTTAGGAACTTGTTTTCTGATATAAAAGTAGGCATCTTTGGAGATGAAAGAAATAATCATACATTTCCTTCTGTTCTTCCTTTACCTGTCTTTTTTCCTGTTTAGAGAAAGGATCCTTTCCAAACTTTTGCTCATCAAATCTTCCCTTACTTTGCACTCTAGTGCTTGCCATTCTTGGTTCCTCCTGAAAGAGAACAAAAGAAATATTCCCAGCAGCAAATCCCTAAACACACACAATTTCTTCCCTCTTCTTATTTTAACCACAAAATCCATGACATTACTAGCATGAATATAATTATATTTTTACAAAAATGATTTAAATCACAGAATATCACACCTCAGAGCACTGTCTCAAGGACCCTTAGTTGTTCCTTGACAGCATACATCCAAAAACTAGAGGGGTCCAGTAACACAACATCTCCTTCTCTCCTGTGTCAAGGCACAGAGCTGGGAGATAAGATTTTATTATTCTAACAAACTTAACAGAAAGAAAATGATCAGAGCAAGGTTTATAAATCTATAAACCACTGCTTTATTTATAAGTTGTAATACATATGAACTTCTCATCAATTAATTTGTTTCATGAAATAATGAACCAGTTTCAAAACACTTTTTTCCCATAAAAGAATTTCACAAAATAAACTCATGCACCTGCTATTTTTCTATTGTTATTTGCTTCTACAGAAAATCAATATTTACAGAAAACTATAATCTTTTGCAATGGTCCACCAAAAAAAAAATCCCACTTACCTTTTCTTACAGCTGCCAGACTCGTCTGCATTACTATCACTTTCAGCAGCATCTAAATAGGCACCGATGGAATCAAGGATAGAAAGAACCTCACTTTGTGTACTGGAGGGCAGCAACAAGTTCAGAATCCTGTGCAACATCCCCATTGGTACCCTTGTCAGTCTGGCTAAATAACCTGCCAGTTGGAGCTCCTGGAAGATTAATGGGTGAATAAGAGAGATATATAATATTGAAATTAGAAAAAAAAGAAAAAAAGAAAAAGAGGGAAAAAAAAAAAGTGTAATTTTTAACTGCTAACGTTAAAGAATTGTTCATCACAGAAACTAAATATTACTGAAAATAATTTTTGCATTGTCAGCTTTGGTGTCAAGTGGTCACAATCTCAACTCTCGTGTTCATTGCTTCCATTCACATTGGCTACAGATATACTGAAGTAGCCCATCTCACTCCTGACACAGTTACTTGAAATTTCAAAAAAAAAAATGTTCCTCTCAGGTTATGTGCTTGAAGTGGAAGCTCAAGGGAAAGGAGATTATATAACGGCCAGAACAACACTGTTCAGAATATACATGTATCTCAGGCAGCTGAAATCATGCAGAATGTGCCAAGCTAAAAGACAACTCTTGTATGACTGCCTCTGTCCCTCAAGATGGTTGAGCAGCCTTCATTCAGCAAACCCTCTTGTTATCACAAAAGAGGGAAAGGACTACAAAGCCCAGGTTATGTAAGAAACCCAAAAGGTCCCACCACGCAGGAAGGCAGCAAGTTTTTTTCTGCACAGTGGAACCCAAATCCCCCTGCAAATGTGTGAACTCTGCTCTTTTTTCACATGAACAACTCTCAGAGCATTATGTCAATCTTTTTTGAAACAAATTATTTCACCAAAAGGATACTCTGTAAGAGACAATTCTTTCTGCAAAATCCATGCAAAAACAACTCCCCAAGCATCACTAATCCAAATTTTAAAAGGCCATTTACAATAACGAAAATCAATCAATCTCCTTTTCCCCTTGCCAAGCAGAGAACTCCTCTTCAAAATATAGGAGAGCCAGTCACCTCCCCACAGTATCCCGGACTCTTTAGTATTGATTTATTTTTTTCCATGGAAATTACTGAGACATTAGAATGAATGAGACAAAGTGCTAAGACTGATGATAGGTTAGTAAAACTGATGGGCTATTTGAAATACCCAATATTTTCATCCTAAAACAAAACAGTCACTGTAGTTAGGTAAAAGAGATAGCAGTTCACACTTCTTATAGTAAGAAGTGATTTGATGCCTCTATGGGGAAAATATAAAGAGCTTAAATCTTAATACAGACATCTACATTTAATTTCTGAAGTCAACTTATACACATCTTTTCTGTCTTTAAAATTGTTGTTTTTACAAAAACATAAGAATGACACATTTCTATGACCCACCCTTCCCTTAGGCTGAATGGTCTCAGTAATTTATATGCAGATGATCAAACCATCATGACTTCATTACTGCTCTTCCCTATAATAGTTTCCTCCTTAAAATATTCCTTCCTTCCCTCTGACCATTACTTTTCTTCACCAAGAATGGTCTGTACTTAGTACTAGTACATAGTTCTCTTCTAACACAGCACAATTCATGATTAATTCATCCTCCAAACTGCTACAGTGCTGCCAACAGTACTGCAAGTAGCACCAGCCAGGTCTACCCAACACGTCTGGCAAAGGGAGTACTGATCTCTGAGCTACCCAGATCAACCTGCCTATGTGGGAAGGAGAATTGGATGTGTATTCAAATAGAGGAAAGGTCAAACTAGTGTGGGATGAGTTTCCATCTACAGGCATATTATATGGAAAGGTACTGTAAAGATCAGGCTTTTGTATCTTTTGTAACACTAATGGCTACTTGCGCCACCAACAACCTCATTTGTATCCTCTGAATTTGGCCAAAAGAAAATAGAGATGTAATTTACAAACAGCAGAATTAAGTATTTGGTCTTGCAATGTGTAAGCAATGTGTATTTCAACCCCTACATGCAAGAATCAATGAATTTGACTTATGCTGTGTTTCAAGCTTACTGCACTGTTTTCAGCAACAGTCTGCCTCCATCACCTGTTGTCTTTGAGACAAAACTACAGTACCTGGGGCTACAGCTACAAGCTTATTTAAAAGTAACTTCTCAGCCAGAGGCTTGCAATCCTGAACTCACTATCATTCAAGCGAATCTCTTAATGACCCAGATCCACCTCCACTGGCACATAAGCTGCAGGACAAAAGATCGAAAAATAGAATACATTTGGTTTTCCAGAGAAGGATACGTCACAGATATGGAAACTAGTCTAAATCCTCTATAAATAAAAGAATGAATGCAAGATACAGAAGTACAACAGCTACATCTTCTTAACATTTGCCATTATAACGTGTCTATAAATTGTAACGTGACAAGGAAAGAGATTTTAAATCAATTCCTATTATCAATGTAATTAATAAATTAATAAATTGCTACCCTACTGAGCGTGTAATTCTTTACAGTTTGGGATATTGGAGTTACTATATTATGGTAATTGCTGAGAATAGAATTTTGCTTGTATATCTGAAGGAGCTCTCCGTATATGATGGAGTACTTGAATTTAAATGCTAATAAAAGAGCCAAGGTCTGCTGTGAAAGGATTTCTCTTGAAATGATTCACCATCAGGAGCAGTAGCACTTGGCCACTGGGTTTGTCTCCCACTCCTTCCACCAGGTCATACACAGCTGCTTCAGCATTCAGCTGGTCTTAACATGCCACACATCCTGAATTAATGACTTCACAGAATCACAGAATGGCCAGAGTTGGAAGGGACCTCAAGGATCACGAATCTCCAACCCCCCTGCCACATGCAGGGCCACCAACCTCCATGTTTAATACTAAACCAGGCTGCCCAGGGCCCCTTCCAAGCTGGCCTTGAACACCTCCAAGGACAGGGCATCCACAACCTCTCTGGGCAGCCTGTTCCAGTACCTCACCACTCTCTGGGTAAAGAATTTCCCCCTGATGTCCGACCTAAATCTCCCCTCCCTCAACTTAAAACCATTTCCCCTCGTCCTACACATATCAACCCTTTCAAAGAGTTGATTCCCCTCCCCTCTGTAGGCTCCCTTTACGTATTGAAATGCTGCAATGAGGTCACCCCGCAGCCTTCTTTTCTCCAGGCTGAACAAGCCCAGCTCCCTCAGCCTGTCCTCATAGGGGAGGTGCTCCAGACTTCATAAGAGAGGTAAATGCCGAAGCTCTATCAGGCACAACTATACTCAAGAGCAGTAGATAAAAATTTCATAATATCCTTTGCAAGATGTTCTGCTAAGCAGCTGGCTTGCAGTATGCAACTTTTTCTACCTTTCCATACCTACAAATATGGCAAACTAAGGACAAGAGCATGTGAATAATGCAGTACTCACACTGTCTTTTTAAGAGTTTGCATGTAATGTTTATGAGTGTTTTTACCAGACCATGAAATATCTAAACAAACACTGTGCAAAGTCCCATCCATTCCTGCCATTAATCAAAAAACATAAGGGAAAAGCAGATTAAAAAACATTGAAATTATGCTATGATAATGGTCTTGGTAGTGCTTTTCTGGCACAGTCGGTCTGTGCTGTTTAAAACCTATATGCTGGTCAGTATTTCTGGATGCAGAATATATAGCTGTCACTGCCCATGTCACTGTTACATACTTAAATGAGAAGAGGAAGAGAAGAAAGATTGCAAGAGAAAAATCAGAGGAAAATGATAATATCTAATAGTAATAGTAATGGCAGTCACAACTTTTTTGAAACACTTTCAAATGCTAACCCCTGCAAGATGTGTCAGAACGAACTTTTGGTGCTTCTATTGTTATGTCTAGAGAACAGGAAACATGGAAAATATCAGACGAGGTCTGAATTCCTGCATTTTCTCTCATTTAGTTCTTTAGTACCAAGTGAGACACTCCACTCCAGGACAGCACTGTAGCCATCATGCAACCAGGTGACTCAAATCTCTTCCAGCAAGGCTCATGCAATGAATCTGCTCTGAACAGAGGCCAAATGTCCCCATGAGAGACAGAACTAAGCAATTATCACACTCCTATGAGTTTTAGGAGACCTTGACGCAAGTTTCTAATAAAAATCAGAGTAAAGATCAGAAAACAGGTGCTACTTTCCCAGTGAATTTCAGATGCAATACACAGGAGATGCATATGTAATATACAGTAGCCTTACTTTAAGCTGATCTCAAATAGCCATCCAACTCAAGAAAGGATAAGGGGTACATAATCCTTTATAGAAACAAATATGAGACACTGTAAAACCTGACACTCTCTTAGTCTAAGCAGCCTTAGTTTGTTTCTCCTTAGTTTGCTGACATCTGAAATTCACACTTATACGTGTGGCTGCAGGTGTCCTTGAGTGCCAAGAAACCTGGAGGCTAAAAGCTATACCACCTACAGTATTCTGATACTACCTTTTTATCTCAACCAAGACTTGCAGATAAAACTTGGGGATAACTGATTCATTTCTAATGCGCTGTGTAGACCTGACAGGCAGACAATAGATATTAAATAATATTGAATGAAAAGGTGATATTCTTTATGAAAACAATACGAGTAAGGATGCTAGAAAACTTAACTAGCAGTGCCTCTGTAATTTAGTTCTGTAACACAATCAGTGCAAATCATTTCTCACATATTGAGATCTAAACAAAACCCTTGTCTTAACACATGAAAATCAGACTGCAGGCCTGTCTGTAAAACATAAACTCATGCAATTTAGTTCTCTTTTTAGTTTAGTGGAACAAAATGCAACAGGACAACTGCTGGAAAGGATTTGTAAGTGAACAAAAAGTATTACAACTTGCTGAAATTAAAAAGGCTGAAAGTAGGTCAGAATGAACTGATTTGTAATGTAAGCTGCAAACACCAGAACTGGCAGTGACTATTACAGAACTGGGTCCAAGTACATCTGCAATGACTCCCAAAAAAGAAGAAAAGTTTCCAGATACAGCTGTAATTTAAACTTGGAGCCTTCATGCGATTTCACGCTTACCTGATTATAAAGTGCCAAAAATGCATCCATTTCAATATTTTCCAAGAGATCTTCAAGCACCATACAATTCCATTGCTCATCTCTCAAGCTGAAGTGAAAGATAGAATTAACATAGAAATCTTCCCTGGAACAATGAATGTATTACAGGAAACAATAACTGAAAGTTATCCTGAAGGAAGCGTGACTCTTATCAGCTACGCTGGTTGAACAGCATAACATCTAAAATAAGCAAGCTTCTCCCCTTCCCTTCTCTGAGTCACAACACAAAATAAGAGCAGAGTCTTGCACAAAATATAAATCTGAAATCGCTCCAAAAGACTGTGATTCAATCTGTCCCCCTACCATCTCTAATTTCATCTCCACACTTTTCAATACATTGTGGATCTTTTTGGTGCTGAAATAACAAGAAGCTGTTAGCTTTCTCATTACTGATGATTTTTTCATTCTAGAACAAATTATGAAACAATTACAATGCAATGTGAGAAAAATACAATATTCACTTCTTCCATTATGTTCACAGGTATATAGGAAAGACTGGTTACTGTTTCTTTGAAAGCATGTCTAACTTACCTGTACCCCATGGTATTCCCAAGCCAGGTACCTATTTTCTCTTCTATTAAGTCTACAATAGGAGAGTTGTTAATCTACATCAGGTACCCTTTCAGAGTAAGAGCAGAGAGTAACAGCTCTACTCAAAGTCTATCAAAAACCTTTTAATAAATCAACTGGTACAAGAGAAACCCCTCTTTCTAATGTAAAACTGCTGGTAGGCATTTAATACTGTACAATATACAAAAAATGTTATTTCTAACTCCCTAAACCCTAATAAAGGTAATACAGTATTTCATAATTCTACACATTATCTTTTTGCTGGATGACCTCAATGACAAGACAGATATTTTTAAATATCTCCCAGGAGGCATGACTGTTCAGGATTTTTTTCTCCACTGATATTTTTACTTGAAAACTGGTCAGGGAAAACAAGCCTATCTTGGAGGAAGTCTTTATATATGACCTCAAAGATGACTGTCATAGAGAATTCAGTCAACAGTGTGACAGTGAGATGGAAATTTAATTTTATTTTCTTGGCTACTTCCTCTGATTCCAACAAAGCAGGTTTCATTGAAGTCCCTGCCCATATCCTTGGGAAATGAAGTAACAGGATTAGAATTCTTTCCCCTCTTGCTGCTATTGCTAGGTTTCCATTGGCCCCATCAAGAAATAGTCTTATAACACAGTACAATCCAAATGCAACCAAATTATTATTCCATGTTTCTTATTTCAGTGTTCCTGAGACTTCCTTGTTATACTCTGGGCTGCATCACAAAAAAGACACTGTTTAAACACAGATGTACAGCCCCTCCTCAACAATGCAGAACACTTTGCTGTTTCTGTGTGGTATCTTAAAGTCTATAACGACTGCAGTGAGTTTGCATTATCCGAGACCACAGCACTCACCTCTGCTGGTGCAGGTTTATAAACTCCATACGTGTATTCATGGCCTGTCTTAACAGAAATGTCACCTGTCTGTCTACATTTGTTTCTACAGTTTCATTTGAAGGTCTCATTCCATCTGGTGTCCACCTCTGCTTATTCATTAGATGTTGCTGCTGCTGCGCTGACTCCTTATGCAACATTTCATACTCCAGCTTTCTGTCAAGTTCTTCAATCTCCTAGAGGTTGAACACACATAGTGATGAAAAGTTGAGATTTATCTTGGAAGAACAAATTCCATTTGGAGTGAAGAAAAAAGATGACATCAGTTTGTGTTATTTGTTTATTCATTTTATCATTCTACTCAACCACATGCAGTCATTACACTTTGCAAGGCACTTTTCAGGGTCTTCAGTAAATATGACTTGCACACTATGAATATCAGAGCAATGCTAGAGATACAAGTCAGTTTCCGTTGCTGATGCTCTCTGAAACCTTCCACTATAGAGGACATCTAGAAAGTACAATACAGAAACCTGAGATCTAGTAAAAGAATGGTGCCATTATAATTAATTTATGAGCTGCATAAAGCTACTGAAATAGTGTGCAAAATTGAACAAGATTAATTTCAGTTATATTGCATTAATCACTAGCATTAACGAGAAATAAAGTTCAAAGAGAGTAATTCATATTCAGAGTAATAAAATTAGACTTAAAATACAATGCTCTAAAAATTGAAGGGTTAAAACCTTTTGCTAAAACCTAAGTTTTAAGTGGACTGGATCTCTCATGCCAAACTCTCTTTCCTTGGTCACATAATCAAACTTGACTCCAAAAGGAAGGGTTCATATTCCAGTCTTCAAGGGTCATTTTTGTCTGACCTCAAACAAGCTGCTTAATAAATATCTCAGCACCGTATTGCCCAACCTGTAGCTTAGATAAAAATGCAGTACTTTTTCCATTTGCTCCCCGACCTCATCAGCTCTATTTGTATTAGAAATCCATTGGAGTATGCCATCTGTATAGAGTAAGTGTCTGTCCCTCAGTCAGCAAGATTTGATGCTTAGAGCTCAGATTTACACTCCTAACAGCAAAAATGAATAAAACTCGCTCTCTCTGAGGGGATGAAGCATGTTCACAAATAGCCAAACATGCCTGTTTCACTGATTGGCAAAACGACCATTAACAAAGTATTTGGGAATCCTGTGTAATCTGATATACTTGTTTTAAAATGTCAGTTGTTAAAACTTGCCAGCTGGTGGGATAAAGGAGCAGAAATAAAGCACAGCAAGATATCAAGATATAAAGGTTTGATCACCAGGAGATTATTTCTGTAAATTGTCAATGCCAAAAGTATTTTTTTTCCCAACTAATATATGTTTTAGCTCAGTTCTTGCATGTTGGATAAAGAATCCTTTGCTATTCTACATCTCTTTTCTGTCTCTCCTTCAATGTTTTTTCTACATCTGTTCAAGGACAGAGAAGCTAAAGGTAATCTCTTTGCAGAGAATAGGACAAAATCCAGTCTCTTCGCTGGGACCTCTTACACACATAAAAGGTAATCCCAGATTAAATTATTTTAATACTCTGTCCACATAGAACTTTCCCTATTTCCTACAGATTTAATACAAATAAAAAAAAAAAGTCTAGAATGACACAAATATTCTAACTGCTGTTTTAAGAGAAGCTCTACAGAGATGAGAGCATTAAAATTTAAGCAGGAGTTTTCACAGCAATATCTTTCTTATGATGCCCTATAGCAAAAAGGTTTTGCTCATAAAAAAATGTTTTGTTTGTTCTACTCCAGTGCTCTCCCAAGCTTCACTTGAATGGTCGCAAATAGCAGACAAAAAAAAAAAAATTCCTTATGAATACTGAGCACTGAAGTATTAAAAAGAGATTTAAAAAATGGTCACATATTAACTACGTGGCAAATACAATGAAGGGAAAAAGTCTGTCTGAAGTTTCTACTACATACGTAAGGCATGTGAGCATGCTCAGAGTAGGATAAATGGGTGGTACATAAAATCACATAATCACTCCGTTTGGAAAAGACCTTGTAGATCATCAAGTCCAACGATGACCTAACTGTACTATCCTAACAACCCTTTGCTAAATCATGTCCCTGAGCACCACATCCAAATGGTTTTTAAACACATCCAGGGATGGTGATTCAACAACTTCCCTGGGGATCCGATATTAATGCTTAACAACCCTTTCTGTAAAGAAGTGTTTCCTGATATCCAACCTAAACTTACCCTGGTGCAAATTGCGGCCATTTCCCCTCATTCTGTCACCAGTGAGAAGAGACCAACCCCACTCCCACTGCAATCACCCTTCAGATATTGGAAGAGAGCAATAAGGTCTTCCCTCAGCTTCCTCTTACCCAGACTAAGCAGCCCCAGTTCCTTCAGTCTCTCCTCATAGGGCATATCCTCCGAGCTCTTCACAAGCCTTGTTGCCCTTCTTTGGACCTGCTCCAGCACCTCAATGTCTTTTCTGTACTCAGGTGCCCAAAACTGAACAGAGTATTCAAGGTGAGGCCTCACCAATGCTGAGTATAGGGACAGGATTACTTCCCTAGTCCTGCTCACCACACCATTTCTGATACAAGCCAGGATGCCATTGGCCTTCTTGGCCACACTATAGACTCATATTCAGCTGACCATCCAACAGTACACTAAGGTCCCATTCCATCAGGCAGCTTTCCAGCCACTCCTCCCCAAGCCTATAGGGTTGCCTGGGTTTGCTGTGACCAAAATGCAGGACCCGACACTTGGCCCTATTGAAACTCATACAGTTAATGTTGGCCCATCGATCCAGTCCATCCAGGTCCCTCTGTAGTGTCCTTTCTCCCCTCAGGCAGATCAGCAGTCCCTCCAAACTTGGTGTTGTCTACAAACTTACTGAGGGTGCAGCCAATCCACTCATCAAGATCATTAATAAAGATGTTCAATAGAAGCGTCCCCAGTACTGAGCCCTGGTGGACACTGCTCATGACCAGCAGCCAACTGGATTTAACTCCATTGACCACAACTCTTTGGGCCCAGCCATCCAGCCAGAGTTTCACACAGCAGAGAGTACACCCATCCAAACCATGGGCAGCCAGCTTCTCCACAAGAATATTGTGGGGGACAGTGTCAAAAGCTTTGATGAAGTCCAGGTAGACCACATCGACAGCCTTACCCTCATCTACTAAGTGGGTCACCTTGTCATAGAATGAAATCAGGTTTGTCAGACATGATCTACCATTCGTAAACCCATGCTGACTGAGCCTGATCCTCTGGTTGACCATTAATTGGTCCATGAAGGCTCCTAAGAATATCTGTTCCATAACCTTCCCAGGCATTTTAAGAGCTCCATGATTTAAATAGAACATGCAGTTATGGATTTTATTGTATGGTTACAACTACAATGTGCAAAATTTTCTAACTTGTTCCTGACAAACTATACAATGATTACACACTAGTGAGTTATGATTCACTATCACTTCCCCATTGCCTTCCTCGTGAACAACAAAATTTTAACATTAACTAGTTATCAAAATACTGCTCTTTCTGACTGCAGGTCTAGGTACAACACTATAGTAAAAATAAATAATATATCATCTCTGGCTCTTACACTTTTCTTTGCTTTATTTGTTTTAGTTGGAGCAGTAGAGTGCAAATAAACACAGAAATTCAAGAGCAGACCATCAACAGATGCAAACCAGCACAGTTAAACTAGCATCCAATAAGCCACCATGCCAGCTGCTGTCTCCCAGCAGGAACTTTCCTTTTCACAACTTTATTACTTACCGGATTATTAGCTTTTAAAATCTGAATACATTCCGATTTTGACAGTGTTTTTGACATGCTCAGGTTTTCCAAGAGGAAAGCTTGCACACTTATGATTGCTGCATAGAGCTCCAGCATTCTGCATTTTTTAACACTCTTTTGAAACTCTAAAGAAGCAATATATTCCCCAAGTTTATTTTCCAGATCATGTATCTGACAGTCTTTCTCAAGTAGCAACTCATAATTTACCTAAAAGATAATGACAGACAAAAGATAACAAGATTAACCTAAAACATTACATGCACACTCATGATTTTACTACTCTGAAATTAACAAGCTGGATTAAAACAGCAAAGAAATCAAAGCTGTTATTAGCTTAAAAGGTGTTTATAGCATTACATTTCAGGCTTTTACTCTATTTACAATGATAAAAAAAACCAACTGCATTTAGGTGAGATACTTCAATGTGATAAGGCTTCATTTTATGTAAAGATAACTTTAACATTAAATATTAACCTGGAATACAGTGTCTACATTAATATTTAACGTAACAAAAGTAAAAATTAGAGTACAAATAACTCTCTGCTTACCTGTGTCATTGACTAAATAATAAGACAAAATATATCCTTTTACTTAGCAAAAATAATAAAATGCATGGAAAGACTACATTTAGTTTTCAAATTGGCATGTGTCAGTTGACAGTGACCAGTAAAATTCAACCTACTATTCTTTAAGTAAATAACTAAAAATTCTCTTTTGTAAACGTTAAACTATAGATCAAGAGCCTGCTGGTAATGGATTTCAGACAGGATGAAAACTAGACCGACTAAACATCAAAGAAAATCATATTGCAATGCTCTGACTCAGTAACTATGTTGCTGCCATACATCTAATGGGACCTAAACAAAAAAATATATATATATCCATGAGTGAAAGGCAAACTCTGCATTTACAAGCACACAGTCAAATGCAATGTCATTGATGAGCCCTCCATTCTCTACCACTGACATTCATGACCAATGAAATTGCCCCTGCATCTGTTTTTCTGCGTCTCATGTCATTAAAACCTTATTAGCTTTCCATTCATGCTAGTTTTTATTCCATTCATGTTTATCAGAATTACATTGTTTTTTAAATTTATTTCGTGGTTTGCTTTAAAGAAGAATGATGCTCATGATTTTTCTCTGGATATTTAATTGGTAAGAAATTTCTCAAGAGTGACCATGTATCACCCAAATTCTATTATCCCACAGATACAGCTAAATTCAAAATATGATTTGCAATAAACAATGCTTATGGTATGTTCGTGCTCATATGATTTTCTCCAAATTTCCATTACATCATTTGGAACATCCTTGAACACAAAGGAAAGACAATTATCATCAGGACATATCTCTAAGTAATGAGCTAAACAATTGCAACAAAAAAGTAAAGAAATCATCTTATAAGCACATTGTAGAAACAAGTTTCCATCTTAAAAGACAGACACTGCCTTTCAACATTACTGCTAATCTAAAGAGTTAATCTTGAAAAATACATGTGTATAACATTAAATAATAAGCAAGCAAATGGCTAGCAAACATCTGATTTCAGAACAGAACTTAGCTCAGAGATCATACTGGAAATACAGTAAACCTAAATGCTAAAATCTAACTTGTCACTCTTGAACAGTGGAGTCACACCTCTTCAGTGAAAAGCAAAAATAATGGCCAAAATCTGGAGTTGGTGCTCCAGCTGCTTCCAACTGCTCTTAAAAACAAATAAACAAAAGTAGATGATTTGTATCTTAAGCTACATCCAAAAATATCCATTTCTTGTTCCAGTTTTCAGTAGTCAATATTCTGTACTAATATTATTTTGGTGTGTATATCTTTTACATTCTTTGCAAGTAGGCGAGAAAAATAAAATGAATTTGAGGTATTTTCACTGCCATGCTTTTGACTGAAAAGCTGATAACTTCAGCATGCCCTATCTAACCTCACAATCCAATAGTTCACAAACAAGCATTCAGACATCTACATTACACTCTAGTAACATGAAATAGAAATCATGTAAAACTTCTGTAAAGCATTCTACAAATCACAGTTTTGGTTTGGATTGTACGAGGCAGCCAATCCCATCCAGCTCAAGGTTTGTTTGTTGTTTTGTTTTTCTAACTTGTCAAAGAAAACTTGCTTTCAAAATCCAAAACATTATTTCAAGATATTCTTATGAGGCAACAATACAAGATTATGGGCTGGAAAAAAGATTATTCCAGACACCAGTGCAAATATTTTAAAAGTCCTCCTTTGGAAACTTGTGCACAAGAAAAACTTCTTCAAGTTACATTTGACTTGATGACTTAACACTTTCCTAGCAGCAGCTGGTGTCTACCAAGGCATTCCCTGCAGACGGAAATAAAACACTACCGATGACAATTTAAAGGGCAGTGCTAGAAATGAACCAGGCTGGACAACTGGTGCCACAAATCACGTTTTAAATTTTGTCATGGTTGAGTGCTGAGAACAATGGAATCACAACAGAATGATTTATATTATGATAGTGATATAATTCAATATAATACCACCTGTTCAAGGAACGGGGAAAAAAGTTCAACAGCACCTACCTGACTAGAATCAAATAGGATCATTTTCAAATGCTTTTGTTTGTGATGCTCTCTATCCAACATACTAGGGCAACTTCTAGCTAGTATAAATGATAATTAATTAATATATATTAAATAATCTAAGTTATTTAGCTCTCATTCATTAGCTTTAATGTGTTATGAAATATACATATACCTATATATATATATTCATTCTGAGGAACTGGTTCTCTTTCTCATCCAGCTTGTATTTACATCTCTACAATACTGTCCATCTGCCAGAACACGTACAATTTTTACAATATCTCAAAAAGCAGAAAACATATTCTTGTGGAAAGATTTGGTTTATATGACACAAAATTAGTCAGCAATATCTGAAGGCTGCTTTTGTTGTTTAGGAAAAAGATGTGCTGTAAGCCTTTAAAGATACAGATAAAAAACTACACAAATGTTGTGAGAGATGTGTGCACACAACTGAATTTAAGATCTGCTTCTTTCCTCACAGAAGGTTCCATTTCAGATACAAGGATTTTAAGTGAATTATATGAAATCTGAGGATGGGTGAATGAATATGTATGAATAAATGAGTGATCACGTGGAAGCTTGAATTCATTATTCATTTAAATGGATAAGGATTGAAATACAGTTTTACATTTCATATAGACACAAGAATGTATATTTTAATTGCAGCTGAATTAAAACGCCAAAGAGATATCATTGATGACAGAAAAACATACTTCCTTTGTTAGCCACTCCAAATATCACACAGATTTACACATGACGTTAAGTACATTCCATGAACCATAAGATTTATAGTTCAAACTGCAAAACAAGGTAATATTTATGTATTATTAAGTATGAAACCATATGCTAACTGTGCCCAAATACATAAGAAGGATATTCCAGATTTGTTATTCAGGTTCTATTCAACATCATAAAATAAATCAGCTGCTCTTAAACAAGTCACTGCATTGCTCAGACAGGTAGTATTATTTATCTCTCTCCACCTGAGTTTCTTTCTGCCTGTTGTTAGTTCTGGAATCACAGCTCTCCAAACAGAAATGAATTTGGGAAAATAAAAGTTTGCAAGTAGATCTGACTTCAGCATGATATACGTGATAACTTCAGTCAAAGCTAGATGAAATACTGGTTTCAAACTAAATTATAAACTTCTTCTAAAGCAGTAGTATTTCCTTGCCACTCATGAAGGATTTTACCATATAAGCAGAAGACTGTAAAAAACTGCTTGTCACTGTACAATTCAGTGTAATACATTAGAATATCAAAATACATCGTTTATGATGAATCAACTCCTATGTCTGAACTTTTGCTGCTAACACCACTTAAAATGCTTGAAGTAAATTAAAAAAAATAATTCAAATTCTGTAAATGCACTATGGTTAGTCCTCCGCTTGAAAGCACTGGCTTCCAAATTCAATACTTTATTCACTAATTGCTAATTAGTGATGTCTCCATCTTAAATTTTACAAATAATGGAAATGATCTGAAAATATACTTCATTACATGCAGTTCCTAAGACTTTTCTCATGCAAGTCTATTACCACTGAGAGTTTTTTTCAGCCCCATAGGGTAAACAGACTAAGGTCACTTATTTTTACCACTGTCTTTCTTTTGAGATAGGTAACTGCTATATCAGAACTGAAATATCTTCATTCCAAATACGCAGAATAGCTAAAAACAGCCATGAAACACAAGTAGATAAAATCTGCTTTCAGTGTTTTTCACAGGACAGTGATGATATTCTCACATAAAGACCAGGCTTCAAACTTAGTATCATAGAATCACAGAATGGCTTGGCTTGGAAGGGACCTTTAAGATCTTTCAATTCTGATCCTGCCCATGGGAAAATTAAAGCAACAAAAGGCATACCAGATGGTGAATGTAAAACAGTGCAAAACAAACACTGAGGATGAGAGAAGGTAAATTTCTAGTTCTAAAACAAAATTCTAACAAAAATTCAAGTCAGTATTTGCACCAAAGTTGTTATAAAAATGAATGCTTATGAGCTGGGCCCATACTAAGTTGTACTTTACAGTTAAAAAATAATAATAATAATTTTTTGGAGGTTATGACAACAGGTATTGAAGCTCAAATGTCCCCAGTAACAGATTTGATGCACACTCGGATAGGAGCTCTTAAATTATCAGAGAGTGGCAGAATACACTTGGCCGCTTGTCTCACTCTTACATATTCTCTCACTTTCAAAGACTGGATGGTGGATAAACCTTCACTTTTACCATCTGCAACAAAAAATAGCAAAGTGCTCATCCCATGTAAAAGTAAAATTATTTCTGAATAAACACACTGATCCATGATTTTACATTCCTCAGAATAAAGGTATATAAAGCACAAGGAATAAGTGTAAGAACAAAACTGCATCCAAATTTATACTAAAAGTGTCACTGCAGTCATTTGTGGAAGGATTTTTATCTACAATTTTAACTTCCAATGACACTTGTTCTGCACAGAGTTCACAATAGCTGACCACTACCTCTGTCTAACTGTTGTCACTGTAATATTCATCTGATATAGAAAATTTATGTTACTCATATCATACAAGTGAGAAAGCAAAGCAGAGAAAGATTAAAGAGCATTCATTTTTTATCTTGTTTACTTAAAATTTAGGCTCTGATCCCAGTACAGAAAATGCTTGCATTTACCTTAGTCAAATTTTCAACTTTCAATGAGTCTTCATAAATGAAAATTTTGTCCTGTAAAGATTTCTTCAAAATATCAATCTTATTTCTATTCTTGGATCCTGTTTTTTTCGTTTTAGAATGTGGCTGTAAAAAGATGAATGCAAAGTGCTTTATTTGTAAGAGACAGATGGGTATGTTAACATTAAGATTACAACTTACTGTATTTGGCAGATTCAATAATTAATTAAATATGTGGCAAGGACAACTTTCACTAAGAAAATATTTCTAAAATGCATGTGTTAGCTATTCACTCGGAAGATTCCTTTCAGATATTCAGACAAAGCTGGAAATTTCCTTTTAGATTTCTTTCAAGTAGAATTATGTATGCATCCTTCCCATGAAACTGTTATAAATTTTATTTTAAACAACCTTTAGCAGTGACAATACAACAAGATTTTAACAGATACATTATCTCCCCAGCACGGTTAAAAATGAACAAAGAATATTAATTTAAGAGCTACATTGTTTTCCAGACACATTATATGAATCTCAAATGAACCATGATAGTATTAAGGAGCACCGTTCCATGTAATCAAATTATTCTTGACCTTTATATTTCTTTACAAGAATACCAACTAAGTATAATGTACTCTCAGGGAAATGATAACATCTGCTCAACTATAAGGCTTTGCAAAGTCATTTTCTTTTTTAAGTACTTCAGAAATTATTAAGGTTTTGATCTAGCCTACTTTCTATTGCAATTATCCCAAGTTCACTTACACATTCAGAAAACATAACTGAAACAAAACAGAGCAAAGCAAAGTCCTTCATTTACGATGGCATCAAACAAATCATACAGGAAACAATTCTCTTTCTGCTGAATAAGGACAGAAAACAATTTATGACTCCACAAGTTTTACATTTTACTGAAGGTATTATTAAACACCCTTCATACAATTATTTAAAATTTAAAAAGGGGATAGATTTGATAGATGGGAAAGTTGTTGGGAAAGTCTCTCCAACCTTAAACATATAAATATGTAGATTTAAAACAACCAAACAGAAGAAGAAAATCCTCAGTACCTGCACAATTTTCTTGGAAAGAAGAATCAAATATCAAGCTATATTCTTGCCAAGAATGATCAGCTACCTCAGGGATTTCACTTTCTTAAGCAAACAAGATAATGTAGGACATTCCTCTAAAAATACTCCCTTATCCGCCCTTACTTCCTCCTTATTGCCAAATTTAGTGAAGCATGGGGGTTGCAGGTAAAACTGCAATTTGGGTTGTGCCTGATCTTCCTGAAGCTTAGCACTGCTCCAGGTTTTGACATTTCAGTGTCTCTCCTCAGAAACGTGCCTCCTTTTGGCCACCCAACTGCTTCCTTCTACCTACACCTTCATCTTGGAGAGGCTGGAGGATACGCAAGCAGTAGCTATATGCAGGTGTGTGTGAAGCAAGCATACTCCCCTATGCTCAGTTACCTTTTAGTCCACCATCTGCACACAGAGGAAGAGCGTACTTCACAGTCACCCCTATGAAGAAGCTTTTGACCTGTATCTGCACATGAGGCCAACAACCTGTGGATGACCTATATGAACATCTCACCCATTCCCAAATTGATTCCAAATGTTCCCACCTGCATATTGGTCATTGCTAGATTCTGATTGACTTTCAGTAGCTGTGCATCTCTCCACTCCAGCTCAAAAGCCTGAAGTAAAGCTCTTGCTCTTATCTTGGGCAGAGCCAAACTGCTGTCCAGCTGAGAAAAGCAGCAGTGGAACTCCTGCCTCATTTTGAGCAACTTCTCTTCAGATAGTGAAAGGGGCAAAGTTAGAAGATGCCTGTTGGGGAAAAAGAAAAAAAGTAAAGCCATTTGCTGTTCAGTGATACAAACAACTCTGTACAAAATTTTAAGGCGTGCAGAAAAATATGTGACTTTGATCATTCTTTTTTTGTCTTATCATACGAGAGTTATTTATTTCTCCTGGGACTGAGATGCTCAACATGTTCAAAATTTCCTTGGAGATACTTCAATTTCTTCACACAGAACTTCTCAGATTGTAAAAAATCATTTGCAAAATAAAACAGATTCAGAATTAAAAAATAAATATATATAATTCTGAGCACTTATGCATAGAATCCTTCCACTACCACTTCAGAAAATACAGACTCTGAAGTTAAGGCTGTAATTCTTGTAAAGTTTCTCTGTGCTTTTTCCCAGCACTTAGCTGTCACAGCCACTGAGTGGAAAAAAAGTATCTCTTTATAATAAACTCATATATGTCACCTGTCCCATCACTAAGTGGTTTGACTTGTTCTTCGTAAAAAAGCTTTCAGCAGTCTGAACAACACAGATTACATTTTAACAATGTGAATCACTCAAAATTCATTTTTTGTAGAAGAAAGGTTTCCAACACAGAAGTCTGGGGAACTGCTCCTCAGGTCAAGGTGAAGTTGACATTAAAAAAAAAAAAAAAAAAAAAAAAAAGCCAGAACTTAAATTCATCTTCCAGATTTGAGTGACCTTAAACTACAATCATATTCTTATTCTGTGACTAAAATATTATTTGAATATTTGATAAAAGTAGATTAACTTTTTAATTTTTTCTATTTCCCAAAAATGCATTTGCATTTAAAATATGAAGAGTATATATATTATATATATATATTTAAATAATTTTTCTTTTTAAAATGTTATTGTCCTGTGAGCCCCATTAAGCCTGATGCTTTTAATCAATGTAACACAGGCTTACAGAAACTCATAGTTCAACTGAAATATTTCTGGGTTTTGAAATGCAGATTCCATTCCTGTTTACTGATTCATCAAAGTACATTTAAACTCTATATTAAAACATTTTCAATATGAGTATTGCTCACTTAAAAATAAGTAAGGCAATATTACACCAAATAAGCATTTATAGTATTCTTTCTATTCCTCTTGCTGTCTTAGACCTTCAACAGAAGAAAATCCACAGTGTGTAAAGTCTGTAAATCACAATTTTGTAAAGCCCGTACTTAAAAAAACTTTCAGCATTAATGACCTTCACAAACTTTGGACTGACTCACTGTCTCTCCAACAAGCAATAAAAAGGAAAAGCTATCACTCAAAACAGTTGTGAAAACTATATGGCAGATAAACATGCAAACGTAAGAGCTGGTATCTGTGACTGAAATAACCAAAATCAACAGCCACTGGATTAGAAAAAAGACAGCGATAGATTGTAAGGGCCTTTTGACAGAACAGTTGCATAAATGCTGAAGTTTTTGTATGTATATGCCCATATTTTACTAGAAAAAGCAGGCAGCTTACTATTGCTGGAAATAAAGATAGCATCTAACAAATGTAACAGGCAATGATGTATACTGGAACACAATTACCTTGGAATCGAAAATTAGGAAAGACCTGCTGGGTCATACAATCTCCTTTCCTGCTCATACAGGTCTGTTCTCAGTAATATATTCTGAGATAATAAGATAAGCTAGAAGATGCACCAAAATGGCTTACAAGAAAGTATTTAAAATGCTGAACAAAATGCAAGGGCCTTGAAAACAGAACCAAACCAAGATGCAAATGGATTTTATTCTTTAACAAAGCAAACATGCAGTGGACAAGGTTTCTTGCCCTGTCTTGCCTGTACAGCAGACAAACTTAAGAGACATGCTGCCTGGACAAAAACAACCAAGCAAATCTCTTTTATTCATAGAAGAGGCAGTAAGCAGAAAGTTTAACTGATGCATTTTTTCTTTATGATTTCTCACATTTGGTGTGCTTGTTCCTTAGGCTCCACACATCGCCTGTTCCAGTGGTTTCCTCTAAAGCTACAATTCTGTTACTATGTCTCTAACCAAGTTTGTTGTTAAGTACATTGTATAGGAAATGCAATACTGTAAACGTTCAAGTAATAAAACAACTAAGTCAAAAAAGTACTTGAAAGACAAATGCTTAACAACACTGCAAGCTTATCCAGGAAATTGCTGCACAGCACTGTGCCTGCTTTCTCTTGGCTACAGTCATGGTCCCTCCCTTCCTAAGGTCTCCCAGGGGAGGTAGCATGGCCCCCCACCTTTCCACCTCCACAAGGTCACATCATAGCATAAAGCAACGGCCAGAGGATGTGCCTGAAGTCAGCAAATCTCTGCAGCATCACCTGCATTGCATGCCATGATGCCTCTCTGCCTTGGGACCTCGGTACCAGCAGCATTTTGTCATCAGGGCAAATTAACCAAGTCTGACGGATGGAGCTCAAGAACTGGAGGGGTACACTACTATGCTGGGCATTTATGAAATAAGTAAAATTACTGTTGTAGAGCATAAATGAGCACATGATAGATAAAGCTTGACTTGTGGCTGGAAGGGATACATAAAAATCGATTGTAGGGATAAATAGGCCTGACTAAATGACATTTGCAAAGTAACCTGGATCTCTGAGAAGGGACTGAGAACAACGATGAAAGACACACAAGTGACAACTGACACAGGCTAAACTGAAGTATAAAAATAGTACTGCACTGTTTTGGTTTTGAAAACACTATTTCCTGGAAATTCCACTGAAGAGTTAGACTGTAGAGGCTGTCAGCTCATGCTGCTGGCTCTGCAGGGGCTGAGCATTTGTGAGAATCAGTTCCCAGGTGCATGACAGAGAACTGGTCATTAACAATTACAACCACACAGGTCTGTCAGCTACTAGTTTATTACTAATTAGAAAAACAGAAGAAAAGAGAGAGATACTTGCATGAATACTGATTGTTCCCAGCTCCTTAATCTTCTTTGTTGTGAAAGACTATTTTCCAGCTCTTGGCTTAGTTTTTGCCTGGTGAGCTGAAGCAACTCTTCAGCAGCTGTGCTCTTTTCACGTTTTTCCCTTTCAAGGTGTTCACGTTTAGCAATGATCTCTTTTTTATGCTCCTCCACAACTTCCAGCAGGAACATCTTTGGCACACTGAGCTTTATCAGCTCTTGCACAAATACTCCATATTGAACAAGTTTAAGTTCTTCAACAGTTTTCTCTGTTAGATTAAATATAAGGTCTCTCAGCTCTTCACTGCCTTCATTATCCAGCTTTTCAGTAAGTTCTTCAAATTCAATGGCATGATCACTCAGAAGAGTTTTCCAGTGGCTCAGGTAGTCAGTGATCTCCCTTGAGGTTTTAAAGGCGTTCCCTACGGACAACTGCTCCTTCCGTTGCTCTTTCTGCAGATTCATTTGCCAAAAAGAGGAACAAGATTAAGAGAAGAGACAGATCTCAAATGTAAGCTTGTTAAATACGCATATTATAGCAAAAATAAAATTCTGCTTTTCAGTGTTCTCAAAACTGCTTTTCAGTGTATGGATATCTACTTAGTAGGCAACATAATGGTTTTATATGCATCAAGCAGGTCGAGGGAGGTGATTATTTTAATTATCTGAGATTATTTTAATTATTGTTAGAGAGAAAGGCTATGACTTACAGAAACGTATGATCATGTGGTTTGACCAATCCCAAAAAGATAAAACTGTAACAATGCACAAGTAGACTAAGCAAATGGGCTTCATAAGTTTCTTCACTTACATTAATTTCTTGCAGGCTTTTTCTTTTTTTTTTATTTATTTATGAAAAGCTGTTAATTACTGAATAATAAACACAGTACAATACATGATCATACACAGCAAATAAAAGTGAACATTTATTTTCATCTCTGTTTTGGCTGACCTCCAACCTAAGAACTATGCCTTACTTTTCAGTACATTCAATTTTTCCTTCACGTTAAGCCCTGGAAAAATAAATCTACTGAAAATAATTACCTTTTGCAACATTTTCCACTTTCGCTTGGTAATGAGTTTCTGATGAAGCTTTTGCTTTTCTTGTTTTAAATCATGATCGAATTTTTGTTTAACAGAATTAATTTCAGCCTCAGCTCGGTCCAGCAGCATTTCCAAATGACTTTCATGTAGATGACCCGCTCTGTAACAATAATGGTGTTTGAAACCTCTTACCCCCAATTCTTACAAGCAAAAAGATATTTAAAGCAATTAGTACAGTAATAAGGCTCCACAAAGCAGCCACAAAGAAAGATCTTTGTTTTTTTAGCAGTAACATAATTCTTAAATAGACAAGCAGATAACAGAAGGATAGCCCTAATCTCAAAGATGAACGCAGAATCAAGGCAGTTTGTGAGGGCAGAGTATGAAGAAGGAATGGGAAGAAGGAAGAAAGGGAAGGCAAATGCAAAACCAATTACATATCATCTAGTAATGTAAGTAATATTCAAATGAGACATTTCAAACCTTATATATTATGAATAATATTTACATCTTTCATTTAATGCCACTGGGATGCAACTCTAGATGTCTTTTATATTTCCTTCTCATTAAAAGCAATCTTCTCTTTTAAGGATGTAATTTAATCAAATAAAAACACTTAGATTCAGCTTTCCTATTGCATTTAAATAAGAAAAAGATTTCAAACAGTGAAATATAATACTATGACAGAGCAAACTCTCGGTCTTAGGCACATGGTTATTTCAAACTGAAGTTTAGATCTACCCGCAGTTGCTATCCTATTTAACATTAAAGATTAAGCAAAATACAAATAATAGTTTAATAGTTACAAAAATTCTCTTCCTATACACTCAAATTTAATTTCTAAAATTGTCTGCTGTCCTATTTACACTATTTACAATAGAAAATTCCCAAATCTTTCTCAAACAACAGAAGAATGGAAGAGCATCTTAACGCAGACTATCTTAAGTCAGGCCAGTCTGCTGGGCCGTTTATATTTTATATTAAGTTTATTTATATATATTAAGTTTATATTAAGCACACTGGAGTTTTGAAGTGGTGCTGAAAAGGCCAAATGAAATTTTGAGCAGAACGCACCTCTTCCAAAGCTGAATCTGGATGTTGTCCAAAATTTCCTGGTTTAATTTCCAAATCCCCTCTTCCCGTATCAATATTACATACAAAGCATGGGTTCAATACAATTTTGAAAAATTTGGTATGTTGGTCTTTATATGTTGGTCTTTCAGGTCTCTGTTCCAGCATGATACCTAGCAGAATTAATAAGCTACAGTAATGGCTAAACACAGCAATCTACCACCACAACCTTCTCCATGTATGGGGCCTAATTCTGTTTTATTAGGATTTGTTCATACTGTTGCAGCCTTATTCTAACTAAGAAAAAACTTCAAACTACAAGCTAAAATAAGTGAAGGAGAATATAAAGTTCTAACTTGATTGCAGTTACTGCATTATAAATGTGGTGTCCAAATTCCACAACTCTCACCTCTCCAACTAGAGCTCATGCACCTGCAGATATCTGAGCAAGCCACAAAATAACCCCCATGTACTGACTGTGCTGGAGAGAAACTCAGATCTGCATTCTCACAGCTATGTCAACCAGAGAATGCCTCCTTTTACAGAGGTTTCTTCCAGTGTCTACTGCATTTTTCTACTCCTCTGTAAGGAGGATTAAAATGCCTCTCAGCAACTTGAGAGCAATTCACCAAGCATTATTCTCATATATTTTGGCAAAGTCATTTTTGCCTTGAAAGTAAATAAAGTTCAGTGTTATGTCCAAGCAAATCATTATGGACCCAAGAGCACCAAGTTTCGTATCTGTATTTGATAGATCTCATGCTTCCTTTCTGATCAAGCCCAAGGCAAAAGATTATTGCATCAAAGGTAGATTTATTATGGTAAGATAATAACCAAGTATTATTCTTAACACCTTCAGCCTGTCTCACATTGAAGAAATAAACCCAGTCTTACTGCACCCAATTAAAATCCCTGTCCAGAGCAGTGGAAAGATCTGCAATAGAAAAAGATAGATGTGCTGGAATCATCCTGCAAATGAAAAATTTCCAAACAGACATGCAACACAGAATGACTGGAAGATGATTTATCTTAGGATTAAAAAAAAAAAAAAAAGAGCCTACATTATTTCAGTTCAGGGTTGTTGATTATTTAGAGATCCATATGCCTTTTTCTCAAACTGCATTTGATGATCTATTTGGAATCTACTTAAAAATCCCACATAATAAAATAGTGGGCAGAACTCCTGCCATTTCAGAGGCCTATAGGAGTTTAAACGGTAACTTCTATTAATCAGTATTATGGTAGTTCCTAGGAGGCTCTGTCATTCCAAGAGAACTTCATTTCTAGTTCCATACAAATACAGAGTAAAAACAGTCGGTGTATTAGAAGTGAAAGACACTCTGTTACCAAAGGACTGTGAACTGAAATACAAAACAAAAGGAGAGGAGAAAGACAGTGAAATAGTATAAGATTGTATGATATGCTTGGTCTCAGCATACCACACATTGAAAAAATGTGCAGGCATATGTTTAATGTTTTTGTACAAGGAGAATGTTAATGAAGGAGAATACTACAGTAATGACAGAGAGGTTTACAGGAAGATTCATGCAAATGCAGTGAGCGTCTTGGAAGGTACAGAGATGCAGTGTGGGCTCATGAGAAGCACACATCATAGGTCAACTGGAGAAAAACCTTGACTTCTCTGTACAGAATGAAAGCCTAAAGGTTTACAGAAAAAATGTATAGTAAAAGCACTAAAAATAAGAAGTAGTAGATTGTATTAAATGTAATGGAGAACTGCCTAATGAAAGCTGTACCCCAGCAAAGAAATGTTTTATGGAGGCTAGAGAAGAAAGTCACTGAAGCAGAAGAGATCAATCAGAAAAGCTGTATATGGAGGCTGTCTCAAAACAGACTGTATGCAGAGAACCTGCATGATGATGTCCAGGTTACTGCACTTCAGCTATTTTAGGATTTTACCTGCCAAACTGGCATAGTACCAATAATAACTGAAGTAAATAATTCAAGGCTGTAAAAGCTTAACACAGAAAAGAGCTATATGCAGAAAAGGCTGCAAGAAATCATGAAAAAGCTCTGTGCTGTTGCATTACTACTGGAGATATTCACTTTCAATCAACTTCTGGAATAAGATGATATTATGGACACAAATTTAAAGTAGCAGCTCCAAACTACTCTTGCTCAAATTTTAACTCCCAAATTTGTAAATATGCCTTAAATCAGTTTAGAGGTAAAAACTGAAATTCAAGCCTGCCTAGCACAGATTATAACTTCCTCTGGGTTTATACCAATATATTTCAGTTTGCTTGTAGGAAAAAAAAATAACTAGCAAAAAATTTAAATAACTATATTCTGTAATTTGTTCTTCAGAATGGAATTTGAATAAGAATCTGGGCAAAATTTGCTTGAATGGAATTTGTGACCCAGCAGATATGGGAAGTTACAGGAAAATAACTAGTTCTACACTCAAAAAGTGAGATGGGATTTATTCTCTACAAATGTCATCTAGAACTATGGATACATTTTCTTTTTCTGCCAGTCTGAGAAGTTTGGAAGGGGAGCACTACGGAATTATTTTTCATCTTGGAAATTATGCTTTAAGAGGGAAGAAGCTGTTGGCTTTTTGGAGGAAGGGTATTTTTTTTTGTATGCCTGTACAATCATCCCTCCTATTATATTTCTGGAGATGAAATCCACTAGGCCTTACTAATACTACATGTCTTCTCTTCATTCTGTTGTTGATCTGTTTTCTGACTATTAAGCGCAGTAACAAGCATTGAACACTGAGTGGAACCTATTTTTCGACTTGAGAAATTCCAGTTGTTATTGCAATGATTTGATCCAAGGACGCAGTGGTTATACAGATGAGTTTCTCATTAAGGCCTTTCACATAATGACATCTGTGAAAACATCTCAGAACATTTCTTGCATAATACGTTTCTGAAAAGAGGCACAAACTGATGGAAAGGAACTTTCTGTGGAAGATGTGCCTGAGTTCTATTTCCTATGCCAAGAGATTTATTTCTGTCTTAGAGCCACACAGCTGCAGATTTTAGCAAAACAGGCAAAGCAGTCTAAGCATATGGGAAGAACCACTCTCTGATCAACAAATCTTGAGGCTGAACTCAGCATGTCAGTAAACAAGAAGAGTAAGCAAAGGCTACATGAATTAAATAAGTTAATGTACCATCTCAACGGATGCAATCTTTTGGTTTTGGACAGACTTCCTGCTTTCTAATATTAAATTACTTTTAATGTAAATCAACATCATGAAAGAAAATACACAAGGTAAAGTCTGATATATCTCTCCAGTGCTGACTCTTGCCACTGATGCCAAAAGGCTGGTGTTGCATTACCTATGTTAAACTTGCTCTCTGAATGCATGCCCCATACGATGCCAGTGAATAACACCAATACAGACATCTGAAACACACAAATTAAGATGCGTACACAGGACCTGTAGCAGCAGTGCTGGATTGTTTTTCAGCCAATTGACACTGGTGTCAGTTACAAAATATTAGAATAAACTCAACCCCCACACATATTTTTATTCATCTTTCTTGCTAGGAAACATAAACACCAAGATGGATACCAAAAAAAACAACTGAGGCATTTACCTTTCCATCTTATTAATGAGATTCAATATCTGAGTTGCTGCTGCATTTATAAGAGCAGAGGCCTGAGAATCCCTTAACTGTATCTTTCTTATAAGATACTCTCTGTAAGCAAATCTTCTGTTCAGATGATACTTCTTGCTAGCTTGCAAAAAATCCATTAGCTCTTCAATGTCTCCCTACAGGAAAGAACGTGAACAAACATATCTAATTAGATATAATTGTAATTTCAACTAACACCTAAGGGTATCAGGTCAGACTTGCTTCTAAACAGAGAGAAGTTAAAAAGTTTTTACAAGTGAAAAAAACAGTGAGCTCATACAAACTTAAGTCTGGAGATCATGTTGAATTATTAACATTATTTCATCAAAAGAAAATAACACAAAGAGCCTTTGGTATGAATACCTCTATTTTATGTGTACTCTCCTAAATTGACTTCAAAGACAAGGATACATCTCCTACATGTGTCCAGCACGGCATGGGAAAATCCACACTAGCTGTACGCAGGCTGGCTCAGAAGTTTCTGCTTTCAACAGTTTGGAATAGGAAAGGTTTAAGTCTACAAGTGGCTGCATTAGACACCAAATGTGTGTACAGGATGGTTTCTAGCACACATTCAGGTATCTAAGACAAGTTCTAATACTTAGGTCACCCATGTTCAAGTAGCAAAACAAACATCTTCAGGATTTCTTTCTTTGCCCTATCATTTATGGTTGCTTAGCTACCTTTTGGAGAAGTTTTTATAGCATGTATGTCTTTTAGTGACCCATGTGAGGCTTTTTTTGTACAAAGCATTGACAATGCACCTAGTTTTACAAGTGGACCTTATGTTTTAACACTTACTTTTCAGATACTGCTTTGTAACCTCCAAAACCTCAATGTCTAGGATCCCGACACTCATTCGTCAAGAAACAGGCAGAAGAACAATTCCCAGAGTTTTTAGAATCCATAACACTAACTTCCAACACAAACAGAGTAAAAAGTCCTTCAAGGACACACACTATGCTGTTGCAATGCACCCTGACATTTCTGTCAGAAGCTAAGGGCCCCATTAACATCACCTAGGGCAGACTTGGAACCAGAAGTTTGCTGCACGAACACAAATCTGCTTACAGTCCACACTGTGGAAAAGGGCTCAAGGACAGAACTCTACTAAGTCAGCTTTCAGGAGCTATGCACAGACACAAAATACTCACTGCAAAACTTCAGATTTGTATATCACAATCTCCCCATGCATAGTGTAGGTAAGTTTTCAGCCTCATTTCTTCTGCATGACATAGGTGACCTCTTAGTCTTATTTTCCTTAAGTAGTAAAGACTAGCTTTAAAACCTTGGGCACTTTGAAAATATTACCAAGGAAAACAGAAGTCAAGTACTAGCAAATAATATTGTAGCAAATACATCTAATTCACTGTTGCAGAAAAAGGCTGTGCAAATGCATTCATATACAGTTGTACAGATATCTAAACATACATAACAATGGTAATATACTTTTAAATGTTATTCCTATGAAAATTAGCTATAATTAATAATATAATATAATATAATAATATAATATTGGTATATAATATATATGGATAATTTGGATATATGTATATATGGATATATATATATGGATATATATATATGGATATATATGAATATATGGATAAATTTATTGGTATATAATATATATATATGGATAATATATTGGTAATACATTTTAGGCACAAGTGCATACGCTTCCTGAAATATTTTACAAAAGTTACTATGGGTTTGTATTCTGTCATCAGCTTAAGAAGAGAACAGTTGTCCCATTACCTGTATTTTAGAGTAATCTTCCACTAATGATTTTGCTATTTCCAGTTTCAGCTCTCCCTTGAAAGTAGCATTTATTATCTGTGTAAAGAAGATGCTATGGAGCTCCTTTCTCTGGGAAACAGTCAGCTGTCTATAAGCCTTTGCAAAATACTCCTCCTGCTTTACCAGAAGGAACCTCTTCAGATGGTCCCGCTCCAGACTGTGAAGTCTATCCAGAAGACTTCTGTATTCTACAGCAGGCTGCAGAGAAGAGAATAATAAATAACTCTGAATAAATTCAGCATTCAAAATATTTTAAAGCATTGAAGTTAGTAGCTCGTATGTATTTTATGCACGCTCTGGTCGCTATCATTTCAGGTTTGAAGAAGGCTAATACTGAATCTGTGCACACTTTCCATGTTTATCTGCTGGAATGATGGATTGTACAATACTCAGTTAATAACCCAAATGATGCTTCCAAGGCATTATTAGAACTGAGAAGCATTTCTGAAGGTAAACCAACTTCATGAGATTCAACATATATATATATATATATATATATTTATATTCATATATATATATATGAAATTAATTTCTTACATTCAGCAATGTTGAAATCATATTAAAATTGAGTAGACTTACATAAGTCAGAAAACACAGATATCTAAAAACATACAGATTAGAAAAAAAACTATTACATTGCAAATCTTTGGAAGTTTTGATTATCAGTGACCTACTTTATCTATCGGTTTCTACAAATTAATCCAATAGAGCCATTTTAGAGTTACAACAATGGAGCAGAATTAAATGGCAATTAATTTAAAAGCTTCTTTGCAAGAAATACTTTCTCATAGCTCTCCAGTAAGATTTACGTATTCGCAGTTTTAATCACAGATGGCATGAACTCATTTTCAAATCAAAACATGCATGTCCCAAAGAGCAAAGGATACTTCTTATGTTAGCAGAGCTATCAAAGTGTTATGTGAGTCTTGTTCAGAATTTCATACTATTCATACTGACAAAACTGTCCTCTGCACTGAGCCTCCCTAAGCTCACCCCTCATTCCCAAGCGATGCACTGTAGGCAATGAACAATTGATCAAAAAGGCAAGGAATATCCATTCTTTGTTTTGACCAAAAAGGATGAAGAAGCTTTTGCTGCAGCTGCTTGTCACCGCTGTCTCTCTGACGTCACCCACTGGCAGGAGTTCAAGTGTGAGACATCCCTAATTCTCCAGCATATCCTCTTGGACCAAGTTCCACCGCAAGTAAAAAAAAAAACCAACCACATTCTTTCATACATTCTGCTGGGTTTTACCGTTCTCTTCCAAAAAGCATAACTACTGTCAGGATCTTAGGGGACTGAAAGTTGGGTAACAGAACATAAGTAGATCATAAATGCATAAGGACAATTGGTCTTAATTTTTTTAATGACAGCTACTGTTTGGGATTTCTAATATAAACAAGACTGAAAGAGCAGCAATGTATTTTGTGCAAATAAGATCTACTGGTTGAATGCACGTTTAGTAAAAATTTGAACACTGAACTCTGAATAATCTGAAATCAAAGTTCTTCCAGAGCCTCAGCATGCTGAGGGTACTTCACCAGCAAAAAAACCCTCAGCAAAACACTTTTCTCTAATTTGTTATCACAAATTGCTATTGAAGTCCTTCACAATTACAGGTATATGGTATGCAAACAGGAAAAAAAAAAACAAGTGTTTTTACAGAATGCCAAAAACTTAGGAAATGTCTATAATGACAGCAGACACAGGCATGTATAAAGGTCTAAGAGAATCTATTACTAGAAACAACTTATCCAAAGACAGCTGGAAACTCAGAAGTGCCACATCCAATACCCACACACCCACATGTGCTCCAGAACCAAAGCACCACTGGTAAATCACAAACTGCGCTATTTCTTCCCACCAAGTCATCCTCTTCAACTTGAGTTATGAACTTAGACAAGCATGAAATATTAAACTTGAATATTTTAGAATTTTAAGGTTACAGAGGTGAAACACTCAGAAATTACCAGAATTCTCTCCAGACATGTGAGTTAAAAAGGAAAAAAAATATATCAGTTTTATTGTAAAATATTTGAAAGAAGATGTAGAGGAACTGAGGATGATTTTGTATCAGGGACACTGAAATGGAGGTCAGATGACTTCAGCTCTACTTCCTGAAATGACCACCTATGAAATCCTAGGCATTAATACCCATTCAGTCAGAAATCTCTGATCAAAAGTAACAGGCATAAGCAGTAAGATTTTACTTACAGAGAACCCTAAACTTGTAAAGAATCATATTCATCTTAACATGATTTATCTCACTGTTACTGAGAGGCTATTTTCAAGAAAATTTCACTTCCTGCTCTGCTTTAAATATGGACTGCTCTGGTTGCCTTCGTTTGGTTTAGAAGAAAACAGTCCTTGGTGGAGATGGCTAATGTATTTTCATTCTCTTCAAAATAAGAATATTGGAGAAATTTTATCTGTACTGTAGGTTTTATGATGCAGATAAGGCTTATGATTCTACTCTGAATGTGTAAAATACTTTCTTTCCTAGAATTTCTTTCCTAGAACTGCTGCAGTACAAAATAATAAATAATGAACTACTTTGCAAGGGTGAGCAACTATGCAAGCAAAAAATAAAGCAAGATAGTGGTGGCCTTTTGTTTTCAGGTGTCACAGATTCTCAAGATGATTTCATTTTCCCAGTAAAGCAAAACAGTTTCTTGCTAGTACCCACTCTCATTAAATCTGATCTTTTGAAAACATTTAATTTGCACAGTCCTCTAAGAGAACAACTCAGCCATCCTACTGCAAAAGAGAAACCATTTACATAAAACTACATCATGCAAAGTTTCTCCACTCTATACAAGACTTACCATTTCATTCACTTTTTTCATTAACTCTTCAGCCTCTTCATTTGCAGCTCTCTCCTTCTGGCGTTGAGTCTCCATCTTCTTCCTTGTTTCCAGATTACACTCAGCTGTTAAAGCCACAACCTTCCTTTCGTGCTCTTCCTGAAACTCTCTCTCCATTGTAAGGAACTGCTTTTTGAAAACTGAACTCATCCTCTTCTCCACGTGTGGAATGAGGCTGTGACTTAACACCATGTTCTTCATCATCATATCAATCACTTCTTTGCAGATCTGCATTCGATATGCCTCCAAATCAGTATCTGCCCGAGTCAGACTGGCAACTTCCAAGCTGTAGAGAAACCATCAGGACTGTTTCACATCTCATGAAATTGCTATCATAAAACAAGGATATCTAAATTCATTGAATGCTGTGTAAATGAAAATGGTAGTGAGAGAAGTGCAGGAATACATCACCATATGAGTTTACCGATCATGACAGTAATCATTTAAAAGTAGAGTGAACTGACTTCTACTACATTAACTTCAATGAAAGATGTATATTCATACACTTCTGTTTTAGAGGAAGAAAAGGCAACCATTTTCTTTGCAATGCAAAACATTCCCTCATTTTAAAAGAAAAAAAAAAACACCAAAACATTCCGCAAAAACAAAACTGAGAACAACAACAAAACTGTGCCAGTAAGCACACAATGTAGATGAAGTGAGCAACTGAATAGACTATAAATTGCCATCCATATTAATGCATTACTCTTTTGTATTCTCTGCAGGGTATAGGGAAAGGTTTGATTATGTGCTGATGTAAAAAAAAAAAGTTGAAAAAGCTGATGTATCTCTTTCAATAAGAGTAATAAAGTTCTGGAAAAGACAGTTTAATTTTTGTGAAACAAAATGCCATAAATGCTATGTTACATATGAATACAGTCTCAATTATCTTTAGTGTTAATTAAACTGGAATGACAATTACTCTCATTTCATATAGGACTTATCTATGGCAATTTCTGTAGCTTTACCAATTCAAATAAGCAGGTATTTTTTGCCCTCGCATGCCAATTTAGATGAAAATACAGCTCTGTATGCTTCCATGTAGATTAAGAACCTTTTAAAAAAAAATCTACAAAATCTACAAAATACACTTTTGAAAACCAAAAGCCATCCATCCTTTTTTTTTTTTTTTTTTTTGCAGTTAAGCTGAATTATTGTTTTTATTTGTTCTGCAGCCAAATGGTGCTCACAGCATGTCACAACCTTTTCTCATTGAAACGTGAAAGACGTCAATTCCTTAACTCTGTCACTAAAAGGCAATGCCTCACAGTTTCCCACTTTGATAGACAGCTTGTAACACAACATTAACCTCTTAACAACAAATGCAGACTTTCTTCCACCAAAGCTTGGAACAAAGGTTAAGCTACTCCTAATCTACCTCCTTAGTGGTTTTATAGTCTTCTTCATCAGTGATCCAAGAACGAAACCAAAACCAAACACCACCAAAAAACTTTCAGTTATCTTACGGTTATCTTTCCCTTAATTTTCCCACAGCATTTATTTCTTTTTACTGCAAGTCATTCCAGACTACACCTGACTGCATTCTGAGTAAGATTTTCATCTGCTTAACAGGAAGAACTACGGTACCTGATTAACTCTGCTCCTCAAGATCCTAGTGCCAAAAGCAGGAGATATAGTTTACCTTATCACCCACTTGATGATAAGCAAGGCTTTTAAGATCATGATTACCTGCAAGTCTCACCTTCTACTTTCCTGACAGCATATTTATTAAGAATACAATGGAGCAGAAGAAGCACATGAGTTGTTCCACCAATTTAGGGGTAATAACAAGAATAAAAAGTAATTGTAAGCCACAGCTCTCATAGGTCACATCCTGGTGTGCAGCAGTCACTTTTTAGTGACAGCTGAAGAAAGATTTTGTCTACAAAAATCTGAAATGTGCCTTATACCTTATATGATGTGCTCTGCTTCTGATCAGTGTCCTCCAAGCAGGCTGCAGGAGCAAATCAAGCCAACCACATGCACCTTGCCTCAAGTTCTCACACCAATGAGAGGTGCATCTAGGTTTGAAGGTACCCTGACCCTTAGCAAGCTGCATCGTAGACATCAATAGGCAGTTCTTGGCATTAACCTACTTCTGAAAGTCTTTGACACAAGCAGTCAGCACAAAAAAAAAGAATCTACTACGTAGAATACAACAAATGCTTTCAGACATAAGTCCCCAAGGAGAACAATGCTTACAATCAACCAGATTAAATGAGCAATGCTTTGTGTTACTCAGGAGAAAAAAAATCATAACCTGACAGTTTGCATTCTTAGACCAAAATAGATTTAATAAGTTACTTTAAACACTCTGCACTCTTCAAGCAATTGATGCTTAAAAGGTCTTGCATCTCTTCCTGAGCATATTCAACACAATAGAAACATGAAAGTCAGTGAAGCAGAGTTAGCAGATGTCGGCCCATTGATGAAAAAGATCAAAGCTTCTTCTGGGCAAAGTATGCAGAGAAAGAGTAAGGATAGGACAGAAGATAGGTGTACAAAGGGGAGTGGAAAGGAAAAGTGAACAGACATAAAATGAAGCTGCAAACAGCGAGTGTAAAGATTTTTAACTCACTTGAAGAGGAAGAAGGTTTAAAGATCTGTCAGAAATATCTGGAAGGTGAAAATCCCATATGCCAAACACAGAGAAACAGAGAGAGAGTCCAATGTCTTCCACGGACCTAATAACAGAATACAGGAAAGAAACTAGTGCCAGGGAAGAAACAAGCATAGTTAATTAGAACAAAACAAATACGCACATAGGAAACCTCTAATTAACTATAAAATAATTGTGTCATTAAGTTTTATTATTCAAATTAGAGGTCACAGAGGAAATTTTACAACAGGAGAATTAATAGCTTCTGAATGTAACAGCCCTAAAATGAACTAATGGCTTTTAGATACATTTTTAACATGAACATAAAGATAAGAAATTACTGTGATACAATTTTTTAATTCTAAAGGGGAGAGAATCATCAAGTGAACTTCCCTTTGGTGATATTTTTTCACCAAAACAAAAAAAGCCCCTCATCTATCATCTGCAAAAGGTATCCAGTTAGTAGCATGCACACTGCTACAGCATCCAGAGGAGACTGCAGCCCCTAGGCAGTGGGGTGGTAGCAAGGAAGGGAAAAGGAGGACAAGAAAGAAGTATTACCATCCATGGTGTCCTGTTATGCTTCAGAGTAGTGAAGAAGGACAGAGGGAAATCCTACATGTGAGATAAAAGGAATCATAGGACTGTGACTCAAAACACTACCTTCCTGTGCTGGCAAGCAAAGAAAACCAACTCAAGTGTAACAGGCATCAAAGGTACTCAGCTACAGATGTGGTTTGCTTCCTAAATCATCTATAAAATCATGCATTTATTGAGTGATTAGTAATACAACATTAACACATGTAGGTGTGATTTTTTTTCCTTCTTTTTTCCCTCTTTTTTTTTTTTAATGTAAATTGAACAGGGGAATGCTTTTATTAAAAAAAAATCTTGACAGTACAGGAGATTTCCATCCCCCAGAGTTAGACTATGAAACACAGCAGTGCTTGTATTTCCCGGAATCCTGGCTTTAGAACTAGAAAGAGAGGAAAAGAGAAGAAAAAAGAATCATCCCCTAATGACCCTCTTGTACTTGAAATGGCACAGGAAATTGCGTAACAACAACAGATCAACTACTGACACTATTATTTCATTCATTTCTGTAAACATGTAATTGCTGTGACCCATTTGTGGTGACATTATTTGCTCCCTTCAGCCTCTCCCTCTGCATCTCACACTCTCCAGCTGTGTTGAGTTACATAAAAGAATCTGAACAGTCATTTCACTTGGTAGGCATTTACCCAGGCTGCACTGTAATGGTGTGTAGACACAATGACAAGAGGCCTGAAAGGCCGCCAACAGCTACAGAGCACCCCAAGCTTCAGCCCTCTTCAGCTGGAGCAGGGTGCATTGCCTGGCCCACGTGCATCAGAAGATGCTCTGAACCACAGGTAGCTGTACTGGCCTGAACTGAAGGAGGTCATCATCGGTCCTGTGACCATCACCACACAGCTAAGCATGAATTTAGCACAGCTGAAATAGGAGCCTACAGAAAATACAGAATACCTTGTAAATAAATCAAATTGCTGAGAAAGGGAAGCAATGATTAATCAAGGGTGCTTTTGCATGGATGAATCACAGATTAAGTTTAGATTTCCAGAAAATGCCTAGATGCTGACAGAACAAAAACAGGATTCTCCTGATGCACAGGCAAAAAAAAATAATTAAAGAAAAAAAGATAAATTGAGCTGAGAGATCATTGGTTCTTCAGAAAAAAATTGATTCAGGAAAAGTCAAAGCACTAAATTTGGTACCACTTTCCATCATCAAACATTTAAATGGCCATAGCAATATAAAGTGTACAGGTTCTTTAATTGATCAATTCAATTATTTCTTCACTTCCTCTGTCTTATGAGCTACTTTCTATTACCCATCAAGAGTTTGTGTTTCTCTGAGGGTTTCTGCATTTATCTCAGTTTATGCATTTGTCAAATTCGTAGCAGCATTCAGAACAGAGAACTACAAGTAAAAAGTTTAGGGTTCCTTCCATCTATATGTACTTTATCTTTTACCCTGCCCACAGCAGAGGGGTGGAACCTAGATGATCCCCAAGGTCCTTTTCAACCCAGGCTTATGATTCTATGATCTTATTGCTTCTGTAATTGTTATTGCTCTAGTCCTGCATCACACACACTACACAAACATAGAGCATTATTATCTCCCCCTACATACTCTAAAATTTCTATCACACGTTTTGAAAGTTAGAAGTACAGAGATCTAGCTCCTTCATTTTGTTGTACTAACAATCTAATTATTTGTCACAATTTTCTATGTAGGGATATTCAGGTCTAGCTACTATGACAACATGATTCTTACTTTTTATTTGAGTTTAGGTTTTAAAGAAATTACATTTAGAAAGAAAAGGTGAATTTCTAATACAATACTAAATTGTATTTGGCTTTTCCATCAAGACTCCCTGGAAACATTTTGATCCTGTTCTCTAGTACATTGGCCTCAGTGCCCTCTATCATCAGAAAAAAAAAAGCTTCAATGCATACATATTACTTAGTGATCTGTCAAAATAATTGTCAGTATACACTGTGTATCAGCAGTCAAATTCAAGTTCAACTAGATATTCAGCTAGAATGCTGCCAAACTCAAGCAGGCATAGCATAGTATGAAATCAAGATGAAAAAGAAAAGCTGCAGTAATTGAAAGTCATTTTAAAGAAATAAAGTTGCCTTTAAAATAGCTGAGATTATAAGCATGGTCAGACTTCATCATGTTGGACACAAAACCAAATTGCTCCGCTATTTTTATGCTCTTCTCCAGAGGTACAATAGAAGAGACCTACAGCATTTTGGACCGTGATTTTCTAGCACTCACATAATCCTATATACAGACATATAGCTTCCTTTCATTAGCATTCATTGCCAGTGGGTCAATATTAAGAAATATACAGAGCAAGGAACCTACTGAGAACAAAAACCAAACTATTTTGCTGCATAATGCGCAGCAAGGAAATGACTTATTAAGACTAAACTCACAAAACAAATAAGAATCTTCCTTATGAAATATTGAAAGTATGTTTTGTTCTCTGGCCAATCCTCTTGACATCACAAACTGCCTGTACTCCAAAGAGGTCCCTGTCCATAAATATTGAACACATGTTCTTAATGTATTTGCTAAACAATTTGGCTCTGTTACTTTGTAAAATACATTAATTATTAACACAGCTTCATACTGCAAAGAGGACAAAATAAATTCTGTGGCTCACACTTTTCTAAGTAGTTTTCTCATTTGTGTCTGGACAACAGAGCAAAACACCAGAATGATTCCAACCATGTTTACTATTCCAGTGTAATTCAGAAAGAATATATCAACTATGTTGGCAAGTATATGTATAAAACACACAGAGAAAATGACATGTAGCTGTATCAACATGTGAATTATCAAACTAACACATGCTTGCTGAATAAAAAAGTATTTTGGCTTACAATAGGAAAATATTCAAAATATCTTTGATTAAAAAAAAAAAAGTAAAATGAGTTAAAAAAATTATTTGACCCTTTCAACGTTCACCTGTGAATTTTCAGTTTAAGTCCTCTCAAAATCTGCAGTTATATAGTTATAAAAGCAAACTAGGCATCCAAATTATCAAGAAAATGCAGGAAATAATAATGCTGCTAGTTACCCTTTAACAAAGAAAACTACTTCCAGAGTCTCTTAACTTTTCAACTTCTACAGATTTTATAGTTGCATAATACTGACTGTAACCTGACTTGCCAGAGTTAACCATGAGACTAAATTAACAAAACTTGCTCTGTCCTCACAGCAGACATCTTTTCCAATTCTGCTGAAAAAGAGATGCCCCTTAATAGCTGCACACTTCTGCCAAACAACCCTGATCACTCCTTAATGAGTCAGACATTTCCAAAATATGCTGCTACACAGAAGTGCTAGCACCCAGAAGGAGTGAGCTGGGACGAAAGCTATAAAACAGCACTACATTCAGCAATAGCAGAATGTACCTTTTAACATCTTCTTGAACACAGAAGTCACCCTTCCCATAATGAACCACAAAGAAGCAAAACAGAATGTTCAATCTGAATAGGAAAACTTGCATGCCTAAGGCCTAGATAAATACACGACTTTGTAAGTAAAGCAATGTGAATTACAGTAATTTTCAATTTCCACAGATGGCTACTTAAGGTTTTTGGACTGTCATACAGTCATATGCATGAACAGACGCTACAAAAACAATTAAAAGGCAGATAGTCAAATCATGCTCAAAGGATTAGCTTATAATAAATGTGATAAACATGATGTAACAACAGGAATTCTTACTCTTCTAAAGCCTGAAGCATATTCCCTGATTCTTCAAAGGTCAGTATATCAATGATTTGGTCATTCATAATTACATCTTCACTGAACAGGTCACCTGAATTGAAGTGAGAATGCTCCAGTTTGTGATTTTGACTGAGTTCATGTTGTATGTCCTAAAAAAGAAGAAAGAAAAAAAGTAAGCTTCAGATTATTTAAAAAGTTACAGTGAGAGTCTGATCTAATCTTATTACAGGTAACCCTGAGTTACTGGAAAGACTCCAACTTATCATCATGTTGGACAGCTAGCAAGGGTATAAGTGTAGTTCAAATACATATCTAGGATCAAATATATCACCTTTGTTTCAGGCTGAACTTTTTATATATCAGATGTAAAATATATGTACTTACAGATCAAGAATACAAATGAAGAAATCAATGCAAAAAAGGACAGCAGACTTCAGTAGGCTTACAAGAGCCCTCTAGGAGATTATTTTCTGCTATAAACTTTTCTACGACAATTTTTAACAAACTACCAAGGTATGGTAAGATTACACTACTATAAGGTGAACAAAATGAAACATTAATCCTATGAATGATAGAAGTGAGTCAGATAGTTCACAGATCAGTGAGACACCCTTGAGACTGAGGTCTAATAATACACAACAAAATGCTGCAGCTATCTGATGCTAAGAACAAATTGCCCCTTTTTAATAAAAAAATGTTATGAGAGGTTTTTCTGTAAAAATGAAACAAAACAAGACCTTTTTTATTTAAAGGGATTATTACTTCAGGCCTACGAAAAATAAAAAACATTAATGTATTAACAGTAATTTTCAACCATAGAGAGGCTGGAAGTGATTTGTGAGATCATCTGGTTCATCCACCAGCCTGATATGAGATCCCCTCTGCATAGTATCAGACAGAACTATTACTGCAAATCTGTAAGAAATGTAATTCACCTTATTTTCCCACTTACTGAAAATAATGACAAAGTAAACTGTCCACAGAATTTAAACTACAAAGAAAATGTGGGGAAACCTCACTGCGGCCTTCTAGTACTTGAAGGGAGCTTATAAGCAGGAGGGCGATTAGCTTTTACCATGATCTGATATAGTGATAGGACAAAGGAGAATGGCTTTAAGGTAAAAGAGAGGAAGTTTCAGTTAGATGTTATGAAGAAATTGTTTACTCAAAGAATGGTGAAATGCTGGAAAAGGCTGCCCAGAGAAGTTGTGGAAGCCCATCCCTGGAGGTGTTCAAGGCCAGGCTGGATGGGGCTCTGGGCAGCCTGATTTAGTAGGTGGCAGCTCTGGCCACAGCATGGGGTTGGAACTACATGATGTTTGAGGTTCCTTCCAACGTAAGCCATTCTATGATTATTTGAATCTGATACAGTTGAATAAAGCAAACTCCATGCACTTAGTCCCAAAATAAATTATTTCCAGCGAGACTACTCTAGCCTCTAAAGCACACTCTGAAATGCCCAACTGCAGTGCTTCCCCCTGCTCTCCCTGGACTGCCTCCACACGTGCCACATCACAGCAGTATCCCAAAAATTGCATATAAAGGGTTTCTGAGGTTCGAAGTTAAATGGCATAGGAAGAATAAAATCTTAAAACCACTCACCAGAGCACACATAAATGTGCTCACAGCTGTATTTCAACCAAATCTTTACATTTATCATGGAATTTTTTTAAAAACCTTTAACAGACACCTTCATTATGGATTACAAATTGAAGCTTTCTGGGTGTTTGAAAAGTGAGATTACTAAAGAAAAAAAAATAATCAAACTGAAATTCAAACACAGAGTTAACAACATAGCTACCAGTTAAAATTTCCCTGTCTGTATTATCCGAATTTGACAGCACCAGCCAACACACTTTATACTGCCCAACAGCCCCAGGGGGATTCTCAAATGACTGGTATTCTCTTACCTGTATCATTACTCCCATCCTAACCCACCATATTTAGACCAAGCCCAAGCTGAAACAGCAAAAGACAGAGGGACGCTGCCCACTTGACCCAGTAGCCCACCAGGAGACCCACCACCAAATGAACAGAGGATGGATTCAAATCTCTAAGCATTCCTTCTCTTACAGGACTGCTCTCATCACCACAATAGTGACTGAGTTCTCTAGCTCCTTCCCACTGAAGTTGTACCATTTCACATAAATATCTAAATAATTAATAAAATGAGTGAATGAAACTTGGGCCAATCTGATGAATATTCATCAAACTCTGCATTTTCTATATCTGGCCCAATATGTACTGGAATACTTTCTACAAACTGGCACGGCCTAAATAAAGAATACTGTAAATGCTCTTTCCTCAAACCCAACCACTCAAGAGACTAACGCAAATCCAAAGAACTAAGAGATCCAGATTAAAGCCCCTGTCTGTTCCTGATAATCATAAATACTATTTGGATTCAAATCTGCTGCATTCAGGGTGAACGGTCTACTCCAGAGACTTTCTGCCTTTCATTATGGGAGAAAAGCGAATGATGAAAATAAGGAGAAAGATGAAAACAAATGCAAGGCTAATACTGCTCAGTTCTGAAGCTTAACATCCAGGAATTGCCAGCAGTTCTTCTGATCAGATCATTATTAAATCCCCTCAAAATCTGACTGTGCTAAAGATTAGGGGTTGAAGACATTACACAAGCTGTGAATCCAATCCAGCACTTGGTACCGTTTTATTTATCTTCAAAAACTCTTCAGGTAATCTGTAGTCCTTGTATCACAAGATTTGATCAATAATAAAATTATATAAGACACTGTTAAAGAATGTATAACTCACCTGGTTTTTACTATAGAAACTCCATCTTAATAATTGGGTTCGGTAAAGAATGAAGAAAACAGCACATGTCAATACCAGGGAAACAAAAAAAGCAATGAAGAATCCTGAAGCATGGATAGCATGGCTGTAGGAGACCTGAAATGAAAATACCATGTTACATACATACAAAGATAATAGTCAAAGATTACAGCTCTATGCAACATAGTAAATTACTTTTAGATGGCTTCGTGCAATATCAGAGTTACTCAGCATTACAAGTACTAATTTTTATTAATATTAATTTTATCAACATTAGTAGTGCCTGCTTTCCATAGATTTTGAAGCCTACATGCCATACATACGTCCAACTAGCTCAAATGCCTCTGTAATCCCAACTAACAGATTGAATTATAAGTGCTTCAACTTCTGGGCAGACTTACCTAAAGCCTGTTTAATAGCATTGCCAGAATCTCCCAGGTCTCACTGAAATTAGTGACATTTGATGATGCTCAATGCCTTAGAAAAATCAGTCTAATGTCAGCTACCAAAAAATAACAGTCATTTCTTGATTCAATAAAAATGCAGGGATAAAACACTGTACGAATTCAGAACGAATAAGTAAATGACAACTAACAAAACCACCTGATGCGTGCACATCCTTACAGTTTCTGCGTAAGCCAGACTTAGAAATAATAGCAGAAGCACTGGAAATATAAGTCAGCTAATACTATTGTAGGCCTTCCACTTTAGGCCTTAATTTAATCTTTAAATGGAAGCACATTAAAAATTAAGTTTTACTTCATGCTTCACGTAGCAAAAGCTAATTCATTGTTTAGTTCTTTGAGATGTTTGGATGAAAAACAGCATAGCTACCAGTATAATATTTCACCACAAAATAATCACTTTGCTGAGGGTAGTGTAAATAATTAACATGCCTCTTACAAGCAATGCTTGTCATCTTTTAAAGTAAAAAGCTGAGAGCATTCCATGCAGTCAATAGATTTCTGCATAGGAGGTAACAATCAAATGTGGTCTGCAGCTTAAAAACAATGTATTCCACTTCAACAGCAGAATTTTGTCTTTTTTTGCCTGCTTATTCTGTCTCTGATACATGTTTTTGATCACTGAAATAAATTAAATGAACTCCCTTATGTCAGACGTTGTTTGGCTCAGCTCCACAAAGATGCTGGAGATACTCAGCACTCACTCAGTTTTTATTTATTTTGAAAAATAAAACAATATAAAATAATGAATCCCCAGAAGCACCCCTGTATCACTAAGGATGACCAGGAAGAACATTCAGCACATCCACAGCAGTGTTATTAACAGCTCACTCCTCCTCTAACTCCATGCTGCCTCTCAGTTCTTTGTCAGAAGTTCAGTTAACACTTCACAAAAACTTTGAAGAGCAAAAAGTTAAGGAAGGGGAGCCAGCGTCATGCCAAATCACTTGGCAACAAAATATCTTCATCTTTAAATTTATTTGAAAGATTTAACTATTAAGTCCTTCTCTAAGCTGCTGTTTATTCCCTCCATAGATTTAAAAGGTTTCGCCTCTCTAGCCCATATCTCTTGAACGTCGCTAACATCTGTGTGTGACTTGAGAAGACTACAGTTCTTAACTATTCCTCAGCTTCTCCAGTTGTGTTGCATGGCCAAAGAGGACATCCCACAATGGTTCTTATCGAACTATGCAACATCAAGGCTCTGCCTGAAGTTCTACTTTCAAGGAACAAGGGATGCCATATGTAGTACTTAGGGAAAAAAAAAAAAAGCTGCTTAGGAACCACTATCGCTTTGCCTTAAACCACTTGTGTTTATCTAATTTCCAAGCACTCTGAAATTTAGATACCTATCCAGGCTTTTACAAAAAGCAGGAATCTGGCGAAGCTGAAAAGAAGCTTGTTTAAGATTTGGCAGTGAAAAAATACTGGCTAAGGAATTGCTCTGTGCTTTGTAAGTAAAGGCTGAGATCCATAGTGTGACAGTCTGTTATCAGGGCAGACAGTTCTGTTAAGAGGTTAAGCTCTTGTGGAAAAGTCACTGGATAGAGAATTACCTGTGCTTGTACACTTAAGCTGTATTAGATGGACAGTCAATTTCCTTGGATATACGCTTGAGTAAAAGGAGTATTAGATGGATAGTCTACTTCTTTGGATATGGCAGAGCCATAACAGGCTATAATGCCTAAAGCACTGCAGCAGATGCTGCAGCAGGGGAAACCAGAGACCCCCCTATAAGCCACGGAAGAGGACCAGTGTCAGCACTGAAGGCTGACTTTCAAACCCACATGCAAAGCTTATTTCTTAAGTGAAGTGAACAGACATTAGAGGCTTGGTTTTCTTTGAAAAGGTACTGCACTCCCATTGATTTGAGAGAAAAAAGCCTGACAAAAATCAGCTCAAAGTAATCTCTATCACACACATTCCATGCAATGTAGTCAGATAGGTGAAAAGAGCAAGAACCATTTCTCTACATCTTCCTATTCAGTGCCAAAAACATTCAGCTAAGGACAGAGCCATGCAGTACTCACAGCCCCTGAAGCAATGTGGGAGACATCTGGCAAGAACACACAGATAAGCAATGCTCATGTGTCTTCCTAGCCCACATTCCCACATTACACAGGCAACCAAGCACTTCCATTCTGCAATGCAGAAGGAAGAATTCACAGGGTTTGTAAAGCTTTCAAGAACAGCACAACAAACATGCAATTAAACCACATGAAAGCTGACAGACTTAGCATGGCACTACCACGACTGTGCAAGTAGTTCATTATTCTAGCTTCAAAGTCAACTTTTAATATTTACTTGGTCACATACATGTATTGGTTTCACCACATAATTTTAAATAAATAAAATCTGAATGCGGGAGCATTTACAACAGTTGAAGCTATGGGCAAATTACAATACATTTCACCTTTTTCACCACAATACAATGGTTACATTTTGTCATCAGGTGGAGGACAGCTTTGGAAAAGGCAAAAGCTTTCTCATGGTGGCTATGCCCAAGAGCAGGTGAACAAATTCCTCATTACAGTTCTCTGTAGATGGACAATGCTTCAAATGAAAAAAAAAAAAGGCTAGGAATATGAAGGAACTTTGTCGATTTTCCATACTAAATATTGATGCTTTAAGACAACAAAGCTTCACTGTTTTCTTCCTCTTAAAACCAGAGAAGGTAGAACCTGTCTATAATTAATAACCAGTTGCTAAGAGTAATGAGACTTAAGTACATAAGTATATTGTTAGCCCCCTAGGATTTAGTTTAGATTACCCAAGTTTAAGAAGAGGAGTCTGTGTAATGTAAAATCATAGCATTTACCTCAGTCTTTTCTTCTTCAGTTATTGTGAACAATGTGGTCAATGATACAAGATCTGTTTGATTCTGAGAAGAATATTACAAGTATTAAAAATGAGCAGAATCCAATAGATAACACTTTCAAACAGTCTAGAGTCTCTACAAAAGCCTCTCATTAGAAAAAAAAAAAGCTATACTTCTCATTAAGCATAAAGCTGAAATAAATCTGATATGAGAGTGTAATGGTAACAATGCTCTGTGCAATCCATTCTCCTTCTAACCATGCATAGGCTTACTCCAGTGCTCACAGAATTACATTTTTCTGTACATATAAAATCTGAACTGACAGAAAGTGCAAAGAACAGGATTCTAAGCCACTGCATACGTATTCTGGGGATCAAGGTTAGCAACTCACATAATCAGATCTGCTAAATATCCATCAGTTCTGCTAAATGTCCTTTACTTTTATGCTTCCCTGATTCATGAGTCTTACTCTTTGCCACTCTAGTACACAATCCTGCGCAACCATCATTTTTTCCCTCTAAAACATGGGAGATACAGCAGCTGCAAATGAAAATATATCCAGAGGTTCTGACTACATGCATTTATATAAACCACAGGGAACTAAACAAGCCATGTTTAAGAATGAGAAATGGTTACTTTGTAAGAAACCATTTCTCCTGTGTCATTAGTCCTGCTTCCTACTCAGGTTAACTCCTGTATAAGGTCACTCGTTTCAGAGCCTGGTGCAACTGAGTTGCACCAAAAATCACCGAGGCTGAAAAATCCTGAGCTCCTCTCAAATCTGTTCAGAGGTCTCAAACCTCTCAAACTTAGACAGTGGTTTTGGTAAAAAGAAATTATTTTCTGATAAAAACATGGCAAAACTTTCAATCCCTCACAGACTCCAGGAAAAAGCTCATAAGGAGGTGCAACACATTTTCAAGACACATAGGTCAAATAGAAAGAAATACAAAAAATAGTGAGAAATGCTACAGGACAACACATCAAAAGCATCCTTTACATAAAGCTATGACAGATAATTTGTGTATTTAAAAATGTACGGTACAGAACCGAGGAGCCTCACAACCTCATTTCCATACATACTGGCCTCACCACAGGTCTCACTGCTTACGCAGACAAGTATTGCTTTCTAAGTGTTTCTTTACAGAAATTAAGAAGAGGAAAATAAAATTGTACAGCAAATACCTGTGACAAACTCCTGAAAGTCAGCTGTGCAGGCAGTGTCAAGACCCTACCATTCCATGTTTTCTTTGCATCAAGAAGTGCAGTATAGTTGATTGCAAAATATTCCCCAACTGTTAAAAGAGAGAGGAAAAAAAAGCACGTGTAGATTAAATACATGAGATACATCTAACAGTAAAATACTGGCCTCTCAGTAATAGTGTCTGAATTTTCAAACAGTAGCTATGTTGACTTAAAAATAACCTAGCAGAGTTGCATATTTTCTTTATATGCAATACTGTGCGTGATTCTCTGAAGAACTGAGCACCCTGCTGAGCTCAGCTGCAGTTATAGATGTTTGCAAAATATGGAAAGCAAGTTTAACATGAATAAAACATTCTGGAGTTTAGGTTCCCCTTATAGACTGTGCTTCCTCACCAGCAAAGGTACCCTCTTAGGAGCCTAGCTGTAGTAAGCTCACAAAACCCCTCAAAAGGGGAATGCATCCTGAGCCTATCAGCATAGTAGAGAAGAAGAATGTGGATAAATTTGCTCTATCTCAGGAAAATTTCTCAAACATCCCCAGGGAAGGTCTTGGAAAGCACTGTAGCTTTTCCTTTCCAATACCTCCAATCCCCCACATCCAGAGTAGCCAGTTCTTGGCAAACATGGGCCTGGCAACATCCCTTCTACACACTGCATCTACTAACTCAAGCAAATTTTGCACAGGATCTGGAAACTGCTTTAAATAATGCTTAAAGCTACTGAAAAACATCGTGTTTGGACAACTAAAACTAAACTTTTTTTTTTAATTATTATTTTTAATCAGATGAATACTCTGCACTATAGCCACTAACCAGTTGGTTCTGTTCTCACTGAAACAGAAGAGTCTGACTGAGATTTCAGCTTCGTTTTTATTCGCGATGCACTGGACCACAGGAAAATCATTCTAGTTAACATGCAGCATGACAGTATGTCATGCTAATACAGCATGCCGGACTTACATAGCAAAACCTTTATGTTCTAATTCAGTTAGATTCATTTCCTGATTCAGTAGCTTCAATAACTGCAGCAACACATTTTACTGCAACAGCTCTGCAAGTCCGTTTTCTCTTCTTTTCTCAGAAATTATTCTTTTTTAGGATCACCTGTTCTTAAAAATCACAGAATCATAGAATGACAGCCAGCAACTCCTCGCCACATAATCACTTGTGGTTTTTTTTTAGAAATGGAGCCTAGCAATCCACTTTTAATCAGAAAACAACCTTGGTCTACTGATTTTCCTTTCCTTTTTGGAAATTTTTCCACTCATAAAATGCAACAAAAAAAACCTAGATAAAACTTCCACTAGAATCAGGTATTATTCAAGACTTCTGAAGTTGCAGGAGGAATATCCTAATCCTAAAAAGCAAGCAGTTAATTTTCTATGCACATCTTCCAATTCTTGCACATGTACTTAGGAAAGAAAGGACAAATTTTTATGAATGTGCAACGATCCAACTTCTACTCAGGGAACTTGCTAACATCCAGACTGGAATGTCTTTTTTGTTCCATTGCTTCAATTTTATAATTTGCTCCAGTCTAGGGAGAGCAGAGCTGCCTTCTTTCAGATTAATCATCTTGCTGACTTGCATGATCTTTTGTAATTCCAATCTATCCAAGCACACCAATATGCCATGGTTTTAAAGTAACGTGTTCACTTACTTTCCAATTTTTTAGCTTGGATAAATAAGAAATATTTGTCAAATATGACTAAAATTGCTTGCGTAGCACCTTTTAAATATATCCAAAATGAACAAATACCATAATGAAAGATTCTGCTTCATTTTGACGGCAGTGACTTTTATAGATTTCAAGAGCTCACTGTGTGCCTTGGAGATTAGAGGAAGTTTAAAGTCAGGAGCCAAAATGTGAGTTAAAAGAATTTTAAACTGCAGCACAAAACCTGATAGAGAATATTTCACCTGTAATAATTGATAATTGGAGAGTTTACACCATCAAAAATAAATAAATATACTGATTTGAACAGATGTTCTTCCTCCTGTGTAATCAGGGCTACATCTTTGCACAGTTTGTTACCTTGCAAGAATCTTTTCCTGTAAATTTGCATCCCATCTCTTGTCTCATTACCACTGTCTTTTTGAACATGTAGACCAGTGATATTGTCCAGAAGGATAAGATCAGTGATGTTTCTCGAGAGCAGTGAGTTGGTGTTATTAATCAGAAGTCTAATGTATGCAATTTGAGGGTCATGTTCCACATCCACCTGAAAAGAGAAATATTAACAGTACAAAATAGCTGTACATGCATTTAATCAGCAAAATTTGTCATCCTGATTAATAGCAAAGGTTCACTATACAAGTAATTCAGTTTTGAAGGCATTCTCAGTGATCTACAAGCAACATTATACTTGGTTTGATCTCAAAATCTCAAGGAGACTTTAATTTTCGGTATGCTATGCCGTTGCTTAGAGACAAAGAGACAGAAAAGCAGTAGTTAAAAACCCAGCTCTCCTGCTGAGCCAGAAGTAACTGAAAACCAGAATTTGAACATCCCTTCGATAAGCAAAACCATATAACAACAATGACAGTTCATTCTCTTCACTCTTCTTTATTCTTTTATTCCCATTCTTTTTTTCAAGCAACCCTCCCAAGAGTGCCAGCTGCCACTTATTTGCTCTTTTGACTTAAGGGCTGATTGAACCACTTGGGGTTCAGAGCTGTGCTTCCATACAGTGGCAAAGTTCATGAATTAATAAGCAAGCTCTAGCAATGCAGTTAGGTGATTTTTTCTATTTATTCAATTAAGCATTTGTTAACTAATGAAAATGTTAATGTAACTAAATGAAATCACTTCGAGCATACTTCTCACATCCCAAATTGCTTTCCTTTATAAACTAAAACTTGACCTAATCAATGAATCAAGAAAATACATCTTGAAAGAATTCAGGTTGAAGCCACACAAGCTGTAAATACTATGTTACACAAGTCGTACCTACTACGTTATGTTCCATTGTAAGTGTGGATGGGCTTACACACATTAAAAAAAAAGTATAAAGGAGCTGGAAAAGAAGGGAAAACTAAGACTTTTCATTCGTTCATTTGTTTTCCTACACCTTTCTCTTGCTCTTCTGTGAGATGAAGGCAAAAATTCAGATTTAGTGGTCTTATCCCATGCTTTTAACCAGACAGTAACTGAGGCAAATTCCTACAACAGAATAGCCAAAAGAAGTAGGTTGTGTATATTCATAAGTAGGTGAGGGAATGGAAGCATTAGTCCTTTCCTTCCGCTAGTCCAGAGTTTTAATGCACACTTACACATATCGTATGTATTATCTTTGCCCAACTAAAATTGCATTTCCTTTTCATTTAATTTAATAAAATTCTTAATTCAGTGATTAAACAAAGCAACCCGTCAGAGAGATCACAAATCTGTTGCCTATTTTCTACTGCAATTGTAGTAGAATTGTTGCTGCAATTTTCATCAGGCAGCCAAAAGGTCATGCTGCATTTGTCAATAACTTTAAATACTTGTCAGACTTTGCTTATTTCTGATCAGCAATGAGTTTTACGCTAAATGGCAGTGGGGAAAACTTGTTTTTTTGATATGAGTGAATAAAACAGCAGATGAGAACCAAGAAGCAGGGAAACTGTTGGGTTTCATCTCTCCTAGACACAATGTTCTCCATATGCTGCTGCCATTGAGATCACCGGCTGCTGGTATCTCCTTTAAGTTGCAACTCTAATTTGCCTCAAGATATTTTTTCTCACTTTTGGAGCACATCATTAAGCTGCCAACCGGAACAGAACTCGGTGGCAGCCACTGATGACGGTGACAAGTGCTTATTTCATTTTCCCTCTGCCACTGAAGTGTGTTATCATCCCCTACAACAGATCTCACTCCAAGTACATGGGTGAGTGGAATGAAAAGAACCACAGCAAATGAAAGAACGTTTCAGGAGGAATTGCCATGGAAGTGAAAGGAATGGAGGATATTTGAAACCAACTTTGAAGAAAGGTGATCTAAGACATGAGAATGCTTAGGAGTCCAAAATGAGACAGGTAAGTTTTTAAAAGCCAAACAGACAAATTTAAAGATTTCAGCTCTGCTGAAGATTTTGTCATTATGAAGCACTACTAAATGCTCATGTGATACTGCACAATGAAGGTCCTAAAGGAGCACATTTCTGGTAAGAAAGAAGAACTGGGCACTCAAAGCGCAACTGAAATCTGAACACCCTAATTACAGTCAATGTATTTCTATGATTAAGTGTTGGAAAAACACTGTCTTGAAGAAGGAAACGTATGTCATCTCCATGCTCTGAGCAGTCAGTCATGGCTAGTGGTTGGGAAATGTGCAGATTCACTTTTTTTTTCTTCCCATTTAAAACAGTTAAAGACAACCATATGGCCAGTCTGCCTCTTAGTAGGAAAGCATCTGTTGAAATGAATTAAGATTGAAGTAGATGACAAGGTAAACAAAGAGAAACAAAACACAAAATACATTTGAAGATGGAGGACAATTCACATACAATCGCGCAGTTTTCAGTAATTTACAATGGGTAGCATTGCAGAATTATTTTTTAATAATCCTAGCATTACAGCAGACTAACTTTAATCTTGTACAGCAGGATTTCACAACTTTTAATTAGTAAGCATGAGGCTGTGCTATGAATAGCAGAAAACAACTGCATGTAACATTCTCAAACTCTCATTTTGAAAAGCTCCAATATAAAAACTGGAAATCCACAGTCCAAAAATATTCAGAATATTCTGTGTTACTGTTTCTTACTCCTGAAATGCTCACTATTCAGCCTCATTAATTATGACATGCAGCCGTTTCAATAATGACATTATAGCTAAAGAGTGCCATGAGTGCAATGAATATTCATTCTCTTTCTGTGCAGATGATCTGGTGCAGGTCATAATGTCACCTCTTCTGTACTGGGTACTAAATTCTCTATCCTCAAATGTAGCATGTCGATATTTGAATTCAGATTTGCCTTAAAGTTGGATGCACTTTCCTTTTCCAAGGGGCAAGCACTGTGAACTGTCTCCAACGACAAAATTCATACATGATTCAACCAACATGGGGAAAAAACAAAACAAAAAACAGGAGGAAAAAAAATGAAAGAAGAAATAACAGTCTAAGTAGATCTACCAATGTATGCCAGCTGAAAACGTAAAATGAATGTAAAATGCAAAACTTGAAAATTCTTTCAATCAGCGAGGCCTTTGCTCCTCATAAGCATTTAATGCAAGTCAAATGATTATTATTTTTTTTTTTTCATTAAAAAAACTCTGCTCTTAGCTAGGTTCTATTCAGTATGCTGACTGTAACTCTTGGACTCTTCCACGGCTTTGTGACAGGATGTTCAAGGACAGAGTAGGCATCACAGAGCTCAGTCGCCCGTGCTTCAAAAGGAGTCCATACTTGACACTGGTAAGGCACACACAGTTAAGCCAATGTATCTCAGAAGGCTTATCACATTCTCTAAAGAAGTTTCTGTCATTACTCAGTCTCGTTCACTTGCTTTCTCACATTTCTATTTTCACAGATTCACACAGAGGTACTTTACAATGGACATAATCAAAATCCTCTGAAGTCTGGGAAAAGATTTCACTGACTTCATTCAGTTATGAATCATCAATGCAAAATTACTCATCTTGTATAGAGAACAATCATCCCAACATAAAAATGTGCCCACATTCAGAATGGATACCATTCTGTCAACTGTTTTTAAAGGACATTTGAGTACAAATTTTCTATCAAATTAACTAGATAAATGTAAACAAACCTTACCACAGCACATTTCTGAAGGGTTATTCCAAAGCCAGAGGATGCTGACAACTTGGACACATCTTCAGACTGTGATGAAAGGTGAAAAGATGACATAATAAAAGAAACAATTCACAAACTGCAGCACAAGTTAAATAGTGTAAATAAGGAAATTAGAAAAAAATATGTATATATTTGTATAGACTCCCACTCTTAACTACCAGTGTATTAACTGACATACTCATCTCCTGGCTATCAAGCTTCCCTAACAAAAATATGCTGTGTATAAAGTTCAGCAGTCTATACAGATGCAATTCATTACTATGTGCCAGAATTTAAAAAGCAATCACATAGCTGTATCTGCTACAATAATTATTTAGAAGTCTCCCAACCATTTGGTATTGCTGAAGCCATCTAAACTGAATATAATCACCTAGGACATAATTAAAAATGCACTAACTGAATAGCAATTTTCCACCAACACCCACTTTTGATATAATTGCTGTGATGCTTATAAACACTGGAATCAGCAAGCCATCTTTTTACTGACCAGCTGGTGGTTAACAGAAGAATCTCGTTTGAACAAAATCTTCCTTGTCCATGAGGGTATCAGAGCAAATATCGAATGGCTCCACTGATCATCCAAGGCTGCAGAAGTCAAGATCAGATCAGGGACTTCATTTGCTTGAACCATCAGAGGCAACTGCAGTGCTGAAACCAGGGCAAGACTCTGTATTAGAATTAAAGGCGGCTCTTGTGCAGCAGCTGCTTTGGTGCATGTCATGCCTGGGATGGGATCGTGGTACCCCACACTCTGCACACACATGGGGACCAGCACACGTTACCCTAGAGCACTTAAAATCTAAACAGGCAATGGAGGGTAGGTAGGAAAACAGAGATTGGGGGTAGGTAGGAAACAGAGACGGCACTTGCCCAAGAAAAGCCAGCAAGAATTAGAACTGTATCCTACCAAGGGAGCTCACATATACTCCACATTAAATCACCTAACGCATGAATTAAAAAGTTTCAGCAATAAATCAACTATTAATATTTTCAACACAAAGAATCTTTTCAAAGCATAAATAATTGAAGCACTCTACAATGTGAGTGGCCTCACTATTAAGAGCGGCGTGCTTCTGCAACAGTCTGCCAATTAACCATTACATTTTTCAGCACATATTCAGAACAAAGATACTTCTTGGTTGACTACAGCTGTCAATTACTTTTCAGCTGATTTGGAGTACTACTGAATCAAACATTTCAATTTAGTAACTACAAATATCAGTTCTATCCTATTCACCAACTCTCACATTTTTAGTAAAGTTTATGCCATGATACTACATGAAATTACAAGAGCTTTAAAATTACGTGATAATTAGTTTCATCTAAGAAATGCACACATGACAATAGGAGATTATACTAAAATTCAGCAATCTCCTAGCTATAAAAAATAAAGCTGTTGAATGGCAAAAAAATGGAAACGAAAATTTCAAAATGATAGTTGGCTTTCTATGTTGAAAGATACATTTTGTCACTCTCTGCATAACAGTTTTCACTTATTACCTATTTCTAAACCCTGTGTTTTAATCATTAGCAATACATACGCATGGGAACAAAAGCTCTCACTGAAGAGCAAAGGCTTTTTGGCAAATGACTGTTTTTGTAAATTTTTATTTTTTTCAACTATTAAATGTTAATGAAATATAAAAAGCTGAACATACTGAAAATACGGAACATACTGACAACCTCACAATTACGAGAAGCCTCCTGTTTTACAAAAGACAGTTTTGCGTTGTAAAACCAGTACAGAGAAATAATATCAGCTGTAAATAGAAAAGGAGTTCACAGCACAATTATAACTCGATGTTCAGATGAAGGTCTTATTATGTGTCTATGAATGCACACAGATCACTGAAAAGGCTTTTGTTAATATAAGGAACGAGATTCATTCCTGCTGCTTACAGAACCCAGATGGACAGCTGCACCTTAGGGAGCTTCATGCTTTTTTTATGTTTTTTTTTTATTTGTGAGAGTGGTTTATACTGGATAAAACTGTGCTTATACAGGCCAGGAAAAATTACTTGTTTAGATTTTACAGCTAGTTTTAATTCATTTCCCTAAATTTCACTTGCATACTTAAACTGTTCACAGTGCAACAGACGCAGACCAATTTAGGGACCATAAAAATAGTAAGAAAAATTTGGTTAGGAGAACAGCAACACTTAGTTATAATACCAAATGTCTGCATACTTTTTGGGCTGGTATTTTTCAGGGCATTCATGCATGCTGCATTTCAGTTTCAAGATGAAGCAACAGCCCAAATCACCTGGAATGCTGCCAGTGCTGAACTGACGTGCTGGCTGCCAGCCTGGTCCCACCTGGCCACAGCATTCCCCAAAAGATCAAGCAGCATATTATATCTTGCCTACAACAGATCCAAGTCTATGTTCTGACAACAGAATCATGCCTCTTCTTATATATATTGAAACACTGAAAGGATTCTTTTCATACTTGCTGTGCCTTTTAGATGTTGATGCAATTGCCACCTCACACCTACGGAGGTGGAGCACCAACTTTCGTGTTCTTGACAGACTACAGGAGAAGCATTTTCCCTTATAGAAAAAGAAGTCCTAATTGAAGATATGGAGTTTCTTCTTAGAGCTTTACAAGATTCAGAAGTCAACATGCAAATATGTATGGGCTTTGCTGAGCAACTATTGCCCCTATAGTGTTTCTTTTCTAGCACATAACTTCCTTCTGCATCTTGGATGAAGGCAGTCAGACAAGAAGAGGAGTAACTGATTCATTAAATACCTTTTGTTCTTTGTGCCCTATACCATGAGAGCTCTCCATCAGCATATCCAACTACAACTGCCCTTTTCATGTGACAGAGAACTCTGATACTTCCCTCTGGATGGTACCAAGTCCATAATAACAGATTTAATCAATGGATCATTTTCTTTGCCTCCAAATAGAGATCTGGATTATTAATTACACAGATGACTGCTTTCAAGTTGTGCTTTGTAATCACTTACATCCTCAGCAACGTGGACAGCACCCAGCATAAGGCTCCAGAGATGTTATTTGGCTTCTCCATCACTGGTAATGAAAGGCCAGGGATTTGGCAGGTTCTTCATGTTACATCAAGCAGTCTTGATGTTGATGACAATTACAAGGATACTTCTGCAAATTCACTTGCATCTCCCTAGTATTTAGGGGAAGGCTTTGCTCAAATAGATACAATCAGTGTGATGCATGTCCATTTTTTTCTCATTCTTTATGTTTAACAGCACAGGCTGTTTGCTAATAACCTGGTTTCCCTTGCCAGTAAAGCAACACTTTTATATCTCATTACTTTCTGTAGTGTCAAATGTCAGTTAAACAAAATATGCTTTTCTTGATCCACAAATATTTAACTGTGACTCAGTCCAGTTGACCTGCAAGAATGTAACTGCTTTTCTACAGAATTCATTGAATACTTTAACCTCATGACAACATATTTGTATTTATCAATTCACATACTGCTTCTTCTCAGATGAGGTCCTACATGGATTGTAGATAGCTGAACACTGTTTGAAAAGCCAAATACTGAACACCTCAGAAAGGATATTACAGGCATAAGATGCTCTGAGGTTTCCAAATCTATCCTAGATTTCTGTTCTGAAATTGCTTTTTTACAAGTAGATTCGTCTGAGGTTAGAAAATACTGTTGCTTGACTTCTGCGGCCTTTCACTAACAAGCATCGAGATTTCTTTTTGATACCCTGCAGATCAAAAATGAGAGCACACGATTGTCAGTGCCTCTTCAGAGGTGCATCTCAATTGTTACACCAACTCTGTACTCTATTCCTTCCACTCTCTTACAGTTCTAATCTTTGTCATTTTTCCGGCTGCTTTCAAAAAAGCCATTATTTGAGCTGCACAGTGTTCACTTCCATTGGTTCTAAACAGAAGCTATTGTCAGTCCTTTTTGAAACACAAACTTTGCTAGCTGAAGAGCAGTTCCAGCCACACGCTGCCAAGCTGCTCAGCCACAGCACCCCCCAGCCAGGAGCTCCCCACATGTCAAGCCTGAGGCCAAAACATCCTCCAGTGAGCATCACCACAGAGCATGAGGCTTCATCTGGGGCTTTACTGCAAACATCCCCAAAGACACCAAATGAAACATTCATCAAAGAAAGGCAGTAGTTTTACTTTCTTCTGAGATGGGAGAGAATAAAATAATCTCCAAGATGAAATTTTCTTTCTCTTCCTCAGTGATGTATGTTAAACATTCCACATATTTACAGTCTATAATCAAGTCGATAAATATTTGAACTTACTTCATCAGCATGTTATTTAAATATTTTCCAATTATTTAATCCTACATAACCAAATATACAAACCTATATACCAGAACCCTGCCTAAAATTGCATATTCCTAGTTAATTACTAGTGCTGGCAGTTTGACTTTGTATTGAATTGCCAAATGAAAACATGAAAATAAATATTAATTGAACAGAAACAGCTGGAAGACTGGCATTCTATTTTAACACATGTTCCTACAGCACTCACTCAGTCCCTCACACATAGCCTCAATAATAAAATTTGAAACGTGCCCAAGTAATTGTAACAGTCTCAAATGCATAATCAGACCAGAACAAGCAGCAACCGAGTTCAATTTCCTTTGCTATTCCCCCTGCACAGTCATTTGACAACTCATCTGTTTTGTGCACTACTGCTTTGGGTGGTGACCTTACGCTCTCGGAATTTTAGCAGCCACAGTCAAGGCACATACAAAACAAATAGAGAGGAGAGGTCTCCCACCATCACCTCTCATTACAACTGCTTTCTGTCAAACACAGAGGACCCAGTGTGGTACAAAATGCACCTACCCTACCATGTGAAGTCTGTCATGATGATAGGTTTGTGTTCACGTGAGCTGGAGATGGAAGAATGGCTATCTAAGAAAAGAAACTGTCCTCTGTTTGCGATCAGCCTATTGTCCTTGGCTACGACGTTAGTGTGGGGACCTTCAATACTGAACTACAAGCCTGAGCCACGGGACTAAAAAGGCTGCATCCTGACCACACCAAGGGTGTAGATTAGTATTCGTGGTAGGTACAACTTCTACAACCTCCAGTGCCTTGTAAGTACTTGATAGCAGTTAAGATAAAGGCACAGCAATTAAATAGGATGACATTAAATTAAATAGTCTTGTAATAGATTTCCAGCAAAGATTTCAGCATGTCCTTAAGGCTCCCATACCTTTACAATAAACCCTAAACTGATACTATATGTAGGACGGTGAAGGCTGTGACAAGTTTGTGAAATGTCAAGTTCACTTTTAAAAATTAATTCATTTAAAAACAGTCATTCTAATTCTTAGCTCTCACAGGTTGCATATTTCAAGTCCCAAATCACAGTCCGATTTGCTTTTCCTCTGAATTTATCAGTAAAGCTTTGAATTACTTGGCTTTATTTCAGTAGGGAAAGGAAAGAGTTAAATATACCTGTTTACTATATTATTTTTTTTTGCTGTTCTCAATTATTCCTTGTCCTAAAAACCATCCAGGATACCAGATCCAATTTAAAGTCTTTTCAATTACACACAACAATGAACAAGCAAAGGTAGTAATTTACTGTATTGCAGTTTTGAATGCTGCCATTAGCTTTCCTTGTTACAAAGTCAAAGAAATTACAGGCACCAACCAGACAAAACAAATCTATTTTTCATGCTTGTTTTGCTAAATTAAGCCAGGCTATAACATAATTCTACAAATCCATTGTGCTCCCCTATCACAGAGGTATTTTGGGTCTGCTTTTTCTAGTCTTACTCAGAAAAAACTTGAAAAAAACTTCAACCAGGAACTGTGAAATCTGTGTGCTGCCACAAAGAGTTTCAATTCAATATGCTGCCATTTTCAGTGGCAAATGTTCTATGCAGAAGTTCCAATCTCGCTGCTTTCACTGAGAACTTCTTCAGTAAGAAATAAACATTCTACTATCTTGATCAAGCAAACCTCTTAGAACTTAGCTTTAAATGTGTTAAAAATATATTCTTACTAGTATGGGACAATTCTCAGATATAAAATCAGGCATATGATCCAGCACTTGTAGCAGCCTTTCCTTTAACATGTGTAATTACCTACTTAGTGGGAATGGAAGACAATCAGCAAATAATACACACACACAAAAAGTCATTAAAATCTTCCAATTACTTCACTTTGTCTAGTGCCATAAGGTTCTTCTGAACTATAAAACCACATGCAATTCCCTTCTCAGTGGATTATATGTTATTAATTTGTAACTCATAAGAAAGGAAGATGTGAGCAGAAAAGCTTATATCATATAAATACAGCGGGGAGGAAAAACAAACAGGAAACCTGAGAAAATCTGAATTATTTGCTTTCTTATTTAAATTAATAAACTCATTTTGAATTAGCCACGGCACTGGGCAAAGAAATTAGAGACATCTCACTAGATGACTGCTTCAGTGTGTGTAATTTCTTGGCAAATGCATGTTATGGAATCATCCTTTGGGGAATGGCATCCTCTGCCATGGAGGAAGGGTCTGTTACAGACATTACCTCCTTCATAATGCAATAATCCTTAATAACTTATCTCCACAACACTTCTGTGAAGCAGCATGTTATTTATTATCTCTGATAAAGAAAATAAAGACCAGAGACTCAGAGAAACTACAAAATTTGTTCAGATCTACTCAAAGTGTCTGTGGCAGCAATCTTCAGATGCAGCTCCTTTAAGCTGCAAGTGATTCCTTCAAGTATAAAGATAGTTCAAAGATAGTTTCAGTAGCTACTGAAAGTGTTAGCAAAGCTACTGGAAGTGTTAGCAAACATGTAGTGGTAATGATAGCTTCTGAAAAGCAACAAGCTGTCGACCAGATTCAAGTAACATGGTTTTTCTGCAACACAGGGAATTGGTGTGCTTCCTACACATCCTTATCACTAAAAGGGAAAGAGAACTCCTCCTGAAAATGATCTGGGGCAAGGAAGGAAGGTCATCTCATAGAGGCTCCTTTCTATATGAACTGCTTGGGGAGCCTAATTTCCAAGAGAAATTTCCCCAATGGTCCAGGATGAAGATGTCCCACTGACAGGTACAGAAATAGGACACCATGAGTGCTTCTACCTCTGTAGGGCTGTACGTCAGGACAGAAATGCTGACAGCACATATTTATAGACAAGTACAGATGGTCATGCTCCTCCAGCAAACTGAATTATGGAGTAAGGCACAACAGTACTCTGGGAACCACTCAGATTTGGTTTGTTGGGCCAGAATCTCTGGTAAAAATCCTGATGGATTTAGAACTAGACTGCATCGTTTCTTCTCTCTTCCCTTCCTCCCAACTTAGAGTGCACGTAAAAAACTAGGAACAACCTCAGTCCCCTGCCCAATTGCACACCCATCTCCTTGGAGTGCTGAGATTCCCACAGGCTGACAAGAAAACAGCTACATACCTGTCATCCCCAGACATTTTGTCTCTTTTTGAAGCCACGGATCATCTGTAATAACCTGAAGTTAAAACAGAAGAAAGCAATTATAAAAAACAATTGTTTTCTTAATCATTTAATATTAATTAAATTCTTAAGAAGAATTTATGCTTTACAGTTAGAATCCTATTCCACCAAGCCTTGAGTTTCCAAAATCAACTCACACAAGAGATACAACACTGACTTGTCAAGCAGTATAAGCAGTATGAGTGCTGCTGCACTGTCATAAGAGTATGCACACTTGGTTCTCTGGTTCTATTTGTATTTGGTATTACGAGACTGAGACTGCACAACAGTAGAGCAGAAGTGTTTGATATTAAGTATGAGTCTGTTCTTAAACAATAATTCTTTTAAAATGTAGAACCGAGGACACAGGCAAATCCCATTGCTAGGAGCAGCAGGAATCAGTTCATATTGAATAAACAAGCCTAAGCAGATCCAAAGAGACCACGGGTTAAGAACTGTAGCTTATGAGACTCCTGCCTGTGTCCAGACCATGGAGATTGTTAGAAAAATCACAGCTCTAAAACTTCAATAAAGGAAACTAGTACTTTATAATTTCCAGTGTTTTGAACATGATGGAGCAGTCACATAAACAAGCTCTCGTTCAACAAAAATGGTTCCCAGGGAGAGAAAATACAGTTATGAGAGCCAGCTGATTAGCAGCTATCTTCCAAGTTCACCAGTGTGACCTGCACTTGCTGTTCCTGTATGCTCCCAAGCACTGTGTACAAACAGTGTTAGTCCCGACATACAACAACACCATTATTACAGTAGAGCAAGTAAGGGGCAATTTTACTCTTTACCTGCTTGAGAAATTCATCATCTTGATTACTGCTACAGCTGCAGCATCTGTTAACCTTGTGTGAAAACAATTCTCACTTAAGATAGGGCACCTTCCCTCAACATTACAGGAAGTGCAAGACATCCCAGCATTTTTAAGCAGAAAATAAGCACATGCAGCTCTCTGAGCCCTGGGATGCAGCTCTGGGACACATCAGGCACTGAGCTCTTTGTTGGGCACTATTTACATATCTCCAACCACTCAGTTGCACAGGTCCTCCTGCATAACTAAATTACTGCATCTCTCACTCCAGCATTAATTTCTTCTCATTAGCTGAACAATCTAGATGACCCTGAATTTTGATTGCTCACGAGCACCAAAACAACACAAAACTCCATTAGAAATCTTAAACGATTTTTTTCCTGGTGATGATTTATGCATATGAATACACACATGAATTTGCCATATATGCATATATACAGCAGTAGAAATAACATTAAAAGAGTACTAATCTTTGCCAGATATTTCTAGAACAGTCTGTGTGCACTGACAAAATGTGTACCAGTGCAGTAAATGACTGTAATGACACTATTTTCATCACTGATGAAATACAAGAACGTAGGAGAATGGCTTAAGTGTTAACATAAATCCTGTTCATAAATACAAATCCTAAATATGATTCTTCTGCAATATATGGGGTGAACATTAAATGTCAACAGTTTCTTTGTAAACAAGCCTGTAACAAAAGCAGACAAACAGCAGTCTAAGCGTGCATAAATGAGTGCAGTGAAGGCAGCTTATTAGCCAAGCCTGCTGCCTAGGCAATTAGTGTAGAAATGACTCAGGACTTCTAGAGACTCCAGGCATTCATTCATCTGTGGTTTTACAACAGTTCATGCACAAAATCTACAATATTTTTGTGCCCATTTGCATCAAGTAGGAATGACACCACAACACTCCTTGCTCCTTGTTTTTCTTTCTGTCTTATTCTGCTCTCCTCAATACTCTACTCCAGAAAACTGAATCTGAATATTCATTTTTCTTCCAGTCAATTCCAGAAAACTCCCATGATACCAGAGGGCACCATGAGGAGCTTCACATCAGCAAGCTGGACCCAGCACCAACCCAATGGGACAGTGCAACCATGATGCTTCACAATTAACTGAATGCAGCCAAATTGCCAGCATGCATTCCCCTACATTTTACATTTTTTTGTTTTTTTGTTTTTTTTTTCTGGTGGAAAAATAAGTGTTGGATTTGCTTTCTTCATTTTCAAGCACTACTGTTTCCCGCCTATGAAGTTTTTATAGCCAAAAGACAAGGCAGAATCATAGAATCGTGAAAATCATCTAGTCCAGCCATTGACCCATGCTGTGACTGCTGTAGCCCATGTCATACAGTGTGACATATACCCTCTTCCTGAACTCCCCCACAAACAGTACTCCACCACCTCCCAGGGCAGCCTGTAGATAACAGTTTATGACTCCCTCCAACCCCCACTACACATTCACTAGTATTCACCACACAGAACTACACAGGTGTAGTTTCAGACAGCTAAACAACTACCTAGAGAGAAAAAAATTAAAGCCTTATCTTAAACCACTAATGGCATTCCTAATGGCAGGCTGACACCAGTGGGCAAGAGCACTGTTATTCGATATAAAAATCAAATGCATCCACTCAAGAACAGATAAACGCAGCTGGTGTCAGTGTGGGATTTGCAGTGCCCTACCATGCAATCCCTGGGAGCTATCCCTGCCCGTGGGACCAGCACAGGGCCTCCTTGTGACTATCAGGGTTCTGGCTGCATGTAAGCCAGCAGTGGTGGGCCTGCGAGCCTTCCAAGTGCAGTCTGTGTTCATCACAGCAGGAAGGCGGGTGGTCGCCCAGTGACAGAGCCCCAGCAGCACACGGTCCCCTGAGCCTTCCTAGCTTGAGGCAGAGGGGATGACCGTATGAACGCCTTACTCCACCGTGCCAAACCTCTCGGCACATCGGGCCCCGGAAGCTCGCCGCCCGCAGCTGTCTGTGCGGGGCCTGCTGCGAGCACCCCCCCGCCAGCCCCGGGAGCGGGCACACCTCCTTACCCCAGCCGCCGTTCTCCCGCAGTGCCCCCGGGGCGGGCCCGGCACCCCGTGTTCCCGCGCGGGACGTCGGGCTGCCGCCCCGAGGGGCTGAGCGGGCGCGGAGGGCAACAGTACCACGAGCAGCCCGGCCAGCAGCTGCCCAGCTCCGCGCGGCGCCCGGCCGGCCCGCGGAACACCGCGCAGCCCTTCCGAGCGCAGCCCCGATCCAGGCCGGGCCTCAGCCTTCGCATCCATCCGCCATCCGTCTCCTCCCACCACGGAGAAGGGCGGGGGGACGGGCGGCGGGGACCTCCTCTTTGGCCGAAACGGCCCGGGTCGGGCCGAACACGATGGCGGCGGTCCCGGAGTGCCTGCGGGCGGTGGGGCTGCAGTTCTCGGCGCGCTCGCTGCGGGTGCTGCCCGCCTTGCTGGCCCCCGCCGTGCTGCTGGGGCTGCTGCTGGGGGCCGTCGCCGCCGCCCTGCTCTGCCGCTGCGCGCTGCTGCGGCCGCGCCGGCGGAGAGAGGTACGGGGCCGCCGGGCGGGGAGCGGGCTCAGCCCGGAATGCGCGGACATAGAGTAGCGAAAGCGATTTTGTGAGCGGCCCTGGGGCGCTGCTGGGCCGGGCCGTGCGCCGAGCGGCGTGAGGAAGGCAGATCTCCGCTGCGCTGGGGTTGCCCGGATGCGAGGCCGGAGTGACCCCGGATTGACTGTGTGAACTCAGTGGTGGCTGGAGAGCCGTGTTATTCGTGACACCCGCCTGCTCAAAGCATTTTGAGTGCTTTGCTAATGTAGAAATCGTTATAAACGGCTCCAAAAAGACACTGCTTTAGGTGTGGATGTGTTCCAAACCCTGGTCTATATCCTGGGACTTGTTTTTAGCTGCCCGCGGCTTTATCTGTCACGGGGAGGTGAGCTGTGTTTGTGAGGTGCTTGGAAACAAACACGCATTTCCACCCTACAACAGGAGGAACAGTCCAAAGAAGGAAAATGTAGAGCACAGAAGTGTTAATGTTCCCTCACAGCAGTAAATCCGCACCAAAGTGCGTGTGTGAGGTGTCTGCTTGTCCTTGTTTCATGTCTGCACGTTTTCCAGCCGTACCTGCTCTGCTGCATGGATCTGTCTGCTTGGGCTGAGCACCACTGAATCCTCCCGACTGCTTTTAAGTGGAAGATTTGAAGCTCTGTTTGAAGCCATACTTTACCCTAACAATGGGTTCGCTTCAAATAGTGGATCAATGCAACCGGCGCGAGTGCAAGCTTCTCTGATTCAGTTTCTCATGTTTCCTGTCTTAATAGATGGTATCTTTATTGTACCATCACTACCAACTCAAACATAGCCTTGTACAATTTTATCCTTTTTGTCACTTACGTCAATAGGGAATAGAAGCTATCAGTTCTTTCTGGCCCAGGTCTTCAAATGCATTGAGGTGCTTAAATGCTATTAAAATCAATGCTGTTGCTGTAAAAAAGTTGTTTATTTCTGAAAGCTGCCACATACAGAGCACACTGCAGGGCAGTCAGATTGTGCCCTGGGGTCTGATTTCCAAAAAACAAACAGGGCAACCTTAGACTATACCATTCACTTTCACGCACTGTCTGCCTCAGCTATGCTGTGGTACAGCCTCCTGGATGCAGTATTCTTACTATATAGTTGCTTTAATTTGGTAGCATTCTTCCTGTGTTATTGTTACTACTATAATAAAGGAACTACTATACTGGAGCTTCTGTATAATTATAATTTTACAGCCTTCTGTATCCAGAATAAAAGCAGGGATAGCATATCCCAAGCACGTGAGTTAAGCTTGCAGAAGGAACAGTGCCTGGAGAACCGCAGTAAGCTACCAGTGTTTGTCACACAACCCCAGTTAATCACTTCTTTATGTGATACTTGAATGTATGCAGTGCCTTATTGATCTGAGGATCTGTGCATACAAGGAAAGTTTTATAGAACTTTTTCAATGATAGCTTCAGACGCTGTGGTGAACTTCTCTAGTATGCATTTCTATCGATTAAACTCTCCTATTATACTAAACATCATTACTAGAGGCTCTTTGGATTGGAGTTTGTCTCATGATATTAGATTAGTTTAATGCAGTATTACAGTAATTACAGTTAAACTTAGTTTTATTCAGCTTCTTAATGACACAAAAGGGAAGGTCAGTATCACTTCCGTTGTTTTTGTAGATACTGTTTGGGAGGAGTTGCAAATGTGCAAAAGAGGGCAGAAATAAAGAGGAAGGAGATGAGATTAGAAGTGTTGGCAGAAAAGAAATGAATCCTGGAAAATTGCAAATACTGTTCCAGTTACACAATGGGTATATAAAGGAGTGGAAATGAATAGTGGGTGAGAGTGAGTAGTTAAAGAATTAAGTTGAGGAAAGCAAATTCTTAGTTTGGAATGGCAGTGATAAGATATACAGCAGTGAATCCAGCTTGGCTAATTCCACAGCTCCCAGTCACTTAGACAAAGTTTTATGAATGGTTTGGGACAAATAGTGCTAAGATTGCTGAAGTGAACTTGTAGCTGTTCTTGTGTGATATAGTAGGTTCTTGGGAAACAGTGTCTTCAGTTCACCATATCTTGGAGACTAACCCAAGAACATGATCTGTATTCCTGAGCATCTGTGTTCCAGAAAGGTGATAGAGGCAAGTCATAAGGAATTAAATCTATTCAAACCCTAAGCAGTTCTGTATATACTGAGAAAACTGACTACTTTATACACCAACTGACCAAATAATTCAAGGAGAAATTTCCCATTAGAGCTACATGCATAGTGGCGAAAGCCATATCATTAGACTACATGAAAAAGCAATCAGTGGAATAAAAAGCTGAAAAGTAAAAGAAAGAAGTAGTCAGGGTAGGGTGGCTGCCATCTTCTCCTTCACTGGAAATTCCTTGCAGTGCTATTTTTGGATGCACTGATTGACCTCATTATTACTTTAGTCTATGCTAGTTTGCAGGGAAGCATGTGTGCAGCAGAGCACTTCATGCCTTTGTAGTCTGCATCCAGACCAGAGGATGTGTTTGTTAAGAAAGAGAAGACCAATTATATGTGTTGCTTTTCGAGAAGGAAGATGGCGAATGCTTTATGATGGTTATTCATTCAACAGGAACTTTCTTGGACATAAAACTTCATTTAGGAGGTATTTCTCATGACAGGTAATGCAAAAAATACTGTACATTCTACTCATTGCAAGCAATTGCAAACTATTTTAATTAACTTTTTTTAACTAAGAATTTGAACAAAGACTGTGAGCTTGTCACCATAGTAGTATAGTGTTGAGATGGATTAATTTGACACGTTTACATTATCTTTTTGGGTTAAAGTTTTACTTCTACAATGAAAAATCAAATTCATAATGTTCAGTAGTTTAAAAGAATGCATCCTGCGTATATAAAATTATTGTTTGTTTTTAGTTTGTATTTTTCCGAAATTATAATTTCCAGCTGATACTGGAATCATTTTCAGAATGGAGACATGAATAGTCTTTGAGAGTAGCCTGAATATCCTCGGATGATTCCGTGTGATCTCAGAGTTATATTTTATCTGTTTTATCTCGGAATTTCAGAAAGATGATTCCCAGAGACTTCTGGAAAGTTTCAACTGCAATGGAAAAGAGAATCCTCTCACCAAAAGTGAAGCAGAACCCTATAAATCAAAGGAGGAGATGGTTTTGGAGGTAAAGCTGGGTTCTTTGGAGTGTATGTCCATTTTGCTGAACATATTAATCAGCACATTAAGGGCCATGTCCAGACGGTCTTGATTGTAGTGGACTTGCAATTGAGCCCTTAAAAAGCATTCAAAGAAATTGTGGGAAGGAGAATGAGTGGTGATAGCTTCTTATGAAAGCAGTCATTTCAGGCATTCATTTCCCTTGTGAATTCCATTTAATTTGGGCAACTGTCCTTGTACATTTCCATCAAGATACTGAGATCTCTTTGGTCACTGGCTTCCTTAGTTTTGCCTGGTGGAAAATGTTCGCACTACTGAAAAAGGAAGAAGTACTTAAGTACTGAAATCAGTCCTAATGGTTCATAATGGATTTTTTTCCTTGAGAAGTCTTATTACAGAAAATTTGACAGTGATAAAGTTTCCTCATCAGGTCTCATCTGGAACAAGCAATTTTTTCTAGTGCCTCCTTAATGTATGGATATAGACCTGAGTTGGATTGCGTAGATCAGTGGAAGGAAATAGAATAAATAAACCAAACTGAGTACATTAAAAAACAGTATCTTCAATGTCTTTCTCATATAGGGAACTCTCCCATCAGTTGAAGACACAGTGCAGAAGTCAAATGACCACAAGTAGTTGAACAGCACTGTGGTACCCTGGGATTCATGGACAAATAGAAAAGTAATTTGGAAAGAGAGTGGGAGAAGGTATAAATTAAATGAACCCTCAGTGAGAACTTCTAATCACTCACTTTTGTTTGTGGTAATCTCAAAGTAAACATGAGAATGATTCCGATGTTGTAGCTGTTTGCTTTTCACCCAATGCTGATTTGACTGCACTTTTTAAGTTAAAAGTTGTGGATAGCAATATTTAACAAATGTGCAGTTCAGATAACACTATTATACATAAATTAAATACATGCAGAGAGTGTCAGTTAAAGCCAGCGAGCCTGGTGCTTAGCTTTCAGTGAGGAATGGTTCCAGGACAAAGAAAAAACATTATTGTAAACATTTTAGCCTTGGTTTAAATTCTGGCAGACAATTGCTCTTCATTTCAGTTTTGTGATCAAAAAACTGTTGCAAACCATTGTTGGTCATTTTTTGTGAGTTAAAGCACAGCATAACAATTGAGGATTGATTAGATTCTCTTTTGGAGTGCAAATCCTGTGAGAGAACTTGTCAGTGGTATAAAATTATGCATATTATCATTCTTTTTGAAAATGCATCACAGCCTTTAAAAGGTGATCCTTCATAACTATGTGTATATCCCAGGCAAGGCTGCTCATCTGTGACACGTTAAGAAGTAGCCTTGTTATTTGAAAGGGCTTTCTGCCATTTATTTGCCAAACTTCTAAGTTATATATGTTTTTTCTATTTGATTGTTCCAATTCCCTGAGGCTTTGGCTTTTACTACTATCAAATTGACAGTTCAGGGAGAAGCTTAGATGGCGAAATGTTTTTAGTGAGGTTAAAGCCTTCAGAAAAACAGATATTTTCATTCTGAGACCTTCCACGCTGCAATAATACCATAATTACCGTATTAATAATAATTCTATATTACTCATGCCTGCTGAGAAGCAGAATGCATTAGCTCCAGCACACTGTGATACAGCTTTATGGCTGTGGACTGAAGCTGCGTTGCCTCCAGCCATTTCAGAGCAATGAATCTGTCAGCTTCTATTCCTGAATGTATGCTATAGCACTGGGGCTACTCAGCATGAGAAAATGTTTTACATACTGAGCCCCTTGCTTTTTACTCTATCGGTAAATCCAAAAATGCCTTCTGCAAATAAATGAAATGGAGATAAAAAGGTGCAGTGATAAGAGTCTAACAAATGGCGTAGTTTACTCCTCTCTTCTTATCTCTATTTTTGGATTTTAGTAATGCTTTGATATGTTCTAAAAAAATCTATGTAAGGAAAATTGTTTTAACAAGTCAGATTCTTTAATTTCATATGAAAAATAAAAACCAACAAAAATCCCCAACACTAAAATGGCTAGAACAGGAAATCTCCTAACTATTTTGTCTGTTGCATAAATCTGACCTTTTAATTGGACTTGCATAATATCACGAAACAGAGCTGATTATCCCATTGTTCTGGGCAGTGGATAAGAAAGAGGAGGAGCAGAAAGTCAAGCAACATGAGATAGCAGGTATTATGAAAAGAACACATTTTCTATAAAAAGTTCCCTGGAAGAACATTGCTATTTTCCTCTAGATTAAAGGCAAAGGATTGCACTACAAAAGTTCTTTCTGAAAAAAAAAAAGACTAGTTTTATTTAATCTGTTGATCTATTGTTTCTTTATTTAAATTGGAAGACAGAATTTACATCCATGATGTGTGGAGCTTATCCCTCAGTATTTTCTATTATCAAGATTATTTCAGTCTGTTATGCAAAATCTGTAGATACTGCTAAAAGAGCAAAGAAGGGAAATGAAAATATCTTGTGAATACCAACTATTGCCCATTTTCCCTTACGGGCATAAAATATTTTGGAGCAGTGGTGATGGCAGTTTTCTTCTCTGGGTTTCATACCTTGGCCTGAATGAGTACTAGGAGAAGAATTTTCACACCTAAGTTGAAATAGTCAATAAACAGTTATCAATTGGAATGTCTAAGTTATATAATCAAAAGGGGGCATGGAATATTTACAGTGAACAACTGTCAGGTCCACTGTTATTCTCTAATCTTAATTGTTTTATCTTCTTTTGCACACAGGAAAATGAGTCTCCTCTGAACAGTAACGTTACAGCATTTGCGTTGAAGGCAAAAGTCATCTATCCCATCAATCAGAAATTTAGGGTACGGTTTTAGACTTGTAAATATTAATGGCAGTAGTTCTAAGTCAAAGTAAATTGCAGTCAAGTACTGTAAGAAAATTTAATGCCAAATCTGTTTCAAAGGGATCTTTGTTTGTTTATAGGCCATTGACTCAGGAATTGTTTTGTAAGGCATCAGCTGCTTTCATCTCCCTCTGAAACTTGCAGTGCTTTTACATTGTGTCCAGTCAATTTTCACTGCAGTCATGCAACCTTTTCTTCCCATTAACATTAATGGAGGTTATATCTGCCCAAGGAGATGTAAGAAAAAAGCACACAAAGATCTGCACTTCAGTAAAAAAAAAAAAAATGACTCAGAGCAGATAACCTCATCAGATGAGTACTTTTCCAGGCAATGCAGAAACCTGTTGGGATAATAAACATTAATTTACATGGAAACACTTTTGCTGTGTATGTTGTTTAATTTTTTGCTTGGAAGCAAATGCTGCAAATTAATGAGATGTTTATCTCAAGATTGAATTGTATTAATTAACCTTGTAAAATTTTTTTTTGACTGTAGCCTTTGGCAGATGGCTCATCCAATCCATCTTTGCATGAGAATCCGAAGCAGGCAGTTTTGCCTAATCAGGTAACGGAAGCATCTACGTCAGGCAGCCTGGAATCCCTTAGCCAGGGAGACAAAGAGGACTGTAGTTCCTCCACAACAATACATTCAACAACAAGTGATGACAGATTTCAGGATCGAGCCTTCTTCAAGGTAACCTGCTTCCCTGAAGTGCTCACATGTGAGAGGTAAGCAGTAAACCAGCCCTTGTCTGATTGTTTCTTGGTATGCTCTGGCAATTTTCAAAACAACCATTAAAGGTCTGGCATAAATGAAAGACTGGGCTTGAATGCATACATTCACCACAGGACAGAGTTATAGGCTTATAACCCTAAAAATGGTGGTTTGAGAGACTAGAAAAATGCTTCATACCCTGAAAGTCACTTTCTTGTTTATGAAATTCTGGGAATCAGAACTTCTCTTCTCGTGAAAGGTATTATCACCATTAATATAAGGAGACCCCTTTTGCCTTGTATACTCTTCACTCATGCAGTAGACTATTTCTAAGCTAATGGAGCCTTCTGCACTGCACATCATCAAGTAATACAGCTGGTATCTTGAGAACAGCAGACGACAGTGGTCATTCTCCTTGATTTAATGGGAACAGTTCACGTTATGTTCAAGGAAAACTGTACATTTATCAGATGCACAAGGGATTAGCAAGTAGAGCTAATCCAAATGGACTATCAGCTCTTTTTCTTTTAGCTACACCATGCAAGTGAGGTATTCCTAAATGAAAAAATGTCTGTATTCTCATTTGCAAAAATAAAGAAAATTAGGTGTATGTCACTGTGAGGTTTGAGGAAGATACAATGAAAAATATTTTCTAAATATCCACACATTTTAACAGTTTTAATTAGAAGCTTTTTTCCCCCTTTCTTGTAGCCATTCATCCCCATATTTACCATGCCTTTTGATAAGGACTATTTTGATTTGCTTACTTCTTTTTATCTGCGTTACGAGGCACTGTAGAAATGATCTTACTCCTTTTCTAGGGGCAATGGAGAATTTAGTGATTAAATGAAACTGTTGTACAATGCTGCTTTTTTGTGTGACCTCTGTTTAGATTGGTTTTAAAACTTCTTTTCATCTTTCTTTTAGTTTCGATGTTAAGCTCTGCCTTTGCAGTCTTCTCTTAAAAGATCTCATGCTTCTTGATACTGAGCTTAGAAAAGAAGAACATGTGGTAGGTACTCATGTCTCATTTAGAGTTACTGGATTTGAAGCCATTAACTGAATATTAGATTAGGAAATAATCAACATGAACTAGATGAGTAGTGTAGCAGAATTATACCTTTGCAGTATTCTTTTTATTTTTTTTCTCTCTGTTCTGCATGTATATTATCTTCACAAAAAGAATAAAATACAATGAAATCTATTGGGCTGTGAAATACAGAAGTCATACTGAATAACATAACAATTTTAAATCTTACTCCAGGGAATAAAACATAGCAGTTGGAGTTTATAAGAAGAGAAAAAAATGTATGTTTAATAGATAAGATAATGTTTTAAGGAAATTCTTGGGCATTGCAACTCCAGGGACTGTAAGCTATTTGAATAAAACTGAAAATTCAGTTCAGCCGAGTGAGTACTTTTGTGCTAAGTAGAACATCCTGATTTTGTAGGACAAAGGAATTAAGACACCCATTTCAACCAAAGATGACTACCTCTATCAAGGCACAGCATTCAAAGCTGACAAGCCAAAAAAAAAAAAAAAAAAAAAGAAATTTACACAAAGCCACTGAATACCTGGTTCAGACAATTATTTAACAGTGCATGGTTGAGATCAAGTATGGAATCATTTCCATTACTGAGTTTTAGCAGAGGTAATGTAAATCTGGACATAAATTGGATAGCTTTCTTCTCACCTTCCTTCCCAATCTCTTAAGTTTGAATAGACTTGTCATTTGTGATACAATTTGGTAAATGCACTAGGAATATTTCAAGGAGCGAGATTTTTCTGGGCAAGTTCCTCCCTAGCAATTTCTCTCTGGATGGATTTGATTCCCCTGTAAGCAGATGAGAAAGGGAACTTGAGATTAGCTTCCAGACTGAAGTTTAGTTTAGCCACGAAATGTTAAACTTGATCTTAAAGTTAGTCATAAATTTGTAAAAGAAGGTAAACTAACAACATGGTGATGTAGCTACAGAAACACTGGGAAAATTTGACTGACTTTGTGGCCCATGAGAAATGACCTCAAGAGGGTGGTGACTTTGACTTTTACCTGGAGCTTTTAATAGCTCTGTATTTTTGCTAGCAGGGAACCAGGGAGGAAAAAAAAAAAAAATGCTATGATTACAGGGAATAATTCCTTCATTTTCCACTTGTTTCTCTCACTCAAAGTTGATTTTAGAGTCAGTCTAGGAAAACAACTCTTCTTAAGTGTTTTCTTGAATCTTTTCTTTCCCCATGCCTTTTATTGTTTTGTTTTTTTGTTTTTTTTTTTTGTGTGTGTGTGTTTTGTTTTTTTTAAACAGTATGTGATGTGTTGGTGTTTTGTGTTCAAAACTTCACAAAACTATGTCTAAAACATTGGCAAGTGAGATCCAAAACGTGGTCATTTAATTATTTTCTGCTGGGCAATAATATTTTCCAGATTTTGCTGTTTATAATATTTAATTTAGAAACATAAAGCATATAAATGTTTAAAAACAAGCAACTTCATCATCTGTTTTTTAGCACTTATGTAACATCTTTCAAGATGAAGACAAAGATTGAATTGTCTTCTTGAATTGTCTCTAAAAATAACATTTTGAAAGAGACAAGGCATTTGATTATTCAAATTATCCAGGGTTCAAAATGTCCATTTGAAGCAAGTAGTATTTCAAACTTAGGAAACAGAACTAGAACATAGTTGTATTTTTTGTAAAAAAAGGTAGTTAGAATTTGAGATGGTTATTTTGAGTTATATATGAGGTTTCATATAAAAATGTGGCATAATACAATTGAAATCATTATAATGAATATGCTAATATCCTTTAGCTTAGATCTTTCTGTTTTTAAGTGGTCTAGGTACTTTCCAATAAAGGGTAGTTTCAAGCGTGTCCTTGCCCTCATTTGAATGTAAATCCATCATCCGATATTCTGAAGACAAATTTTCCATAATGGGAATTCTGGGGAATTGCTGATGATGTCTCTACTGTTTTGCTTATGCTTCAATGTAGTTTTTACTGATTAATTTTAATACAGACTTTGTGATAAATTGTTGGTTTTATTCAATACTTGCAATTTTCTTTCCTTTTAAATAGATATTCATTCAGATTCTCAAAATATACCTCACAGACTTCAATCATAAGAAGAAGATTACTGATGATTTGTTCAAGAAGACATTTTTAATTCTCAAAAATGTAAGTGTTGGTTGGTATTTCAGACAATGGAATTCAGGAGTTAATTCCACCAATTCATGGGGGCTTCCATGGCAGGCTATCTCCCCTATATTTTTAAACAGCAATGACCTTTGTAATCCATTTAATAAGAAATGCGTAAAACTGTCTTGCTACTTGGTTTTCTGTATTACATTGTTCTGATTTCCTCTTAGTTGTTATCTGAAGAGATCAAAACAGATGTTCTTAATCTGTTAAGAATATTTTGTAGTTGAACCCACTCAAGTAAAGAGAACATTCTGAACCTTATTCTCTCAAATTTACTAATTTCTAATTATCAAGTCTTTGTCAGGTTCCATATATCATTACGAGTGATAGAGCAGTAGGGAATAAGTATTAGAAGAAAACTCAGTGTTCCTATCAGGGGAAAATGCAATTACTTTCCTCTTTGTCCTTCATCAAAATCCATTTTCACTTGTGAACTAAAAGACATACTTTTGCAGTCAATGTACATTTCAGATGGATTCACTTTTTTTTTTTTTACTATTACTAGAAGGCTGTACAAAAAAAAAAAAAAAAAAAAGATAGGAGAGCTACTGCTTCCCCATTCTGTTTTCCACATCAGCATCACAGGAAGTCTGTATTGGAAAGCATCTGTGAAGATAATCTGGTCCAATCTTCTGTAGGAAGCAGGGCCTCCAATGTCCTGTCAAGCCAAGTCTTCAATATTTCCCATGGAAGACCACCACTTCTCTAGGCAGCCTAGTCCAGTATTCGTTTGTTCTTACAGTAATTGTTACTCTTTTTTTCTTATATACTCATGAAACTTCACATTTAGGCATTAAAGTCAAGTCTGTCAGCTTGCTAGCTGACAGCTAGTTGTCAATATTTTGTTTCCGCAGTCCCATAGTTTGTGAATCAATGACAGAAATCTCCACAGTTTTTCCCAATGAACAGAATGTTTATGTCAATTACAGCAGAATGTCTTTTGCCTTAAAATCGCTTGTCTTTCTTAAATCCTTACGTTTGATATTATTAGTTAATTGCAGTTACTAAATAGTAAGTGAGATTTGGTGTGTAAATACCTCTAATGGACTTCAATTAATGACTTCAAATTATAAACAAATATAAAAAAAAAGATAGCGTTTCCCAGCATAGCTAAACCTTGGATTATGCTTGACAGCTTGGGTGTTTTCATGTAGGTAGCTGAGCTGCAACAAGACAGTGACTAAATTTTGTTTATTAGTTACAGTAATCACTGGAGTAGCCTAATTGTTTAAGTGTCAATATGGGATTTCTGTGCCCTGTATTCTGGAGAAAGAGGTCATGGAAATATGGCACATTTCAGGCTGAAATAACTCAAGAAGAAAAAGGCTGGCTATCAAGGATATTATCATTGATTTTAGACAGGATTTTTCTCTATTTCCATCATAAGAAAAATTTGTAATTTTTTTAGTGAAGTTGTTTGTGAACCTTGTCAAAACCTGGTTAGATTTCTTTAAAGCATAAAGGTGTTGAGGTAATGCGTTCACACCTAAAATCATGTGATGTAAAAAAAAAAAAAAAAAGCTTGTTCACATAAGGCATATTTAAGCAACTGGAGGACTGTCCATTGTATTATCAAGCTACTAAGTAAGGGCAGAGAATTAGTACTTGTTAATATTGTTAGCTATTGGAAAAATTCATCCTGGTTTCCATAGAGTGAAGAATTGGAAAACCCAGATAATTGCATGGGTTGTAATTTGTTCTTTATGTACATTACAGGTGTGTTCATCCCTGTGTGTTACCACTCTGAAGGAAACACTGTATCTGGATACATATCTGTACTCAAAACAGACCTTGTATGCTCACAGCTGCTATTTAAGTTGGGCACATGTTAAAAAACATTTGTGGTTAGACACAGTAAAAAAGCTCATGGACTACTATCTACCAGAACTTGGGTTTAGCAGAGATAGACAGCAGTACTCATGTGCTAATAGGGTTGTAATATTTGTACTAAGTGCCAGATACTTTTTCGTCACAGCACATTACCGAGAAACGGCTTTTCAAACACTTTTTCGGTTTCATGTACAAGGACTGACACCAATTCACCCTTGAAATTAAAAATAATGTACTTTTGTGATTAACAAATCACTTTTTCTTCCCAGGATTTTGAAGAATTACAGAAGCAACTGGATTCCAGACTCCAGAATACTGAGATGTCAGGAGCCCATAATTCAGAATACCAGACTGTAGAAGACTTAGAAAGGAAAGAAAGGGAATATTCTGAGCACATAATAGATAATGTAACTTTTTAATTTTTGTCTCTTTAAATATTATTCTCCTGATGAGGAATGCTTTTTTAATTAACTGTTGTGTTGAATAGTCATAGTACTTAAAAGGTACATGAAAGCATTTTTATATTGCTCCAGTGGAGTATTTCTAACTACTTTTGATAGCCAATGTTTTTATACACACAGTTGCATCACACTGTTTTAGATATGAGAAACACCTATTACTTGTCAGATGGTGAGGCATATCTCAAGCCTAGGTATAGCCTGACTTTCAGGAATTTTATCATAGTACCCTTTTTCTTCAATGCCACATAACTAAAAGACTAAGAAGAATACTCTTTTCAGCAGAAATAATTGCTAAGAAAATAACTGCAATACAATCTTTCAGCATGTTTTGCATATTTGCTACAGCAGAGCATTTTACTCCAGTAGTTTTGCATGTTATGATAAACCTATGTTTTATGTAGAAAATATTACCCGATTATAGGTACTAATTATCTTCAGTAGTGCCACTGCATCCAAGCTAGCTTACTTTCAAAAAAGCTGGGGGTTAAAAGCATTCAGTATATTCATTTCCAAGAAATTGGATATTCTGAAAGGTAGGCTATTTCCTGATCCCATTTCTGAGGCTTAACAAATATACTCTTCATAAAAATGAAAGAATGACAAGTCAGACTGATGACTCTGCAGGCTGCCTGCACTGACTGACCACAGCATATCAGCCCTGAACTAAACAGCTCATTATCTCAGTCTTGTAGAGGAGTTAATATTTTTTTAGTGCTGTTGGTTAAGCGCTTCACTAGTATTTTTCCCAGTTTTGATTTATAGTGGAAGTCCTTTTAACAATGGTAGACCCATGTGAAGTTTCTTTTGTGCAATTTAATTTTATTCCTTAAGAAGTTTGTTGTTTAGAATTGAGAGTCAGTCACGTGATAGCTCTATGAAAGCTGTGCCAAGCAACATGAGGCAGTTATTCACTGATGGCAGCCATCCTTCAGTGGGTCTGCCACTTTTGTGCTGGCAGAAGCTTTTCATCCATTTTTAAAATTATTTCCTCTATGCAGATCAGGACTCTGAACTAATCCACTCTTTGCCCAGGAGTAGAAAGGTTTTCGTGGCCATAACTGCAGAACTCACAGATCTTTAATGTAAATCTTTAATGCATACTATTAATCCCATTGGAGCCCACAGAATATCCACAGCTGTGCACAGTCAGAAGTGGTTGTGAGATCAGAGCCTAAAGCTAGATATTACCCTTAGGGATAATATATTAGAATGGGCACATGCACTGTGCCAATACTGCATGAAGTGCTTAATTCCAGCATAGTTAATAGAGTGGTTATGTGGTGTGTGGCTATGAAGGGCTTTGATGAAAAACAATATTTTTAGTTTTCCTTTTTCAGCAGAAGTGATATTTGACTGGAATGCCTACTGCAACAGATAAAGAAACTTCACAAAAGTTTATCCTTGCTACTTTTCTCATTAACAGCATAGTGGGCTTCAGTAGATGAGGAACTAAACTTTCTGAGAATTGCACAGAATGACTCCTATTGCAAAAAGTCAAGATTGTCCAAACATACCATATATTGGTTGTGTGCCATCAACACAAATCATAATAAGTGGTCTCAAAATACAGCTTTATGCTGTGATTAGTACTGAAAGCAGTCTGTATTTCAGTGACTTGTATCTCACAGTAGACTCCTGTCTCTCTCAGTGTAACGTAATACCAGATTATTAATGAGGGAAAATGGATTGTTATTTGATTAATATTCAACAGATGGAATCTTTCTGGAAGCAGACTGATAAAGCCCAGCAGGATTTTTTGGACCAGTCAAAATGCTCAAGTGCCGAAGCAGCAAAGATAACGATGGACCTGACTGAGAGGATGATTGCAGTGGAAGGCTTATTAAATGAATCTCAGGATTTGCAGGCAATGGTAAAGTACAAAAAGAAGTAAAAGTCAAAAGATATTTAGTAAGTCTGAACACAAAGCACAATGCAAGTGTACAAGTCTGTCCATCCTATATTAAGAATGCTGAAAACTGCTTACTCCAACTGTATGTCTTTCAGCTTCATGCTAAGAGCTCAGTTCCTGCCATACAGCACACTAGAGAATGAACGCTAATTCACTTACGTTCTTGATCTCAAAATACAGTTTAGGCAGTCGTGTTAAGAAAAAAAGTGACGTACATGATATAAATGCAGCCAATGAGCAAAGAACAAGAACTCTGTGATGAGGGAGAATCATTACCCTGGACATTAACACTTGTTTCTTTCAAAATACTTATTCCCCTTTAAGAAATCCTAATTTAGATGAAGATTGTCATTTGGGAGTGATTCTGTGTGTCTAATGACTTTAACTGTACTTGAAAACCCTTACTATTTCATAGGGATGTGGTCTTAAGAAGGAAAAATAAGCTTAAAAGTACATCAGTGCTGTGCTTTTAAATGTAACAGATCTCTGTCAGATGTGGTTTACTTCACACAAGAGAATGAAACAGTTGCTTGGAATTTATAGATTAACAGTACAATCAGAATCTGCTTTTTTTTTTTTTTTTTAGTAATTTGAAGGATAAATGGATCACTAGCTTTATTTTGCTAAGGAAACCAATCTGATCACGTTTGAAGGCAGTTTTGGCAACTGATCACATTTGACCCACACTGTACTACTATAGCATTGAAAAGTTGCTTTGAATGGACAGTCTTCAAACGAGGTGTTTGGATACATGATAGAGAAAACAATACCTGAAATAACTACCATCATACTTGCATTTACGTGCAAAAGTCACAGCCTGTGCATCTCCAATAACTAGAATAGTTGTCACGTTTTTTCTAACCTTTCATCATTGTCTAAAGCAATTCCAGCTTCGCTCAAGAAATCTCGTTCCCTACAGTAATCCTGGTTTCTTCTTTAACAGTGTAATGGAAACTATTAGGTAATTTATTTTTTTTTTTTAAATGTATTTACTAAACTCCGGCTTACCACACTCTTGATGAAATCCTAGCAGTATCAAAATGAGATGTGCCCTCCACTTATGAAGGCACATAGTGGTGTGCTATGCAGTATCTTCAAGAGATATCCAGGACTCCTATGTTGCACCTTTGTCTATCATTGCCCCTCAAGTATTTGAGTTTGTTTCACAAGTTTCATTTTTTTCTGCTATTGTCATCTTGATAGCTGCAGTTAGTGAGAACACGAATTTTCTATTTGCTCTTTCAAGTGAGCATGAAGTAAAACCTGCTGCAATCCTAAATAGGTTAGGAGCTTTGGAACTACTTAAGTACCTCAAAGCTACTATCCATATTACCTTGAGAAGCCTCCTGAGTTCTCTGTATTGTCTGGAATTGAATAGTTCAATTAAAGCATGTGTGACCAAAGATTCTTAGTTTCTAAGCAGGATATTTTGTTTGTTTTAGGGCATTCAGGAAAGGTTATTTAACTGGGAGCTTATGGTGAAAGTAGTTGATTCACTGAAGTCCTGTATACCAGAGGAGTGCAGGTGTAGATTGAATATGTTATCAAATATTCTGGACCATTTAACTGTAAAGAATAAGCTCTCTGTTCGACAAAAAGAAGAACTTTTAACAGACCTTCACAAGGCCTTCTGGGAGCAACTGGCACATTTCACTAATGGTGAGTAGTTAGACAAGAGGCCACCGTTTAAGTATGATTTCTCTTATTTGTATTAATTAATACAAAAATTATGGCTTTAGTCCTGTATGCCTCTGTTTTAAAAGTGTCTTGATGAATCAGCCAAAAACACAATCCTAGTGGAAGCTGGACACTTAAAATGAGAACTTTGGCTTTAAGCCTCCTAGATCTTGTTCCTAGCATTACTTCAAACTTATTCTATAGTTCATATAATCTGTACCTTATTTCATTGATTTGAAGTAGAGTCAAATATGCTGCTAACAGTTTTAGGATTTCACCAGTTACTCTTTATGTACTTGACATTGTTGGTGATACTGGCTAACATTAGGAGTAATACCAACTGTATATGTGGAAAGTATTGTCTTATGATCAACTACTAGCATAGGGAAAAGGCGCCCAAAAATATAGCAGTGTTGGCACTCTTGGGAAAAGGTAACATTAACATTTACAACATTCAGCAATTCTTCTCTTTTCATACTTAAGATATTTAGAAAATTAGAAGAACGTCTTTTCTCCATGCACCTTTTCAGACCGCCTAGCTGTAAATTATACAATATTAGTGAAGTCTAAGCTAACTGACTTAAGGTTTTTCCCTTGTTTCACTACAGATTTATATAGGCAAGGAATTGCATCTAACCAGATTTAGGATGACCTGTGAAAGGTATTAGTCATAAGCCAGTGACAAGAAAAAAAATAGCTTACCATGTTCTGAAGGTGAAGGCTTGCTGAGAATTCCCACAAGAAGCAACCTCCAACTAGAAATCCTTCCTTTCTGACTGCCAGACCTTAAATGAGGTTTGGGAGGATCCTGGGTCCACCCTTTCTGATTGAACAGGTGAATTGCTTGCACCTGTGCTCTCAGGGTAGCCACGTCTCTTCACCAGATGCTCAATCACTGGTTTAGGCTGTGATCTAACAATTCCCATACACCTAACATCCACCTTCTTTAGAAATCTGCCCCTAACTTCTCTAGCAGGTGCTGAATGAAGGGCTTAGAGTTTCCAGTCATGGGAAATTTTAGTATGTGTTCAGTGAAAAAAAATTATAGAGAGAAGTACTTAACTGCTGATCATTTTTATTAAGCCTGTATGTGAAACGGTGCCCTGCAATGAACAGAGACATCTACAGGTAGATCAGGTTGCTCAGAGCCTGGTCCAGCCTTAGCTTAAATGTCTACAAGGATGGGACATCTACAGCCTCTCTGGGCAACCAGTTCCAGTGCCTCACAGCCCTTTTAGTAAAAAAATTCATCATAGAATCATAGAATGGCTTGGGTTGGAAGGATCTTTGAAGATTCATAGATCCATGAATCTATGAATCTTCAAGGATCAAGTTCTAATCCTCCTGTCACAGACAGGGTCGCCAAGCACTAGATTAAGTACTAGTTCACATTGCCCAGGGCCCCATTCAGTCTCATGTTGACCAGCTCCAGTGATGAGGCATTCTCAGCCTCTCTGGGTAACCTCTTCCAGCATCCCACCACTATCTCAGCAAAAAAACTTCACCCTGACATCCAATCTAAATCTCTCCTCTTTCACTTTGAAATCATTTCCCTTTGTCCTATCACAACAGACCCTGCTAAAGGGTCCTTCTTATAGCCCTCCTTCAGATACTTGAAAGGCCACTCTTTGGTCTCATCAGAGCCTTCTCTTCTCCAGGCTGAAGATCCTCATCTTTCAGTCTGTGTATCATCACACATTATTTCATGGACATTTACTTCTAGAACTAGCATGCCTAGTTCATAGTCTTTGCATATGTTCAGGCACTGATTTCCCTTAAAAATCAGCTAAAACCTGTGCCTTTTTTTCCTTCCATTTAGCATTGTTTCTCTTGTTCTAAAGCAGAATACTCTGTCAAGGCCTTGATTTTATGTAAAGTCAGTGTTTATAGCCATAGTTTTAAATATGCAGAAGGGCATTAGATAGCAACATCCTAATTTCGCATTCAAGTTAAATATGCTTGAGAAAAAACACTCTGGAGAGTTGACATAGGTTATGAGCTCCTTAATACATCAGTTATACTGTACCTATAATTAACAAGTGGAGCACAGAGCCAGCAAGAGGCTTTGCTCCTAGGAAACAAACAAGAAAGTTGAAAGAATCAAGTAGTGCTTAAAGATAATGATTGCTACGTTTGTTCAGGGGAAATTTTAATTGGAGGCTTTCCTGTGTTTTCTGTGCACTTTCACATGTTTTGTCGGTGAGTCATCAATCCTTTATCATATATGAGAAAGGAACATGGAGAAAGTAGCATGCACAGTGAGGAGCAGGTGTGGGAACTGTGGATGTTTAGTCTTGAGAAAAGGAGGCTGAGGGGAGACCTTGCTGCTCTTTACAACTATGTGAAATGAGGTTTTAGTGAGGTGGATGTCCATTTCTTTCCTCAGATCAAAGGATTAGATCAGATATCAAGAAGAATTTAGTCACAGAAAGAGTGGTTAGGCATTGAAACAAACTGTCCAAAGGAAGGTGGTGGAATTGCCATCCCTGGAGGTATTTATGAGACATGTGGATGGGTCATGGTTTAGTGGTTGGCTTGTGATGTTGAATGGTAGTTAGACTTGGTGATCTTAAGGGTCTTTTTCTATCTCAGCGATTCTATGAATCTGTAATTCTCCTCAAAATAATTCCTCCTCGTTAAATCAACTCCATCTGACTCTTCTTTTGAATTCCCATTTATCTACATATGTCCAGAATGAATTACTGATCAGGGACAGAGTGTATAGAGGAAATGAAGATTCTTAGGTGGACAAGCAATGTGATATGAAATATTGAGAAAACATCATAAGCATCAGTTCTACTCTGTAGGATGGGGTTCAGATTGACTTATGAATTTGTAAATCACTTAGAGCAAGAGGAAGGATGAAAGAAGCAAGTACTGTGTCCCAAATATTTCACAGTATTCATGCAAAACTGGATGAACCTTGACGACTTTTGCAGGTTCTTGAAATAGTCACACCTGACATCTGAGTTCAAACTAATAGGAACTGAAGTTCCTCTGGACCTGTTTTCCCCACCATTTGTTGTTGCCCTTGTTCTTGAAGTAATATTTGCTTATCTGCAATTAGGTAATGAGCCACTTCTGGACCTTCCTAAAGCAGGAGGGGGAGGTTTGGCTGGTGTGCTGCCAATAGGAATCTGTTTCTTGTATTGAACTCATCATCGATGCAAAAGCAGTACCAGTGAAGGTGAGAGTGCAGGACAGTAGTGATCCAAAAAAGAAAAGATAGAGTCATAGAATCATAGAATCACAAGGTTGCATATGACCTTCAGGATCATGTAGTTCAACCGTCCTTCCATTACCACTGCTACCACAAGCACTAAACCATATCTTGTAGCTCTTCATCCAGGCGCCTCTTGAACATTGCCAGGGGTGGTGACTCCACCACCTCCTTGGGCAGCCATTCCAGTGCCTGACCACTCTGAGAGAAAAAGTTCTTCATTATGTCTAATCTAAACCTCCTGTGGTACAACTTCGGCCGTTTCCTCAGGTCCTGTTTGTTGCCTAGGAGAAGAGGCCAAAACCCCTCCTCATCACAACCTACCTTCTGGAAGATGTAGAGTGCAATAATGTCTCCTCTGAGCCTCCTCTTCTCCAGACTAAACAACAGCGGAGAAGCTGCCCTTCTCTGTAGGCATTCCAGAGCCTCAATGTTTTTTTTGTAGTGAGGGGCCCAAAACTGAACACAGTACTCGAGGTGCGGCCTCACCAGAGCTGAGTAGAGGGGGATGATCACCTCCCTGCTCCTGCTGGCCACACTATTTCTAATGCAGGCCAAGATGCCATTGGCCCTCTTGACCACCTGGGCACACTGCTGGCTCATGTTCAGACGAGCATCCATCAACACCCGCAGGTCATCTTCGCAGTCATCCAGGCAGATAGATTTAAGTGCCCAAAAGTTTGCATCTGAAAAGGTTGAAGAAACGGCTTTGAAATTCTGTGTAGTAGTTTCTTCCTATTTTGTTCACTAAATTTCACAGATTTCTGCGAGCTTATGTTGTGTGACAGTAGCAGATGCTACTTTCTCCCTGTGGAATTACAGTATCTAATCATTTGTATTTCATGTTCCAGAATGCATCCAGCAAAGTAAAGACCTCATCCTGAAACGACTGGAGTGCCGTGCAAAAAAGAAAGAAGACTTCAAACACAGACAGAAAACTGAACAAGGGATTCTCCTTACTAAAGCTTTTAATATTGGAGATTTAAATGATTTTCTTAAGGTGTGTACATAGAAACGTTTCCTTTATCTTTTACAGTGAGGGTAGTGAAGCACTAGAACAGATTGCCCAGTGATGTGGTTGATGCCCTGTCCCTGGAGACTTTCAAGGAGAGGCTGGATAAGGCCCTGGGCAACCTGATCTAGCTGTGGTGTCCCTGTTCATTGCAGGGGAGTTGGACTAGATAGCTTTCAGAGGTCCCTTCTAAGTCTAAGGATTACATGATTCTGTGATTTTTCAAGACAAAACATGCTTCAGATTTCTCTCAATTCCATAAAATCAGAATTTTTAGGTTCTGCTATGAATCATCAGCACAGGTAAGAAAGGGTCAGACATACTTGTGTCTAAGCTTGCCTTGGGTTTTCTTTCAGTGTTGGAATTTTCACATTGGAAGTAAGTGCTAAGGTAGGTTACTGCTAGACTGCATGTTTCATCCAAAACATTTACTTAGATACTCTGTGTTTGGTTCAGTATAGGAAATCTCTGGGTAAAAGTATCTGGCCTATCTTATAGATTAAAGCAGGCTGCACTGGTTTAATTGAACCTTTCTATGAGTAAAATTACAGAGGCTCTAAAGACTGTTAAATTTCACATAAACAGAGGGAAAACTGATTTGAACACTGGCAGGATACCTTATAAGAGGTTGCAATAGATAATTTAATATGGTATGTGGTGGCTAATGTAATGTTTTCTTGGCTGCATTTTCCACCTCAATTGTTATTGTTCAGAATGTACATAAAATCAGAATTCTCAGTTGTAAAATGCTGACAGCTGCAAAACTCCTATAACTGCTGAAAACCACAAAGCCAAGTAATTAAGAAGAAAAAAAAAATCAATTCTCAATTTTCATGAAGAGAAATTATTTAAGGTTGAAGTGGTTATTTCCAGAAGCATTAAACTTTCGATGCAATCTAATAACTTAGATAAATTGCTATTGGAGAAGACTCAGATTCCAACTGTAGCAAACTGTCAAACTTTGTTAATCTCAACAATGCAATCTTGTACTGCAGGCCAACTTCTTTAATTATATTGTGTGAATTAGATAATTCTGTTACTGTTCTTGTATGCCACACCTGTCTGGCATAGCTCTCTTCAAAACTGCTTTCACATCTGAGCAAACAAAAGGTTTGAGTCACTCTAGAATGCTAAAGCACATTTTACTTCATTGTCTTTTCATAACTTGGGACTAATAATTCTACCACACATTTTTGTAGCTATTGAATGTATTTTCTAAGCGTACATAATTCCCCAACGCTTCCCAACTTTGTTAAACAAAGCTTAGAAATTGTGTCAAGATCTCTCCCCTAGAAAATTACAGCCACAGTGCTTTGGTCTGGAAAATGCTCTACTTTGCATGCCTTAGAAAACCAACAATTACTCTTGGATAAAATATAGAGTAATGAGCTGCTTATGACAGGCTGAGAGGAAATGGGCAGAGGTGACAACTCGTTCTTTATGCTGCAGAAGAGAACGTAGTTCTTAATGCTAGGAAATACCTCAGTGCAAATAACAAAGGACAGAAATGTAAGACTTTCTACTGCCTCAGTAGAGACCCTTTTGTCCTAACACAGAGGGCCTTGAGCCCATAGGCTCTTTGGAGAGGAAGAAAAATTCATATAGAATCATCGAATCATAGAATGGTTTGGGTTGAAAGGGATTCTTAAGATCATGTAGTTCCAATCCCCCTGCTACAGGCAGGAATATCTCCCTCTAGACAACATTGCTCACAGCCCCATCCGGCCTGGCCTTGTATGCTTCCAGGGAGGAGACATTCACATACTCACTGGGCAACATGTTCCAGTGTCTCACTACCCTCTGAGGTCTAGGGAAGGGTAGGTGGAGGGTCACAAGAAGCCATCTAAACAGCATTTCAGCTATTAAATATGTCTGTTATGTTTCTTTCAGGCTTACCATGATCTGTTAGAGAAACACTGGCAGGCACAGTGGCAGCTGGAAGAGGAAGATGACTGTGAAAGCACAGAGGCTGTGGTGGAGCTCTACAAGGTACCGCTTTTAGTGATATATGTTATTCACTAAAGCAATTCTGAACATTCTCCAACTCCATGACACAAATGTGAGGCCTTAGTGTGGGGATTTGCATCAAAGATCATGGCTGTCCCAGGAAGCTGGGCTGGCAAAACAGATTGACAGTTTTCCACATTAACTTGCCTTTTCCGTTTTCTTCTCAACACAGTATGTTTTTTAAACTCAAGTTTATCAGAAAATATCTACATGATCTTCCAAGATGTGTATGGATGGCTGACAAAGTTGTGATAATGTTTAGAGTATACAAAATCTGGCATTACTGCTAGGAGGGAGACTTCATTTATGTACCATAATTATCTCCTGCACACCATGGTATGATGATTCTATTCTTAGTTAACTTCTCTACATGTCCCAAACTAGTTTTCTCATCTCTTTTCCTCTCAAAGAAATTATTTTTCTTATATATATAAGAATATCTTATAGTTAGTTCTCTGAAATGTGTTCAGGTCTGTGGTATAAGTAATATTTTTACACTTCTTAATCTTACTGATTTGGAGAAGTGTGGATGCATCATGCCTTTACGTCATCTTTAATTATTTTCTGTCTGCACTGAAAAATAAGATAACTTGATCTATCTGATGAAGACCAAAAGCGTAGATGGCAGTGACCTTTAATTAGGCTGAAACTAATCACTTTTAGCTCTGCAGGATCCTTGTCATGATTAATTATGACCAGATCAGGGTGTTTTGGAAACTTGTTCTCTCCAGCACGTCAAGATAAGATACCCACGCAATCTTAATTAGTGCTGGTCCACATGCACTTTTTAAAATTCAGCTGAAAACAAAGTCTTTGTATTAGGAATAAATAAACAGTTTTTACTCGAGTTTTATGTTATTCTGCAAGCAAGCAGCAGGATGCTTGAGAAAAACTACTGCTTTGGAGAAAGGTAAAATTTACTTGCAGGGCTATGGCCACAAATCAGAATAAAGTAATTGTACAATACTGCTTAAGGAAGGTCAGCATGTCTGCTGAAGTTACTGTGCATGCTCAATTCTCCAAAGTTAATGACTTCTTCTCAAGCCCCTTTTTCATTTCACATGAAGTCTCTGGAGACCAAACATTTTTTCCCCTGCATAGTTTCTCTTCATTTGTGAAATTATGTTGCTTTCTTTTGTTGTGTATTCTGCTTCAGTGACATTGAAATCGGACTGAAAATCCTACTTCTTTCAACAGCGTGCTAGGTAAATTTTCTTTTCCATTAAAGAAAAATTGATCTAGGTGAATTAAGTGTTTCTGGAATTGCCAGTTAGCCAGGAGAGCTGCACGAACTTGAACTCTGCCAATTCACTCAGCTCAAAGCCATTATATTCCACATTATGGCTGCTCTCATTCTTAGACACAAACAACGCTACCAGACATGAAAAACTACAATAAGTAAAGTAATCCAGCTGGCATCCATTGGATGAGAGTCCATAAATCTGAATTTCCAATAAAACATTTACAATAAAACTTCTTTATTGTCATGTTTTATGTAATGAACAACTGCACCCCCTTAGCCCTAAATGCAGATTCTACAGACTTCTCAGTACATCTTATAAACAGCATAGACTGGAAAGAAGAGAAAGTACAAATTAGCATAACCCTACCGTATATAAATTGAATTGTTCTGACTTCTACAGCTGAGGGAACTGCAGTAGTTAAACATTTTGTCAGGACAAAAAAGCAAACATTTGATTTTGAGGGAAGGAATTGCATCTCACAATCACAGTGCTTTTCAGTCTTCATCTGTTTCAGTGCACTTTCAAACCAGAACTATTCCTTGGACAGGCCTTTCCCTGGGCAACAGGGCTTCACATCTTTCCATAGTTTTTCCAGCTTTCTGGAGGGAGAAGTTACTGCTTCCAGTGGTGAAGGCAAGAGAAATTTGAGGTACTCAAATTTCCAGTGTAGAGGTGTGACTGCAGGTCTAGTAGACCTGAGCAAACAATTATTAGATTAACTGGCTACCAACTTCTCTCCCAAGGTGATATTCAGCCCTATGCTGCAAGCCCTGTATCCCAGTTGGGATTGAATCAGCTTGTTTGTAGTGCCAGCTGATTTGGGCACACCTACTAGCGCTGCAGAGCTTATTATTTTAGTTCCAAAAGACTTGTAGTTTAACCAGTAGTCATTTGCCTAGCAGAAGCTCTTTTCAGTTGCTTTTTATCACTCCAGTAGAAACTGAAGCCTAGTAATATTACTGAGAAACTGGGTGGTACTCTCTATATCTAGACCAACGAGACACACTTATCATGCTCCTCACTTACATATATAAATATTCCTTAGCCTATTGTCCACAGGGCATCCAAAGACTGCAAGACAATTTCAGAAAGATTCATTCATACATAGAACTGGAGGTAGTTAAATATTTAGTTATTCCTAGTTTTTATTTTGTGGAACATAAAACTTAGCCTTGCAAAGCTGCACAAAGTTGTTCTGCTTCCTGCCTCTCCAAGTTAAATAGCCCTTAGCTTAGGCTCTTTTTTTCTTCACTTGTGCACTAGTATGACTTATTTCAGCAGTTAGCTTGATTTGTCCTAGTTTAAATGAGCAGGGAAGCAAATGTGACAGACTTAGTTGCTTGAATAAGTAGAAAAATAACCTCCATGCGAGAGGTGATATTAGAATATAGGGAAAAGGTCAGCATATAACAAACTAGAGAACCACTGAATATCCTAGAGATAGAAGAAAATATGTCACTTCACTGTATTTGCCATTCCTTTGTGGGAGAATATCCTTATCATGTTCTCACAATGTTCTTCTAAACCCTGCTCAAAACTCTCCGCCATTTCTTTTAGCTTTTTTTGCCTTTTAAATGTGAATTCACGGAGATTTATATGGCCTTCTAGCATAATGTAGCCTTTAGTGTTAAAGAACATCAAGGAATTGTTCAAATTGGTGATTAAATATATAAAAAAGCAGCGATCTGGAAGCTGACTCTGTTTGCAGAGAATAGTTGAGTAGGTTTGTTTTGTCAACACATGAATACATCAATTAAAATGATTTAACTGAGGTCAGTGGAATCCATTGATGCCTGAAGTGAATGAAGATGTTGTATTTAAAAGATTACATAGGACTTTTCAGCGATGCTAGTTAATTAAAATAGTACACTGTGGGTGAGTAGTCTTGTAGTGAGTAGGCAGTAACAAATTGTACAGTCCAAACTGAGCACTGTTGATGAGTGATTTTAATTCACGCAGTGTTGTAATTGAAGAAAGAATTGTGTCAACGCTAACTGAAAGGCTCGGCCTAATATTTGAAAGGTAAAGGTAGCCCTTGAAATTATCCCATACGCAGGGGATACTCTGTTGCAGTAACAGTTTGTATTGGTTTGTATAGATATTGAATTGCAAGATTTAAACTGGAATTTTCTTTCACATGACAATGAAAGCCTCCACATCCCCCTTCAGTACAAGAAAGACATAGAGATTTTGGAAAGGGTCCAGAGGAGGGAGACTAAGATGATCAGGGGGCTGGAGCACCTCCCCTATGAGGACAGGCTGAGGGAGTTGGGCTTGTTCAGCCTGGAGAAGAGAAGGCTGCGGGGTGACCTCATTGCAGCCTATCAATACCTGAAGGGAACCTACACCCAGGAGGGGAGTAAACTGTTCAGAAGGGCTGATAACAGCAGGACTAGGGGAAATGGTTTTAAGTTGAAGGAGGGAAGATTTAGGTTGGATGTTAGGGGGAAGTTCTTTACTAGGAGAGTGGTTAGGCCCTGGAACGGGCTGCCCAGGGAGGTTGTGGATGCCCCGTCCTTGGACGTGTTTAAGGCCAGGTTGGACGGGGTCCTGGGCAACCTGATCTGAATGTGTATGTTTGGTGGCCCTGCTAGGCAGGGGGGTTGGAACTACATGATCCTTGGGGTCCCTTCCAACCCGGGTGATTCTGTGATTCTGTGATTCTGTGATCCCCCAACCCCATGTATGTGTTATTCTGTTTCTTCCGATGTCTTGGTAAGATAAATGGCTAGCTCCTTGCAAGTCTGTCTCAAATTTAGCCTATCAGATACTGACCAACCTTTAATCCTTTCTCTGGGTTATTGTTTTGGTTGTTTGTTTGTTTTGTTGTTATTTTTGTGTGTGTGTGTGAACTACCTGCTTATTTCAGCAGGGAAAGAAGTGAAAAGAGATTAATGGTTAACAGCTTATTATTAAGAAAACAGACATGCAGATTACGCAAAATGAAATCGATTAACAGCCAAGAATTACATAGTCCCTGATAAGATAATTATTTTTCCTCAGCTTTAACATCAAAAGCGTAAAAAAAAAAAGCACAATTTACTGTCATTTATAATTCTTTTCTGGTGATAGCAGTTCACTAAAATGTTATTTGATTTTACTTGACAGAACATAGAAAAGCGTAAGAATTTAGATTAAAAGCTATTAAGTATTGAGCACTATCAACAGGCAAAGCAATAAACATTTTATGAATGAGTAAACATGAATGTGAGGTGAAGCAAAATATTTTTTTTCCTCAGTTAATAACAGGGAGAAAACTATCTTTGTCAAAATTTTAAGTTCAGGTTCCTAGAGATTTAACTCTTTCATTTCTTTCCTTATGTAATTTCATTAGCATGAGATATGGTGTAGATCAACTTTTCCCCATCTGTCCTGAGTTTATGACGTGAAGTATCTTCTAGATACCAGTAGTGCCTAAGAACATTGAAATTATAGAAGAATGTATGATCTTCTGAAATTCTTTCCTTAATATGCCCCCTTAGCAAGCCTTTGGGCTTCCGGTGATGATGAAGTGCTCTAGGGCTTGACTAGAAGTTTTAATTCTTGCAATGAAATGCTACTGTATCCAAAGTTAACAACTAACTGTTACAAGTTAACAACTAACTGTGCCATTGCTTCTTGGAGATAATATGTAATGGAGTGGCTGGCATTTAAAATACAGTGCAACCAGCCTTTCAAAATATATTTTCCTGCTTCAAAATGTCATTATTCACTTTATTCTCATCTGCATGTAAAAACTGCTTAATCATTTGAGTTTGAGGGAAAGCGTTAATATTGTTCTTTGGATCTACAGTGAAATCTGATAAACTGTGTATTTCCCTTGATTTTTGACAAAATTCTATATTTACTGCCTTGTTTGAAATTCATATGCATTCAGCATTTTAATGTGAGACCATTTTATTTCTGCATACACTCTGTGGTATTTCTTTATGCTTGATGAATTTCTCTGGAGATTTTTTGAAAAGCTTTCAGATTGACTGCCAGGTACTACAAACAGGTTCATTCACTGTTGCAATCAGCTATTCTATTAATGGAATCAATTTGAATAAATTTCATTAAGTAAAAGTTCTACAAGCAAGAGATGACATATCAGTAAGTTCACAGAAACTATTCTGTAGAAATAAGATGTTGGTAGCAATAGGATTTCTTAACGGTTTCATTATTTTTCTGTAGAAGATAGACTTAATAATATGTATCGTGCTGTCCTTGATTATGGACAGACTTACTGCTGTTTCATATTGAGTACTTTCCTTAGAGTACAAATAATTTTGTACAATTTTCTTAGCTTGAACTATTTTCTTTCCTGAGCAGCTTGACTAGTAGATGCCAACCCTATCTACAACAAGGGATTGGAACTGGTGGATGGGCTTTTAAGTCCCTTCCAACCCAAGCCATTCTGTGATTCTATGATTCTTGAGTCACATGGTAGAATTTGGTTACACTTGCATTTTTTCCTAAATGTAGACTTCTCATTTTTTCTAACAAACTTTACAAGGCTATTCCACTCTGTTTCTGCAAGTGCAGTGTTAAACAGCATAGCCATCACATTGTATGTGTATGTTTTCCATGCAGAGCACACTGTACTGTTGGTGTTGCACTGACTTCATGGACTGTTATATTCTTAGTATTATGTGTTTGGGTTAAAGAACCCAGTGACCAGATGAGAAGAAGTTAGTGTTATGATAGTTAGCACTGATGGTGGTTTATGTTGTGATCCTGGGCTGCAGCTGAGACCATTAAATGTGCAGGATTTCTGGCCTGCACAGAGCAGAATTTGTAGTAGTAGTTGAAGTGTTCTCTACTGTTGACAGTCGCTCTTTCAGGGCCTAACAGCACTTGAACAGGTCTCCTATCGCTTTGCCTGTTTGCAGCATCTAGGAGATGAAAAATAATACACTCAGTCCTGTTCATCTTCCATATTTTCGTCCAACATTTCTAAAGGCACTGTTGATTCCTGGATTTTTAGTCCTACTTTCTTGTCTTTTCACATCAATTTCAACAGAGGGCTGCAAAGTATTTTGCAAATGATTAAGCACCTGTGACTGAAACATAATCACATTTTTTCTGGGTAACTATGTACCCGCTTCAGTAGCACCAATGATAAATATACAAAATAATTTGAATCTGTGGGGAGTGCAACCAGGATGCTGTTCAATTTATTGTTAAACAAAATAGCATAACAACAAATAACAAAGTACCTTCTTTAGGTTCTGTGCAGAAGATTTCCTAGTAAATAATAATACAGGGTTGTCAGCATGCCAAGCAAATACTATCCGTTCTGAAGCAAAGTATGTTGTAAAATGATTAGTTGCCATAGGCAGAACTTTGTTTGCTTAAGAATAAAGTTCCTTAAGACTTTGCCTCAGATCTTTTGAGATTGTAGTAGAAATGCCACGGAATCCTCTAGACTCTGAACTGTTGAAGACACAGGAGAATTTCTTCTATCCAGAGCATCCAGTAAAGGAAGAAGAATTAGCTTGTGTGGAAAGGCTAGAAAAGCTCAGAGAAGAGACAGTTTACAGTGACAGAGTTTTTTAAATGTGACATAGGATACAGAGGTTAGAAACATGGAATCTGAGTTTACTTCAAATCCCAGGATTTAGAGGCTTGAATTCTAAAATCAAGAAATAGCAGCAGTGAGAACTCAAACCATTTAGCATTAGTGTTGACAAGATAAGCCGCGTCCACTACAAAACAGTTCATTAAGACAATATAAATCCTACTTTTTATTATAACAGGAACTAGTAACTATAGTAATTAAGGAAGAGAGATCCTTCCTTTGAGACAGGATTTACCTGTGCAGCAGATTGTCTCTGCAGTGATGTGTACATGCCTATGGCATTTCCCTTCTAATGAAGCACATTTAAACCAGTAATTTAGAATGCACTTCTCAATGTTTCCCAATGCCTAGTTTAGTTATTTAATCTGGGAAGTTTTAGCAGAGCAGACATAGCTACCTACACAGTAAGCATTTGCTGGCAGCTATCCAGAATTCTTTGGAATGCAATTTCTTGTAAAACCACTTTTAGTTTATAGAAGAATGGTCACTTAACATTGACTCTCCGCTGCCCTGTTCCTGTGCTGCCAGAAACACCTTGAGGTCAAGTTGCACAGTCTTGGCCACACTATAGCCCTGCCAACCAGATCGTTTCCTAGTAAGAAAAGGCTCTGTGTGAAGAAATAAATTACTGTTCAGATGTTGCCCTAATGATACCTAATGGTCACGTCCACGTTGTGAGCAGAAGTGAGACAAGTGTTACCAGAAATGAGATATCCAACTGGTTGTCTACAGTGTCTTCACATTGTCAGTTCTGTACAAGATCCAGTTTCTGGAACAAGTAGCCCAATGTGAAAGAATTCTGAACGCTTTGAGGTTAAACAGAGTTAGTGGGAGCTGGATTCTGAAAACACTGCGTGTGTTTGCTTTTAACAGGTAAGAGAATGGAAGAAATCAAGACAGCAGATCTTGAAGGTGTTATGAGCACTTTTGATAATGTTGTGTCTTGACTTTATCCATAAGAGGAGTTTGCTGCAGGAAGCTGTAGAGCTAAGCTATTTATTGTTTGTGAAACAGCTCATTAATATGGTGATTAGCATTCTACATCACAGGAGGAAAATAATAATTTTGTATTCAGTGCACATCTTGCAAACTTTACGTTAAATGAGAAATACAAAATATTTTCTTGTTAAAATGTGCCCACTTGATGAGTACTGATAAGCCTAAACACTGAACATATAAAAATCTTGTGAAAACGGTATGGGAGCCTAAAATTTATCAGAATGGGGGCATATGCACAGAGCCAGATTTTACTTGCAACATAAATTGTGTTTATTTTTTATTTCTGAGTACTTGACTGTGCAAATTTATCATCTCTTTTTTTTCTTCTTCTTTTTTTTTTTCTAATTTTGTTTTTATGATACCACATCTAAGAGTTGGGAAGTTCTTATAGAATAGCGTGTTATATCAGTGTGCCCCCCAAAACCAGATAAGTTCACTTGACATTTTTATGTATATAAGGTGCAGACAAGTGTTTTTGACATTTAGATAAAAACGTCTGTGCTTGTGTCTCTGTTGTGCTGTGATTGAGAGATTCTGGATTTTGATCACTTAAGAGGTTGTGATTAAAACCATATTCAAAGAAAGACAACAGCCAGAAGACTTGAAGTACTTGTTTTTGCAACAGAAATGCTGCAAAGAGTTTTAAAAATATTAGCTGTATTTTAAAAGAAATGAATAAATCTTTGTATTTTCAAGAGGGCTGAGTGATTTACAATGAAAGCAAAACCACACAGACTGTAAAGCTTTTTTGATTGCTATGACAATGTTGAAGTCACACAAAACCAGCTCTTCATCTTGCTGGCGTGCTGCAGTGTCTGTGTGACCTTTCCATGTCTTTGTTTTGTCTCTTCCTCTAAGGAAAGCTACTTACACTCAGTCATTCTCCTCAGGGCTTACCTCAAATTTCTAGCAAGTTTGCAAACACAGCTTGTGTCATGTCACTGTGTATTTGACATTGAAATTGCAGGTTTTGTAAAGGTTTAGTAGCTTGAATACCATCTGACTAAATCGCCCAAACTCTTCTTGTGAGTGACGCAGCCTCGGCAATTGAAAACCACTCACATAAGACTAGTTTTAATAGAACCACCAACAGATGTTTGTTTTCCTAAGCTTGAAGCTGTTCTGCATCAGGATGGATTTGAATAATTCTGTCCTTCCAGAAGGCATTAAGGAGAGTCATATTTTGGAGCAATAACTATTAATGTGATCAGTGTCAACTTCGTCTATCTAAATGCTGTACTGTTCCTTTTAACTTGTCCTTACTTCTTGCCTTCATTCATGTCAGCACCTTTAAAAATATGCCTAAAATTTGTCATGCTACACAAGGTTCTTTCCACTCAAACAGGCAAAATAAGTGAATTTTACCACCTGTTACTACAGCCAGTAGAACATGGTATTATTTGCTTTGCAGTTGCAGGTGGACAACAGTTAGGATTCAGAATCTCATGCTAATGCCACTATGGCATTTTAAATAGTCTTGTGCACTTTAAACCAAAACATCTGTGTTGTTACAGGCTCCATTTACAGAATCTGCTCCAACTCAAGCATTACTGGCATTGGATTTTATCACTAGGTGTCACTAGTCCTGTACATTGGCTGAAGCATCATTCCCTCACTGGTATCACACAGCGTGCAGTGAAGTAGCTGCAAAGGGCCATGAGATTTGCTTTCACCTATCTCACTTTGTCCCTTTTTGTCCCCCTGGTAGGAGCTGTATTCTAAAGCTTCCCATGCTTTAGTAGAGCTGGTGAATGAGCTGTTTCTTCAAACACTGCCTGCTGTGACCGGCCTCTCTGTAAGAGAATGTGAACTTCTGAAAGAGGACTGGCAGGAGAATGTTGTCCCTCAGTTGGAGAAGTGGGACAGCCACCGCCAGAAACGCTGGAAGCTGTTCCAGGAACAGCTACTGCAAGAAAAAAAGGTAGGAACCTGGGACATTAGGGTCTAAAAATGGGATATGGAAAGAAATAACATGTATATGAATACACAGACCAGAACCAGACTCAGAATGGGCAGTTTGAGATGCTGTAAGGAGTGAATATATATGCTGTGTGTGTAGACTCTCACAGAAGAGTCAGAGAGTAATTACTGAACATCTGTCCACAGTGTTTGACAGCTTTGTCAGTACATAAACATTTTTTGGCAAGTCTTCTGTCTGATTCCACAGTGTCCTCAACTCTTGAACATCTACAGAAACAGTTCAAAAAAAATATATTCATCATTTTACAGAAAAGGAAGCATTACATGATTCTTACGTACATACTTCTTAATCATTTCTATGTATTAATACTGTAATTACTAGAAACATATGATAAATATTCTACATAAAATGCTCTTCATAAGGTAAAGAAACACATGTCCATATTTTTCATTCTGTTTGTGCCCAGCACATAGAGGGCAATGAGACAAGAGAAAAGCAACAGAAATAAATCAGTGTTAGGGCTCCTCTGCTCTGATCCTTCTGCAAACCCATTGAATGTCAGACATTGCTCAAGGTCGGAGAGGACGTAGTTTAACTAGTAGATGGATGTAGTTTAACTGTAGAGGATGTAGATCACAAGTGTAGAGCTTATTCCAAAGGTTCTGTATGCATTTCTTCAGTACTATCATTGGACACGGTATGTACAAAGATTGAGTGGAGGAGCTAAGACCCTAGGATTGTTTCTCAAGGGATTAAAAGGATTAGTTCAGCTCCAGCAGCCGGCTGAGGAGAATGGTTCCTTAGACAGCACTGTATGATTAATGCATTATATTTGAATTCAGATGTTCCAGTAATGGCCAAGCATAGGATAGTTAGATTTAAAGGCTGATTTTCTATATTTTAAGTGTACTGTAGCATTCATAATATAAAGCAAATGGTTTCCTAGCTGGGCAAAAAAAAAAAAAAAAAAGAGAGAGAAAAAAAGAAAAAAAAAAGAGACTTTACCAACATCATTAACAGTAATTACTGAGCTATAAAGGAATTCATCTAAATAACTATATAGCCTTCATTGGTCTCTGGGTCACCAGCAGTGTAGCTGGGCATTCTTCAACATAAAAATTGCGTGATCAACAGGTAGGGCTTTCCTAAGGATAAGTGATTCTGTGCAATGAATTTCTAGGAGAGAGTTCCTCCTACTGGGAAAATATGTGACTCTTCAAGAATAAACGTTTAAATAGGTAGTTCTTTTTCACTTACACGTGGTTTTTGAAGTAGTTTGAACTAAACTGGAAGAAAGACTGTTCTATCTCTAAAGAGAGTTTGTAGGGAAACAGCTACTCCATCAAGGCTAGGCTGGCATATTTTCCTGTGTAAGCCAGTGTGTCACAGAATTAACTATATTACATTTAAATGCAAAATTCATTTCTTGACTCTTTCCTAGTATTAACACAGCTACATGTACATTTAAATAGTGAGCTGACACCCATATCCTACTGAAAAAAGCACTTGATTTCCACCTTTATAAAAGGAGGGACCAATTACTTGTGAGGGGTGATTATGACATTTGGGAGATTCCACAGATGTTGCAGTGCTGATGACTAAAGGTCCATAAATCAATATTTATATTAATAGGCCTTTTAATTTATCAGGCATTTTCCAGCAAGAAATATGTCTCTCATTTGCCTTTTGACAAATATACTACAATAAAGAATTGCTTAGTCTTTACAGACTTAGGAAGCCTAGCACCAGAAGGGTTTTCACCAGATTATTTAAGCTTTCCAAGGTGGCCCAAAAAGAGATTTTTCCCATTTACCTGAACTATATTTGTTTGAGATTATCTTTTTGCATTTATACATACCTGGAATATGACGACCTTTGGGGAAAAAGAATCTCTTTAATGCATGAAAATTAAAATTCGGTTTCATATTTAACTTTTACCTTATAAGCTTCAGAATATGAGCAAGGCAAACAGAAATAATTGAGTAATGAAAATAAATCGTGAACATTTTCCCATGTATCTCCTGCCTCATGATTTCCCTGGAAGAGCACTGCCATCTGTTACTCAGAGCAGGCTGCTGCACTAGGGTAGGTACTTGCTTGGCATTCAGTATGCATCACACACCATCTACAGGCTGTTAGAAAGAAATTGCTTTACTTCGCTTTCCTGAAGAATCTGTGCTAAAAATGTCAGAGAGCTTCACAAGAAAGTGAGCTTACTTGGATCTAATTTACTGTTGTATCTGAGATCTAACTCAAAGTATTTTATGGGTTTCATTACCTACCAAAGGCATATTCCACGTATTTATTGCCAAAGAATAATGCTTAATGTTAGCTCTGCTCCAGAAGGTCTTATAATGGACTTGTTGCCAGGAGACAAAACACTGAGAAACTTACAGAGACAAAATGGGGTGAAGAGTTTTTCATCCATTCCCACATCATTGCTTGGCACCGATAGAGGCCAATCAGCAGCTGCTTATTAGCTTTGACATGTGGTGCTTTTTATTGCTTTCTCTTTGTTTTTCTGATACTAATTTATTTCATAGTGATAGGAATGGCTTATCTTTTCAAATAGCCAAACATTCTGTGGAGCTTTGCTTCCCCGTTTAACATGATTTTGGCCTCGGTCTTACTGCAGCTTAGGAATCGGAGACCCCAGCTGTTCTCCAGACACTGACTGTGCAGCATGATCGTTTTCTCCATTCTTTACTAATCTATTATTCTTTAACAGTATTTTAGAATCACATTGTAGTGGACAATTGCTGGGATGGGAAGGAAAGTGGTGGGGGATGCCAGGTCGGGGGAGCTGAGAGCTGCCTTCTGCCACAGTCAGCCTAGGCCCAGGCTGACTTTCTAGGGGCCATTTTGATTCCCCAGTCAGTGCTGACAACACCAAGACATAGAGATGTAGAGGAAAAAACCCAACTGAGGTACAGGAATCCTGTCTAAAAGTGCTGGATCTCACAGCCATATAAAGAAAGCTTTGAAAGGCTGCTGGCAACTTATCCTGGTGTTGGAAGAGCAGTGCAGTGCTCACCTTTTTACAGAATCACAGAATGGCCAGGGTTGGAAGGGACCTCAAGGATCATGAATCTCCAACCCCCCTGCCACAGGCAGGGTCACCAACCTCCCCATTCAATACTAGACCAGGCTGCCCAGGGCCCCATCCAACCTGACCTTGAACACCTCTAGGGATGGGGCATCATCTTTTATTCTTGCTTGATGAAATAGTTGTCTCTGTTTTGCTACTTTTAAGTCAGAAGCCAACAGCCTCAAATTAAGATTCCCAGGGGATCTTCAGTATAGTGTGTGTGCATGCATGTCTGATTTTTTTTGCAGTTTTGGGGATAGAAAATACCTAGCCCTCTAGGTCCATCCCGTTGAGCAGCTGAAGTGTTACTTGCAATAAAGAATATACTGTTCTCTTCCTGCTCCCGGTTAGTCACAGAATCACAAAATTGTAAGGGTTGGAATGGACCTCTGGAGATCACCTAGTCCAAATCCCTGCTAAAGTAGGTTCCCTAGAGTAGCTCACACAGGTGGGTGTCCATGTGGGCTTTCAATACCTCCTGAGAATGGGACTCCCCGCCTCTCTGAGCAACCTGTGCTCTGTCACCTGCACAGTGAAGTTCTTTCTCATGTTCAGATGGCACTTCCTGCATTCTGGTTTGTGCCCCTACTCCTTTGTTCTGTCACTGGACAGCACTGAAAGAAATTCAACCTCATTCACTTGACTCTTGCCCATTAGATATAGGGCACACTGCTGGCTCATGGTGAACAATTTCCTAGTGACCTTTAGAGGCAAAACACCGATTTAGTATTTGGTTCAGATCTCAAATCTTCCTTATTTACTATCTCTACTTAAATGTGTAATAACTGTTCTCAGACTACTTAGTAGTTAATGCACTTCTCTTTTTAAGTTCAATAATTGTGCATAGGGGATACTGTTTTCTTGGATTCTAGGATTTCTATTGATCTCAGAGTGAAGAGGTAATTTTTGCATACAGCCTATGTTAGATGCAGTCTCAGTTAGAAGGTGACTCATTCTTTCCCTTTATAAGAAAGTCTACATTCTCCATTGCAGAACTATTCTATTTCTTTTGCAATTCCTATTATAGTCCCTGTCTTTGTTATCTATCATTCTGTGTGCCTTTTTTGGATAGGATATACCACCAGCAGCAGAGGTGTTACATTTTTGTTTCTTGACTGTAATATTGTATCATTTACAAATCTTGAAAATGTCTCCTGTCTTACATTACTTGGGAACCTGCCTCTGTACACTGTTGGAGGGCAGCTGGGAGGACAGGCCCTCAAGAACAACAGCTGTATGAATAAACAAGTCTCTAAAAACAATGGGAAGCCACATCTGAGCCATAGGCAGTCTCTTATTGAATACACTCCTAGTTAAGTTAGGAGAGTTAAGAAAGTTAAGAAGTCTTTTTCAGCCCTCTTTTAACTGCTGAAAGAGACAATAAAACACATAGTGTGCTGATTCAGGCTGGTTAGCCAAAACTTTTATGGACATCTGCAGAGAGGTTGAAACACTAGGAAACTATATCCACAGAGCTGCTAAAGGGAAATACTAAAACAGCTATTATTTTGAGGAAATATTTTATGTCTGTGATTATGATACCTGGAGACATGGTAGACCTCAATGTGTTATTTGTAGTATGCAATCAGAGATGACATTGTGCTTGATTGGGCTCTTTGATTTTAAGAATGAGCCTGGCTCAAATTAGCTGAGGTCTCACTTCCCGTGCACATCTTGCAGCTGCTTGTGAGAGCAACCAGGAGTACTCTGCACTTCTGTTCAGGCTTCTGTGGTGTGTCTCTAATGGTCTTTCCATCTGTGACACAGACTGCCAGCCATCCTTCTCAGGCATCTTGCACAGGACAATGTGCTCTGGTAAGGTTTTCTACATGGAGAGGGTTCAGTCATATGTACTGCTGAGTATGGTGCAGAAAATGCACTATCCAGGAAAGAAATACATTTTTCTTTTAAAGTCAGAGAATATCTGGTTTCTGATGTTCTGCACTCCCCTGGGGAGTTAATTCTGTGTTCACACATAAAGCCTCTCCTGCACATATTGGTGCTTCCCAAGAAAAAGACTATCTAACCCAATATGAAGGCCCAGTACCCATTCCTAATTCCTTGCACTAAGAGGGGCTGCAATTACACACCTAGTCTTTTGCTACACATATTGATCTGGTGAAATCTTGCTGTCTATGATAATACAAAATTTACTCCCTCATGTTGTGTATGAGGCTGGGACATGAAGTGAAGCTATCAGAGAGCTTGAGTATTGTATTTAATTTAGGGCTCTGTGTATGTCTGCAAGTTACCTGCTTACACTCAGCTGCCAGCTTAGCCTGAAATACACTCTTCATCACACAGTAATGGAGTTTGGACCTTACAGTCATTTCATCTTACAGCCTATTATTCATTAAATTCTCTCAATACAATAAACAAAATCTAAGTCTATATCTCCAAAAGTTTAGTCCAATGAAAAGTCCATCAAAACATTTCAAGATTCTTTGATTAAATATCATCTTGAAGGAGCTGTAAATGTACAGTCAAAAACCTAATCACAAAATCTCTATTTCTTTTTTCACTGTGTAATACACATGAAAGTGTGGTGGAGGATGATTATTTTGTTGGGTTAAAGTAAAAATGACGTCTGTACTAGTGAAAAAAGTCAAACAGAAAGCCCACTGCAACTTGCTGATAAGAGCTGATGCAAAATGTTGTGCCACATTGTTCTTTTTTCATTGTTCCTCTGTTGATGAAAATCTTTGAGGAAAATATTGGGGAAAATCTGTAGGAGAAAGGGAAAGAGGGGATTACTATTTTTAACAAAAATAAAAATAAACCCCTGATTCATCATATGGGGATCAAAGTGATGAAAATGAGAGTATCTTAAGATTGCGATTTTTTTCTCCTGCTTTTAGGTATGGATAAATGAATACGCTCTCACTTCTGTGATGCAAAAGCACCTGTCTGAGAAACAAGAAAAGATAATGCAAGGTGTCATGAGCAGACTGGGCTGCCTCAGTGATGAGTAAGTATGATTTTATCAGTAAGCAGTGTGGTAAATCTGCAGTGCTGCAAATGCAGATAAACAACCGTGTATGTTATGTTGCAGAAAGCAGTGCTGAGGGATTCTAAGCATCCTCAAACAGAGAGACAGTTACTGTATGTTTTAATCTTCATTAGTAAAAAAATTTTTAAAAAGAATAAAGATCACAGACTCTTTATAAGTCTGAAGTCTTCTCTGATTAGTCAATTGATACGCATTCTGAGTATCTATTGCTATGTTTGTGAGTAATTCCTAATCTTGAACTAGATTCACTTTGCTCTCTGTATGTCACATTGGAGTAACATCCTTCAGCATAAAATGTTCAGTCTGGCACCATTCAGCTCTATCTTTGCCTTCTACTATTAGAACACCGTGGAAGTGACTCCTCTCTTTCATTCTCTGTCTGTACTCACTAATGAAACTTCCAGTTTTATCGGCTAAAAGTCTTCTTAAGAGACACCTTCTCAAAAGAAATTCTGTGTTATCTGCCTTGTTTTGATTAAGATGCCAAATGACTTCATTCACCATGGTATCCACATCACCATAGATCAATGCATTTAAACACTTGGCTATCTGGAATATTAGTATTACTGCCACCACGCTCCTTTATTTTGACTGTACTTTTCAATTCAACCTTGTTTTCATATTCTCCAACTTTGACATTTCCCACAGTGTGGTATCTGGACATCTCACAGTGCCTGACAATTACACAAGTTAGATACAGACACAAATCTGCTCTGAAGAGTATCATCCCAAGTGCACACAGAGTAGATTCCACTTGCTTTGTTCAGTCTTCTTGAAAGTGTATTCACTTGTTCTAGCCCTGCCTGTGCTGCCAGCTAACACTAGCTTCTTCAGCATCTCTTCAGAGTGTGATTCCTTGCTAATCCAAGGCATGTTCTCCTGCATTTTCTTCAGTTTGAACTTCCCTGCAGTTCTGATTACATTCTCTTTTCATCTTACTTCAGGTCTCCTATGAAAAAAAAAGAGTAATTATAATTGAATATTTATCTTTTTTCTTCCTATTTTTATTATAATTTAATTTCAGCATAATAGAATTAGAGGTTTATCATAGCAATATCCATTCTCTATATCTGAGAAACATTCTAATGCATGCTTTGTGGGAGTGAACAGTAACTGCCATCTTTGAGCAATGACTTTCCTGACCACAGGTGTGCAAAATCAGCAAGCAGCCTAGCCTAGTGATTTTTAATGGTCTTTTTTGCAGGTCTGTTAACTACATATTTCAAAAACAGCGGCTCTTTCTGTGTTCAGTATGGAGAAGATCAACTCTTCGAAGCATTGGAATGGCAGCTTTGACCCGCATGAGGATGTCCAGAAAAAAGAGCTTGCTCCAGGAGCTGAGAGAGCAACATATGCTACAGAAGGACTCCTCAGCCTGTCAAGATGAAGATCAGTGGCAGCTACAGAAGGCAGTGGTAGGTACAGTATTCTGGAGGGCTTTGTCCTGAGTTCTTAAGTGCCATTGTCTGACATTAGAAGCAGCCATAGATTTCAAATATAAAAACATTCATGTTCCAAATAGAGAGAAAAAATCCTGTCAAAAATGCACCCCTCTTGACATAGGAGGCACTTAAGTATTCCTTTCTAGTTTGGGCAGACATTTAAAATTCTCTAATACTTCATGCACAGTGTATAATTGACTCTACACAAGTTACTGCTTTATGGTAAGAGAAACTCCTACTAACTCTTCTAGAGATCATAATATGTGCTTGAAAATTCTTTTCTTGAATGTCGGAAGAAATTATCTATTTCCTTCAACAGACCTAGCAAGTTTTTATGTACTGTTGTCATTTTTCATTCTTAATCTTTCTGGTTAATACTAGATCTTGTTGGCTATTCACTTACCTACAGTGGGTACTTAACTAGAACAACACCATGTTGCTGAAGTCAACATCAGAGGAGCCTTCCTAGCAGGCATCAGTATTAACCCCTACTCAATTCACTGTTGCTGCCAGTCTGGATTGAACCCATCCAATACTTTGTGTCTCTGTGCTCCATGTCATCACTGTGCAATCAGCACAGAGAGAATATTCTGCATGCATCTAGTTCAAATTGTCTTGACACGAGCCATAATTCTCCGGTTTGAGAGGATTAAGGAAATTCTGTCCTTGCTAAGTGTGAAAATCTCAAAATATCATTAACCTTTAGAAGAAGTAAAATACAGTGAAATACAAATGCATATGACATCATTCCTCTTGTTTCTGTGTTTATGTTCTTTCCACTGTTCCAATTCACTTAGGTCCCACAGGGACAAGAATTGATGCAATCACTGTGTTCCCTAGCAAAAATGAAATGCCCCCAGATACTACTGCTCTTTTGGACTGTATCCATTACAGCCTCTTTCCAAGGCCAGCTAAGACCAGTCTCACAAGGAAATGCTTAAATATATGCATATAATATCCTTGCTGCCGAAGGAGCAGAGTCTATAATATGGAACTGTCAGAGAGAAAACAAATGTTAGGAAGAGCCTCCAAAACTAAAACTGATATATAAGGAGTTAAGGAAGAGGTTAGTTTGCAGACACTCAACCAGAGTTATAGACATACTGTGTTATTTTAAGTAAATTTAATTTAATCTTATGCTGAAATTAATGTGAGAGTATTATGTTAGTCTATTTATTTCATAACATGACATTTTGGTCTTTTTTAAAAAACAAAAACTGTTTAAAGACTTTATGACTGACTTAGAAATGTCAAAAACTTGCCTGAGCTCTAAATAAAGACATCAAAATAACCAGCATCAATAGGGACATCATTACTTTCCACAGATGAATGTGGGCAGAGCAGGTTTTTTTCCTGCTTGCAGTTTTTATTTACAAGAGGGAATCAAATAGGAACTTTTAAATTCCTCAGAATAATTTAATTTTATTTAGTTTTAAATGAGAATATTAGTATAAGAGGGAAATCTGCAACTCAATAGAAGGCAGTTTGTGAAAGACAGTAATACGCATGGGAAAGAAGGAACAGGTTGTGCTGGTGAGCGTCCTCTTGTGTGCTGAACAGAGCTTGGAGGGAAAGTGGATTTCAAAAGTAGCATAGAAAATAGTGGCAAGGATAGTTGAAAGAGGTTAAGAGACTAGAACTCTTCAGCCTAGAAGAAATGTGAGTGTAATTGGTATTAAAACTGGCATACAGTTGTTTTTATGCCTTTTTTTCTGATGAAAGAACAAGAGAACACCAAGCAAAGCTACTAGATTCCTACTTGAAAGCCACTTGATTTTTTCAAAATGAAAGAATATGTTGCTAGGCTGCAGAATTCATCATGAGGATGCTACAGGTGCTAAGACTGCCAATGGTCTCTTCTTGCTATTAAGTACTTAGCACGAATACCTACTTTTTCTCAAAATTGTATGAGAAGCATAACTGTGTGCTTGCCTTGCTCCTGTGCTATTTATCAAGGTATCCACAAGTGTCCCTTCCTGCAGTCAGGGTATTTGAGCTTGACTGTTTTTGCATAGAAGTAAGACCAAATATAAAAGTACGAATATCAAAACTGGAATTCATCATTTGGATATGACTGCTGGGACAGGATACTGCTGTTATTGTACTTATGATGACAGAGCCAATAACCTTGGTGCCAAAACAAATACATTAAGTAACTGAATATAAAATTATGCTGGAAATTAGATTAAGGATTAAAACAGTGATATTCTGAATGTCTGTAGGACTTTCTTTTACAGTGATGCTGACTAAAGTTGTGAGTACGCTTGAATGGCAGTGCTTGCTATTATCTTGTCTAATTACCAGGAGTCTCACATTCTGGAAGAGGAAGAGAAACTTGAGGAAGAAACCCAGCAAAACCATTTAGAATTTCACCAGCAGTTAGTAACAGAAATCCAAGAAGCTCTTCAGTTTCTTCAGCAACACATGGAGAAAGTGATTGGGCGGACGCTGCTGCAGCATGCCAGACAGGAAGCTATAAAAGAGAATTCAGATGATGAACAGGAGTTCAAGGTATGGAAGTGCTCAGTAGCAGCTTTCTTTAAAAATTGAGTTCTGCTTGGATAAATTGGAGGGCAACTCCAAATAAGCATTAACCAATGTCTAAAAGATCAACAGGACAGCATTACAATCTGTTTTAAAACTGAAGACGACTTGCAAACTATTTAAAGACTTAACACCTATGTCAAAGTGCAATATTTTCTAGTGACTCACTATAGCTGTCAAAAGAGTTTTTACTAAACCAAACCCCAGAACATTAAAACACTGAGGTTTTTGATGACAGAAAATCACAAAAATGAGAAAGAAATTAAGATGACAATCTATTGACAAAGATTTTAGAGTTAATAATACCATGCAGCTTAACAGCTTGATTCGCACATTAGGGTGAGGCCAGGCTCTTCTCAGTGGTGTCTAGTTATAGGACAAGGAGTGATGGTCTAAAATTTGAACAAAGGAAGTTTCATACAAACATGCAGAAGAACTTCAGTATGGTATGGGTAATGGACCTCTGGAACACTTTGCCCAGAGAGGTTGTGGAGTCTTCTATGGAGAAACTCCAGACTTGTCTGGGTGACTTATTCTGGACCTGCCTGTGGAAGCTGTTGTAGGGAACCTGCTTTAGAAGGTGGGTTGGACTTAATGTCTCTTGAGGTTCCTTCAAACCCCTGAAATTCTGTTATTAGAAAGATTGTACTGTAATTCTTCATGTTCCAACATATCAGTTTGTCACATTTTTAAAGCACAAAATCTACAATCTTGTATGCGCATACAATATTAATTTTGGTCTTCAGATTTAGACAGAACAAAACACCTAGTTTTTTACTTAGAAAATTAATTGTTATTTTCTAATGTGTAATACAGGAGAAACTGGTAGAAGCTGCTGTAGAAAGTGTATATGGGACCAGCAATAATATCAATAGACTGGTAGAAAACTACTATCAGCGAGTTGGAAAAATCACGGAAGACTATGAAGGGAAAAAACTTCAGCAACTGAAATCCTTACAAGGTATGTATGATATTGACAGCTATAAAACATTGTTGTGTTGGATTTTTTTAACAAATACTGATAGAGGGAGTGAAAAGAGTGTATGACTGGAGCCTGCAAAGTAGATCTTCCTTTTAGAAGGGGTGAGATCTGTGTTTGCAGTTCCTGGCAGACAGTCTGGTTTCTCTGAGATGTTTGCCTTCAATTTTAAGAAGGAGGTTCTTATATTCATTCCTTTTATGACTCAATAAAATGCTATTCTCTCTGAAATAGAGAAGATTCATGGGAGGATACAGGAAAAAGCCAATCATTCCCATCCTGAATATGAGCTACTGCATTGTTTCTTGCTATCAGCCGTAACACTTTCACAGTCTGTGCAACTGCTGGTGAGGTTTATGAACTCCTGGATTCCACAGATATACAGACACTTTTTCCTGGAATTATTTCTAATTGTTCAGTCCCTTCAGGACAGGAAAGAAAGCAAGCTGTGATTATTGTTTTCTTCTGCAAGCTCTCTCCTCTGGATGAAGACTGTTGGTATTAAATGAAGTTAGTCAGTTAGTAGAATGACAGAAGCTTCTAAGTATTTGAGACACGGTGCGGATGAATTAAAGCTGTTTTCTAAAACCTAAGTTAACAATTTAAGTAGGATTGAGTATTTAACCAAAGCAGAGGATTTCTGAAGAGGAACAAACCTATCCACATACTTTGGTAGGAAGGATTTGTGAGCTCCTGTTAATAGCTCACTGGTTATAGGAAGTTCAATCTGTTCTGCAGTGACCTGTCATGGACCTTGAAGCCTTAAAATTGGAAGTTGAAGTAACAGGCAAAATCTGTGCAGGGATGTTTGATGGCCTGTGTTTTAGACACTGGCAGCCAGCAAGGCAGTCAGTTATTTGTGTTCTCACTAAGTCTCTCTAAAGACCTCTTTGGTCTTGATTTAGCTGACTACAAGCAGTCTAAAATTCCTTTGATTGGAGTTGGTTGCACCTCTCCTATGAGGAAAGACTAAGGGAGTTGGGCTAGTTTAACTTGGTTCTACTCGCCAGAGAAGGCTTTGGTGAGACCTCTATGTGGCCTTGCAGTACTTCAAGGAGCTTACAAGCAGGAGAGGGACCAACTTTTTACACGGTCTGATATCAATAGGACAAGGGAAAAAGTGCTTTAAACTGAAAAGGATAGAGTTTGGTTATATGTTAGGAAGAAATTTTTTATTCAGAGGGCAGTAAGATGCTGGAACAGGCTGCCCAGAGAGGTTGTGGATGCCCCATCTCTGGAAGCATTCAAGGCAAGGTTGGATGGGGCCCTGGGCAGCCTTATCTAGTCTTTGGTAACCAGCCCATGGCAGGGAGGTTGGAACTAGATGATCTTCAAGGTCCCCTCCAACCTAAGCCATTCTGTGATAAGCAGGAATTAAAACCAAAGCCCTCTGCTAAGCACTTCTCTGATCTGAGCGAGCTGAGATGCCACTGTCATTACATACACGACTGGTTTTTGTTCATTGGTGTTTCCATATTGCTCTCAACTAGTCTCCCAAATAGTCTGAAAGACCTGGAATACCAATCAGCAGAGACAAAGAGAGTCTTCTGATCACCACTCTTTGTATCATTTTTTCTCCTAGTGTTTGTGTGGATATATCGTTTCAATGAATTGGCATTCTGTGAACTATGAGAAAGAAAATTACGTGTGTAAGCAGCTACTGAAAGAGCACATTTTCTTTTCAACTGAGGAAAAATAAATTTATCTCTCCTGCAGTGTAAGCCTGCAGGCATGAAAGAAGATGAGAGTATTTATGTTGGTAATAAACACAGGAGTGTTTGAGATTTTGTGGCCTGAGAGAAACTAAGCTGAAACTGAAAGCTTAAATGAACTAATACAGTGAAAAATATTGCAGTGATACATGTGCATGGTCTAACGTGGCCCTGTTTTTCAGTAACAGCAAGTAAACTACTACTGCTTTGTTGGTACTTCATGTATTAGGAGAGAGAAATAGGTTTAATAAGAGCCTTTGATGCTCTAGTAGATATAAGCCCTTTTTTTACCTAAGTCAAAATTTGTGGTGCAGGCCCCATACCTACCCTCTTCAGCTGTTGTATTGCCCCCAGAAGCACTGAAATTTTCCACTGTGATTCTTAACAGCTGGAAGCTCTGCCCCTGGGCTAAGCCTTGTCAGCCAGCCAGGAGACAGGACATAAATGTTTCTTTACTTTTAGAAGGGCCTGTTCTGTGAGGTGATTTCCCAGCATGATTGCTACGCAGGGAAAGAGTGGTTCCCCTCACCAAATACACTGTCAGCCTCAGAGGTGCCTGCCATCCTCTCCCAGCATTCAGAACAAGTCATATGCTCCCCAGATGAATGTTAAGTAGCTTAATTTGTTATGTATACCCATCCATTTCTCTCCTTGTTTTAGAAAAAATGCAGTGGTCCACAACAGTGGGTATGAGGAAAGCATATCCAGCAAATTGCTTCCAGGTAGGACTTTGAAGGCAAGGCTCAAGATCCCACTCAACAGATAAAGAGATTGCTTACAGAGTGTGAGCATCAGCAGAAGTACTGAAATTACTTCACCTTCAAATGAAGGGAAGTGCAGTGTTAAGCACTCTCAGGCCTCGGAGTAATTGAAAGTTTTTTTATCTGGCAATGTTTTCATAAAATTTCTCCTTCAAATTCTGTGTGAATCACTTAGCGTAGCAGGAGAAGCAGATAAGAATGGGAATTCACTGATGTTACCATCTCAGCTAAACAATGCACAACCTCGTGTCTGATGGTACAACAGATCACAGTGGCAGAGCAAGCATGTGTAATAAGTGCTTGAGATCTTTAAGGAGCAATGACTTTGGAAAGACTACCTAGAACAGGGATTAATTTGTACTGATGCAAAACATGGATCGTCTGGATGCCAGACCTCAAAGTAGAGTCTGTAATTGTGAGCAGAAGATTTAACAAAAATGTTATTTCAGTAGAAAGAAGTGAAAGGTACAGACTTAGGAAGAAAGAAGAGAATGAACAAGCACTGAAAGAAAAACAGACCAAAGACATCCTGAATGTATCATCCACAGTCCACCAAAGGTAAGAGCAAGCAGAAGCACTGCTGGCTGTTTAAATGTTTTGACTTTAGCATATTTATATCAACGTCTAGTTGAATAAATGTTTTATATTTACGTTTAATATTTTGTCCTCGATGGAAAAGAAGCATCTGTTGCCAAATTTTTCTACCCATTGATCTCAAAAGAATTGCTTTCTTGTTAAATAGAACTTTTGGTACTCATTAATTACAGACCGAAGAACTATATAGAGACAGTTTGGAAATACAGAATGAAAAGCAATGCCAAAACATACACCAGATTTTGAAAGAAATTCAGTGTAAATCTGGAATGGGAATTGCTGTTCTCCAATTCATTATATTCCATCTTTTCTGCTTTAAATATAAAAAGTACATATTAATTTGCTGTTGAGTAAATATATACCATAATGAAGATAACATTTTTGAAGAATGAGTAATATTCAAAGTGGCTAGAGGATTTCATTGAATGCCTTTGATGATTGACATTGTTTGCACAAAATTTAGGCTTCAACACCTCAGATGTTAATTAGATAAAAAGGTCATTTTTAATATATTATTGATTTTATGGAATTTAGACTGGACAAAAAGCACTGTAAATCCAAAGAATTAATTGTCATACAAATCTATATTATAAAGGTATAAGTTTGCAGGTCTTGCAAAATGATATGCACATAATATATATTTTGTAATTAATTTATTTATTCTTCATTATTATCCAAAGTAACACTGCATATGCAATTTTGACATTGTAAAGTGGTTAATTCATTTTTAAACATTCTGCTACTTTCTGTTTTTCGTTCTTGTTTGAATTAATATAGAAATAAATTCATCTAGGAAAGAGCTTCAGAAAATATTTTAGATGTTCATTATCAAGCCCATCGTTTATTCTGATATGTAAATTCCCTTTTAGCTGTTTCAATTTTTTCATCCCTAATCTATTCTACTAGTTCAAAATAAAATACAATTAAATTGGACTGCATTCAGTTAGAAAATAGGGCATTAAAGATGCAACTATTTTGCATCTAAGTTGATCTCCTAACTACCAGTCAAAACTCAGTTTCATGTTTCCATTATGATTTTTTTTTTTAGGAAATCCCAAATTCTTTCAGGATGTTAAATCAATGACAGAATTTCCATTATCTAATTCCTTTTAAACTCAGTGGAAATTTTTATTTGCTTTTGCCCTTGGAAGGTTGTGTGTGTGATTTCAAAGAGCAAATTTTGTAAGCTAACCTTCTGTAAGTGTTGACCGTTACAGCAGAAACTGCATTGTGTGGAGATGTCAGAAACAATTTGTGTTATCTCCTTCCCCAAGGAATGCAATGAGTGATTGACAGTTTTGCTTCAAGGTAGGCCAGGCAAGAGAGCAGGAGACTTACAGATTTAGCAAAGTTGCAGCCATTCAGATTATACTATATTAATATTAATCTTTTACCAGCAAAATAAAACAAGCGAAGAACATAGCTGTCAATGCTCCCAACACCAGGTTTCTAATTATCATGTTTCTGGCTCAGTGTCAACCTGATACTAAAAAGCTCTGAATGAAATAGCTAATTCTTAATCCCTTATCCTCACACCTGATCCTCTAACAGCTTGTCTCTTTGGCATGCAGAGAGTGAAACTAACTTGACTCATTGCAGAAAGCATAGAATGGTTTTGAAAAAAGACTTCAAAATTAGATCTGATCTCCAGGCATGGACAAACTGAAATGCTGCAGTTCCAGCCTTAGAAAGGAGCTTGTGTACTGTGGTGACCCAAGGCAGGTTGTTAAAATAAGGAAAACTAATTAAAAAATCTACAGCAAAATTATTTCTCACACCAGAAACTGGATGATATTGATAACTGATACTGCTAATGAGCCTTTCTACAAAATCTTCTGATTGCACTTCACTAGCATTGCATTCCTTTAGCAGGGGTTGGACTAGATGATCTCCAGAGGTCTTTTCCAACCCCTATGATTTTGTGATCCTGAACAACATGGATACTTTCAAATTTCCCTCTACCAGAATGGTGCTGCAGCAAAAGAAGGTTCTGACTCAGTTTGAATTGCACCAACAAATTCGTCTGGAGTTTCTGAAACAGAAGCTGCTGGGATTGCATCACCTAGAAAGTGAGATGGAGAATCAGCTGAAGGTAAATCAGGATAACATGACTCACCAACCTGAATCAGTCAGAGACAAAGCATCTGTTGTTCCACTCATTGGTTGACAGGTCTTTTTGCTGCCCCATTTGAGATTAGTGCAGAGATTCACCATTGAAGCTCAGGAACCAGTAACACAGGCAAGCATTTAACAGCCTGAGACCATTTCCTACAAAGAAAACCTGGGAAATGAGGGACATGTTATATTCTTTATCCTACTTGTTGGCAGTTCTGCATCATGTCCACTGCAAGTTCAGGCTTATTTTTTGGTTACTTGAACATCTCTGTCTAATCAAATGGAGTCTATTCAATCTCCTTACTAGTACATCAGTGTGCTTGAGTTCACAGCCAAGACAAGGCAGGTCAAGCCCAAATACCACGTATATGTGACTAGTCAGGCTTCACAGCACATCTCCTGCTCTTATCAGATGCTCTCAGCATGTTTGTGTCAAGTGCTGTTAAAGGGAAGCCATACCATATTGTTTCCCATGCATCTGCAATAACATGAATGTTTTTGTCACACTATGTGTAGAATAACATTACCCAGAATCAAACCATTTTGTGTTAACTGACTGCTGCTTTATCCTTTTGTGCAGGAAGCAGAATGGGACTTCATTACTGAGTTGGCTGCACTGGCTCGAGTTCCTGTCACTGTGAAGAAGCAGCTGTCCAAAAGAAGCAAGCCAGCAGGTTGGTACAATCCAGGAGTCTTAAAAAACACATAGTTGCACTTACTCTGTTCAGTATGGTGCAATAGGTCACAACAGAGTTTTGGGGAAAGATTTTTTTTCATCAGATGAGGTAATTGGGATATAGAAAAAAAGTACAGTGAATTTCCACAGTCTTCCAGCTTGCTGGTGGCTGAATTACAAATAAATGTGTCCGTTCCCACTCCAAAGCTGCCCTTTAACCAATGGGTACCATGAGGTAAGGCTTTACCTTGCACAAACTCAGTTTTTTTTCACATCTTTATGATGTACTTTAAAAAAGGACTGTGTTCACCTTGTTTGCTACATTTCTGGGACGAAAGCATGGCTAAATCGCTCAGCTTTCGTTCACTTGGTTGAATGGAAGAATCAGCCTTCCCACACAAATACTCAAAAGTAAAATCCTATTTAATTGGGAAACTTGAAATACTTATATGAATCTACTGCACTTTTAGGAGATTAGACGCATCTGTTATTCAAGAGATGCTTTCAGTGATTGCCCCTCATACAAACTTAAACCAGTGTGCAGCAAATTTGAAAGCTGAAGTCCTCTCTGTGAGCATTTACAATAAAACAGGCCCACATAAAATGGGGCGATTGTTTTGCCATAATAATTTATCTGTGTGAAGTGTTACTATGTTAGAAATTACTGGAGCAGATTTTTGTTTGTTTGTTTCGCTTTGCTTTTAGTTTTTTTGTTTTTTTTGGTTTTGTTTGTTTGTTTGGGGGTTTTTTGCTTGAGAATAATCTAAAAACAGCTCTAATATCTGTGATGTCTTTGGTAATCCAGGGGAAAAAAGAAACACAAACTCAAAAAGAGGTACTTTAAAGTCTCCAGAATCTGAAGATAAAGATGATTCTTTTGAACATATTCAGGAGCCCCTCAGACTGAATTCCAGCTTGTGCAGGTACAGTAGAGGCTAAAAAAAATGCATTGTGAAAAAACTAGTTACACAAAATAGTACATCTACTTTGTAGGCAGGTATGCCAATAAAACCAAAATATGACACCTACACTAGCAAATCTTTAACACTTATTTCTCACATGTACTTGACCATTGTTTTTCTTTTATCCTTCTCTAAATTAGGAAAATCGTCAGAGTTTGCTTGTCTGTGCTGTTACAGATCTTATCAATAACTTTGATTTTAAGCAGATAAAGGAGAAATACTCTTTCCAAATTTCCTTTAAGTAGTCTTTTAAAAACCCGAGTCACAGACAGCATAAATCAGCACAAACAATTGAACCCAATGGAACTAAGTTGACTTGTAGCAACCAAAATATGGTCTGTGGTATTTAAGCTTTCAACTACCACTTTATTTCTTCAACAAAGGCAAGCGCCAGTCTTTGGCTGATGAGGGTAGCAGTTCTAACAATGATTTTCTTGATAGATGTCTCAGTTGGCTTATGCTGGGGTGCTAACTAGAGGAGAAGAAACGGCTACAAACCTGAAAGATGCCAGCTGATTGCTACGGGCAGATCAAACCAGCCAGCTGGTCGCTGGGGCTTGATATATTGAGCAGAGAAAATCCTGTTGACAGGCAAAGCAAACATTTAGTTCTCAGGAGCCACAGGCCTTTGGGGAAAAGTATTTATCCCCTGAGTGACCTCAGCCTGGGATTGAGTTCAGGAGATGGCTCCTTTCCCCAATGGCATCAACTCTTTTCACACACTCCTTTCCCACAGCCAACAAGGGATACGCGTGTAGGGAACAGGGACACTACAAAGGAACGTTTATCTTTATGCAACTTTGTTTCGGCAGCCTCAAGAGAGGCAGCTGAAACCAGCTAGTGCAGCAGTTATAATCATAGAGCAAGTGCTCTCAAAATGAATTTAGTTTAAGAGAGAGTAGCCTTTGAAAAACCTGGTCTACAATTTTGTTTTATTTCTCTCATTTATTTCTTTCAGAGAGAGGTCAGAGAGGCCACACGAAGGGGAGACTGAACCAAGGAAAATCACAAAGATGCTAAAAAAAAGAGGCAACAGGTAGTCAAAGTATTTATGTGAGCTGTCTGAACACAGAGTACCAAAGCATTCTTCTGGGAGCTCTCAGCAGCTATAAATACTCACTGAGCTGGTTTACTGAGGAACAATGAAGAACATCAATAATAACCGAGAAATCTTCTTTAGCTACAGAGTGAGAATCAATCCCAACATTCTCACTTAGCCTTGGCAAGGGGAAACAAAGAATTCTTTAAGCTCTTCCAGACGGTGTGGGAAACATGAAGGGGAGATAGTTTTAAATGAGGAATATACCTGAGGAAAATGCAGAACCAATCCACCCTAGAATGCTGAGGTCAGGACACCGCAGTAAGGTTTCATTGTAATGTTGATGTTCTGAGCCTGAAATGTGCCAGATTTGGTCTCAGTATTTGTGGTCACTGCTTTGGACTAGCAGAAATAGACAGAAATTTAAAGACTACATGAAGAGACTTCAGGTTCTATTGGAAATTGAAAGATTAAATTTGTTTTTCCCTTGTTATATTTTAATGCTTCCAAGGTAAGTTATGCTTTAAAATTTGTACAAAGATTTTTGTAAATCTCTTTGCCTTTGCTTATCTCAGATTTCTGATTATTATTTTTTAAAAAGACTGAGACAAATCTCACCTACTATTTCATTTTCTTATATTTCATTTTATATTCTAATTCCTTAAGTAAACTCCTTTGTTTTCAGTGCACTTTGTTATTCTCATTACATCCCATATGGGAATTTTTCTTGTCATGCAAAGCAGCTCTTTCTCCCTGGCTGCACAGAGCACCTGTATCTTGTAATAAATTGCCCTACTTAAGTGGTCTTACAGCTTTTGTGTCTTCTTAACTTTCCTGTCTTCTTAAAATTAACATATATTTTCCTAACTAAAGGGCTGTCCTTTGGCACTTGATGTAAAATACTACATCAGCAAAGCAGTTCACCTCGGATGAAAGCGCCGCCACACAAATGACTTTACTGGGCACGTTACACACAATTGTTAAATTGTTAATTTTCACTTCAATCATTATCAAAATCTTTTTCCCTACATTATACTACTTCAAGCATTAGATTCTGCTGTTTCAGCAATCATTTTCCATGGTCCCTCTGACTTACCAATGGAGACATTTTAATTGCCTATTTGATGTGATTTATCTTCAAATGGATGCAGCCTGTTTCCTTCTGTTTGAATACCATAATTCTTCTGTGTACTCTATACACATAGCAAGAAGGAAGCTTTTAATAATAGAGTTGATAATGTTGTGAAGATACCGATTTAAACCATGCAGTGTAGCAGAGGCTCCAGTCACAGGCAGAATGCAGCAGTCTACCAGGATGCACTGTGTCATCCATTCCGCTAGGCAGGGCTTGTGTGGCTTTATCCCTGTCGTATCCCAAAAGCAGGGCAGCAGTGCCCTCTCGCGGGCAGCCCGTGGGTCTCTTTCCCTTGCTGTTGGAGGGCAGCAGTTGCTTGCCCAGGAGAGCCCCCACCTCCTCTCAGTCCCTGCAGGTGAGACCCAGCCAGCCAGGGCTGTGTCTCTGCCTGCTTTCTGTCCTCGGCTTTCTGCAGACTGCCCTTTTTCCTACTCTCTCACCAAATCACCTTTGCTTCATGACAAATAAAAATCAAGTGTTACTAACTTCAGTCATTTTGCATTACACCCCTGATCCATTGCCTTGGTAAAAGTCCTGTACAGATTTCATGCATGGCATGGCATTCACGATAGTTCTCCATAAGTGATGCAGGTATTGAACAAGAAAGAGTATCATAGAATCATAGGATATCCTAAGTTGGAAGGAACTCATAAGGATCATCGAGTCTGACTCCCAGATCTAAGCAGGTCTCACAGTTTGTGACAGAGAATTTCATTTGGCTGAGAAACAAGTGTAACAACACCAAGTTGAGCTCACAACAGTTCATTTAAGCTCCGTATATTATATTTTTCAACTTAACCGTTATTAACAGTCTTGAGCTGTCTCTAGATGCTGAAGATCATAGAATCATAGAATCAAGGAAGTTGGAAAAGAGCATTAAGATCATCTAGTCCAACCATCAACCCATCACTACCATATCCACTAAAGCATATTCCTCAGTGCCATATCTACATGTTTTTTGGACACCTCCAAGGAAAGTGACTCCTCTACCTTCCTTAGCAGCCTGTTCCTATGCCTCACCACTCTTTCAGAATAAATTTTACCTAATATCCAACCTGAACCTCTCCAGGTGCAACTTAAAGCTATTACTGGTCAGCAGGAAAATATCCTTGCCACGAACAGGTTATTCAAAGAGGATGCAGAAAAACTTCTTTACTTTGAGGGTGACTACACTGAAACACGCTGCCCAGAGAGCTTGTGGAGTCTCCTTCTCTGGAGACAGTCAGAAGCCACCTGGATGCTTTCCTATGTGACCTACTTAAGGAACAGCATTAGCAGGGGGTTGGATATAGATGATCTCCATAGGTCTCTACAAGTCTGTGATTCTGTTATATCCATCCTTGAAGAGATTCAGCACTCAGCTAGACAATGTCCTAAGCAACCAATTTTGACTTGGAAGTTAGCCCTGCTTGGAATAGGCTGGACTAGCTGACCTCCAGCTACATGAATCTCAGTTTCTCTACATGAGCAGTTCTGCCAGCTGAGAGCAGTCTCCAGCATAATGGTGTCATACAGGGGAAAATGGAAATACAGCTCAAAACACCTGCCTTGTAGTACAGCTCTTTTAGTTTAGAAAAGGCTCATAAGGAGCTTTGATCATGCTTTTAGATACACACAAAAGTGCTGCCAAAAATGTAAGGAAAAAGCACGCCTTTTTTTCTTCCTAACATCACTGCTAACAGCTATTAAAACAGCTCAGCCTCATTCATAGTTTTAAGACAAGTTACAGCCCTGCTACAAATTTTTAGCAGTTTGACAATTCACAAAGCATGAAAGCAACTTCAAACTACAAGAATAAAGCAAGGAGATAACTGCTCAGACACTGAACATCGCCCAGCTCAGTGCTTCTACAAGGGAGCACATACCAGTATAGGTTCCTGTTCTGCAGTCATATTTAGGATCAGAAATGAATTCATTTCTATTTGCTACAGTTTTATTTTTTTCAAGGATGGGTTAGCAACACACGGGATGGGGCACTGCTGTGGAATAGGTCTTGGGATGGTAAAAGATGCACCACTCACCTTGTCTAAAGCTTGCAGAAGAACACCACGTGTAGCTAGCTCTCTGATTGGTGTTTTGCAGTAACTACAGCGTCCGTCACCTCACCAGGATGGGGACCATGCAGCAAATTCCCTGTGCTCAGAAATAAAGAAGATATCTTTAAATTACATCTAGGAAGCAGTGCTTATCCAGGTTGGAGAGACCCAGGCACCACACGGGCTCAGTGCAGGCTGTCCCCAAACAGCAGCACTGGAGTGTGGCCAGGCTGTGGGAGTTTCTGACTGTGATGGACATGCTAGCACATTTCTCCTCAGAGAAATCCCAGAATTACACTGGCCTGACGAGCACAGTGTTGTTCACATAGAACCACTGATCCATGAAGTGCTTCAAACACCCGTAGGTATATTTATTCACAGATACTTTAACAAGAAGAAACAAATGCATGTTAACAACAGTGGAGTTTGACCCTTATACACAAAGTGTTCTTTGGTTTAGGACTATGTTTTGCATGTAGAAAAGTGGAATCTGTCAGTACTAGTTACACAGCATTTCTTACACAGATTCCTTCTATCACCTTTAACAAGAAAAGCCTTGTAGACTGAATACTTTTGCTGGAAGCTGAGCAATCATTGCTACTGGCACAAACACACGCAGAACAAAATCACTACAGAAATTGTAACCAGCGCTTCCAAAATTGAACAGACAATAGTTTCATAAGCTGACTTTCCTCCTGTTTTCAGGAATAGTCTACCAGACCCACTGCTGGCACTATCAATGCTTAGAGAAAACTGCATGAAAGAAGACAGTGGAGGTGGAGACCTGTGTTTCAAGATTGCTAGACAAGATGGCTGACCTGCTCGGCTGTAGGCTATTTGAGAGCAGTTTATCCTCAGGCTTCTCTGGTGACATCACTTTATATAAAATATATGGACCACCAAGCAAACACACAAGCACAGCAAAAAGAGTATTCTCCAGGCAATAGGAAACATGAATTTGAACCCTTGGCATGGAGAGTCAAGTATTTGTTACAAGCACAATATTTATATTTGCTGTTGATGAAAGGCTTTTTCTTTTTTTCTTTTATTTTGGAAACAGAATCAATTCAGATCACCTTAGGCTGAATTGTGGTGTTTCTTCACAGGTTCAGATTAAAGCCAAAGCAAAAAGAATAGCTGGCTATTCAGACCAGCCCTGATGCCAGGCTTCAGACCAAGCTGACCGAAATAAAGTTTTGTAGGGTAACGATTTGTTCTCTGGCAATACTGGAGGTGACAGCATGCTGGCTTCAGGATACAATGACAGGCTTCAGGTAGGCTATACTCCAAAACTTTCATGTCCCACATGCACCTGACACGCACCACACACCCAGTGCCAACAGCTTGTTGCTGCATGGAAAGGATACACCAGAAATAAGTGGTCAAGTATCACAACTAGATAAAATCATTCCAGTGGCACTGTGCTGCCAGTGTACTTTTCCTGTTGCTGTTAGGTAATGTAGGAAAGGGCAAAGTGGACAGAAAAGCCAATGGGTGGTGCTTTGCCAACCTGCTCACTTTCATAGCACCCATCTTCCACTGTAGCTCACACTTCCCACATCTGCAACACAATCAGACAACTAAAAAGTGACAAAAAATGTTTCTTCTACAGAGTCTGTGAGAGAACCAGAAAAACAGGGCATTTCCATAGCTCTCATAGAAAGAGGAAACGTAAATCCATTTTTCTCACCTTTTCTGGATCACGTCTTGTTCGTGGCAAGCCTAAGCCCTGTCCAAGCTCAGATCAGCACAGAGCATACCAAGAAAATCAATGCCAAGCCATATGCAACTTAGGTGAAACTGGAGCGTTTCTTATTGGTTTTCTACTACAGATAAAGATGATGGCAATCAACTACTAAAGATATTGGGAGAAAGCTAATTTAAGTCTCCCTTGGCCAAAATTGAGACAGCTGCAAGATAAATGGTAAAGTATATTTTTTTACAGCAAACTCTTATTTAATTAAGACAGATTTAATTAAGAAAGATTAGATCATGCTATGCTATGGTATGCATACGCAGAAATTTATACTTATATGTCCCTTGTTATCTAAGGTGTTTCCTTCTTTCACATGATGCCAACCTAAAAGACAATTTCTCATGAGTTTCTCCACCCAAAATTTTTCATCATTGAGCAACAGTACCAGAAAGCAGAGGAAGACGCTTATCCATCAATTAATTTCCTTTATTTCACAAGCTTTGAATTCAGAAATAGAACCACGACTAGTAGATCTTGATACGGTAGAGTAAGTAAAAATGCATGTGATTACAAAGGAAAAACTTTGTACAAAAAACTTTAAAAATCCGACGGCAACTTGAATTATCTGTAAGTACCAAAAAACTCATGCAGAAGGAGAGCACTACTGCCCAGGAGGAGAAATCCCTGCAGGGGTGGCAATGGCATTGGTTTGTATAAAGTATGGCGCGGTCTAAAATGGAAACAATGAAGACACAGACTTGGAACGTACTGAGTGGGTACAGACAGGTGCTACGGAGACCATTTGTCATTTGTCCTGATGATTTTCTGTGTCTGAGAGAAGTGCTTCTTGGGTTTATAATAAATTAAAGATAAAACAGAAGCTGCCTATACTACTCTACTGCATACTTTCAAGATGGCCGTTTTCTTCATAAGTGTTTTTAGTGGTGGTTATCAAATACAGACATTAATCTTGGCATTGCGTCTAGTCAATTGTTGGCAACGTGTTCTATAGGGACTCACTCACAGAATGCAACTTGCATAAATAACTCAGTAACATGCATTAACTATTCTAATACAGCAAAAGGGTGCAAAGGAACCATCATTCAGTTACGAGACAAAGCTAAAGCCTGTGGTCACTAAAGGGGCAATGGAAGCACCATGCTTTAAGGTGACTATGGCATGAAAGCACAATTGTGAGTCAAGTAGTTCCAAGCAAACACACCACACTATTATCACCTCTTTCTATACAAATTACAAAAAAAAAACAAAAAACAAAAAAAAAAACAAAAACAAAACAAAAACAAAACAAAAAATAAAAACCCAAAAAAAGACATTTCGTTTTTTATTTCCATTAGTACCAAGTAAAACTGTGGGTTCAGTAACACAGATACATGATCCTTCCTCCTCGTGTTTTTGTCCATCACCATTTTTCAGCCAAGACTGGTAATATTAGAACGACCACCAGGAGGTGCCACGATGCGATGTCCAGTGCGGCGGGGGTTGTTGTCATCTATCTGAGCTCCTGCAACAAGAGGAACACAGAAAACAAGGCTATGAGAAGGGCAAAATCAAATCATCAGCAGTGATGTTTTACATGACATACCAGCTGTGCTTCCCTCACATCACCATCAGCTGGTTTCTCCTGAGCCAGGCCCCTGCCTGAAGTGCTAAAGAGACCTTCAAAGGTGCCCGTGCCCAGCTTCAATCATCTTCAATAAGAAATGCAGGCATAAATGTTTGGGATCAGACTGAGCATAGATGCTCATCCTACATTGGAAATTGTCTTCTGCTGATCTGAGAAAGAATCCAGGCAGTGATGACCACCTGGATTCCCTTCACCAGATCAGATCCTGACAGAAAATATTGCTCTTTTATTAGGAAAGAAAATCATGAATGTGCAGAATGGCCTTTTGAAACCTGCCTCACTCGTTTCAAATGCCTGTCCCTGCAGGGTCCATGGGTTAACAGCACAGTAAATCTGATGTTAGTGCACATGAAAGGGAGCACTGATCTGATGTAAACTCATTCCCACTGCAAACTGCATTTTAAAATGCTGGACGATTAAGTTTGTGACAGCAAGCTTTCTGCTATGCTAAATACTGTGTGAACACACTCAGCTTCTTAAAGGCAAAATAAGATTACTAAAAAATTGTCAGATCATTTTAAATGCTATTATAGTCTCTGGCTCAGTCACACGTGAGGTGCCTGACTGGAATCAAACTTGCTCCACTAGGTGCCATGATAATACACAGGTCCAGCAGCAGACTCAGAAACCACAGCTTCACATGCTTTTCAAAATCCTCTCGTTACTTTTTATTGTTACAGGTCAAACTTTTAAGCTTGCTTTTTTTTTTTTTTCTTTATATAGATATACATATTTCTGTATGCTCAACATGGGCCCAAGTGTACAGGGAAAAATACATTCCAACTCACTGGAAGGGCTTTTAAAATACTTACTCTCCTTAGGCTTTCTTCTACAAGTTTTAATTTCTAAAAAGAGGATTTGTCAGGAATGAAAATGCCACCATCTCTCCCAGTGGGGGAGAAAATCCTGTGTCTTTCCTAACAACATCATAAAGAGCCACTTATTTACCAATTGGGCTGCAGACTTTTGAAGGATAGCAATTTGACACGCCTGTAATTATCTTCAAATGACAAGAATTATTTCCAACAACCCCAAAGGATGATTTTCCAGTCTATTTCTTATGCACCATGGAAAATATTTTGGGCACCAAGAGTGAAGAGACATGGAAAAGTATAATCTGCATATTAACAGATACTGCACATGGTTTGGAGACCGTGGGCAAGGACAACTGAGATTCCCACATCTAACAGCTTCTGTCAGTACTCTAAGAAGGACATCGGAGGTGTCTGAGCCATGTGAATCACACCAGGCCCACATGCCACTGACCACCAATGGGCCACACTCACATCAACCACAGACCTCTGCATGGTGTCAGGTAAATAATACAGGCTGCAGCAGAAAAGTATTTTAAATTACAAACATTCTGAATATTTGGTAATTTGTTAAATATTCCTAAGGAAAGAATGCATATGAACATTTTATATATGTTCCTGTTACATATATGTATTTTTTTTCATACTGGATTAAAGAGGTAATTATTGTAATTGAAATTAATCACCAATAATCCATACTCAAGGCTTTAAAGGCATTTCTAATGAGTTGGGTTGACTTACCTGATAAGCTAAAATTAGACTGATGGAGGTTTCTGATTGGTGGGGGCTGGTTTTTGGCAGGGGAGGATTTAGTTGAGGGTGCAGGAGTTGCATATTTTGGCGTAGCAGGGATTTCATACACAGGCCCATCATACATTCCTCTGGAGACTCCTTGCAGTCCTCCCACCTAAAGCAGGAGCAGAATAAAACCAGACACTGAATGCTCTGATAATGCTCCCTAATGACACCCGTACTGACACACAGAGGCCACTGGGCACAGTGGGGTCTCTGCATCTTGGCCTATGGTTCTTATGAGGAATATGAGAAAAGAGAATCATAAGAGTTTCACTGGCCTTACAAAGACAGAAATCTAGGAAATGTATGTTTAAGAAAACAGCTCCAATTTTCAGGAAGAGTCTCTAGCCACTGGATTTCAGAATGCAAAGTTCATCTGAAGGATTAGAAATCTAAGGCTTATATGATCATTGTTTCAGAATCATTTTCCCAGTGGTTTAAAAGTGGAATTTAAATGCCATGTAGGAAAGCCACACTGCTCACAGGAGTCTGTTCTAGCTCTTACAGAAAGCAATGCTTTTTCCTTGTTTTGGGGAATTCAGCATCAGGCTCAGAAGAACCTTGCAAGCTGAGCCAACATTAATGCCCAGAAGGAAGCAGCTGCTCACAGCAGTGAATCTACTTTCCAGGGCTCCACAAAGGCAGGGATTTGTACTGCTATCCCTATTCCAGGAGGTCTTCCCTGTGCCAGTTAGAGCTCTGCAGGCCCTTCTGTGATGTGTTCATCTATCTTCTCTTGTGCAGTGATATAGCTACAGAAGCTAATGGTGGCTGATACGACCATCACTGAGTTTTTCAAAATGTTTTCAATTAATAAAATTTGATAGTGAGAAAAGAAACACCGATATGGGATTGCTCTCACTTCCTCTCCACAGGCAGCAGAGGGAGCTGGAAGTGCAAAAATGTCAGTGCCTCACTTGGTTCCTCCGCATACCCTTCCCAACGTATCTATAATCAAATGTCTTTCCCAAATCCAGTCCCATTGCTAGATGCAAGCCACTTCGCCCAGTTACTTTTGTGCAAATCTCTGCTATGAAACACTATACTTGTTTTGGAAGTGTAGTTTTCACTATTTAAATAAAACAACATCGTCACTCTGCAGTGCACTCCCATCTGCTAAACCCTTGAAAGGCAAATGTGAAGAAAAGGCCCACATCATCTAACTCAATAATGTAAAAAAGAAAATTTACCACTTGGTATTTTGCAAAACTCTTATGTAAATACATTTTATTTTTACGGTGTGTTTTCTCCTTAGAAGAGCAGACTTTCTGTCTTTCATAGCTTGACACAATTTGCATAAAAATGCTGGAAGATTCATCAACCAGCTTGTAGGTTTAATTTCAGCAGTGGTTATCCTTGCAGGGAATGGCACACATTTAGTTGAAGAAAATAAATCTTTTAGTAATTTTTGTCTTGTTACCTGTTCTCTCAAAGTAATTTTATCACCCACTGGCAAAATTTGGCATCAAATTCCAAAGAATCCCTAAATGTTGCCAAGACAGGCCAAGCCCTAGTCTTAATCTTAGTTATTTCCCAAGCTTTTATTTAAACACGAGAGAAAAGCTTTCTGAGCTGTAAATGCTGCTAAAACTCAGTTCAGCAAATGCATCAACAGCAGTTTACAGATGCCAAACATAAAGAGGATGTCTGACTTTTCTTCTCTGCAACGTGGCTGTACATTATGCAAAGATTAATATCAATTTTAAATTCTTAATTTTCTTCTGGCTAACTCTTCTCCCAAAGAATCATTATCTCTTTGCTGACATCCATCTAGAAGTAACTTGTATCACTGTTCCCTTCAGAAGATGGCACAGCTGGGCATAAGACAGTTACTCCAATAGGCCTTTACACGCTCTACTCAGTGAAGAGCACAGTGTTAAGTGGTATCAGTTGCAAAGGAGCCAGCTTTTTGGTCATGTTTTGAACAAGTCATACACACTCCATCTAATATGGGCTCATACTAGAACAATATAATATGTGATTCCAAGAGGATGTGGCTTGGAAGAAGATTAAATAATATCCGACATTACCTTATTCCTGATTTTGATGCGCTGGTAAAGATATTCAGGGAAGGGTTTGCGAGGGATGAAACGGCCCATTCCTTTATTTACGTGCAGGTTCCCATCTTCATACACTATCTTCCCTTGGCTTATGACCACTAGCGGGGCACCATGGCACTCCATTCCTTCAAAGATGTTGTACTCAACAGCCTGAGGATGAACAGTACATTCACTGCAAGTTTGGTAAAACACCTCCTTCACTCAGTAACTAATAAACCACATTTGTAGTCATATTTTTAAGCAACTGCCGTTAACAGGCATATAAAAATGCTGCTTTAAGGAAAAGCAATGCATTTCTGAATTAAATAATTTAAAAGCATGTATCCGATCCACCTCTCCTGGATATGTTGCTTACTTTCCATCAGGACTTTATCTGCTATTTTTTGAGGACTTTCCCTGTTTATCTAGAACCTCTAGAAATGCAATAACCTCACTAAGAAGGAAAATTCTGGCTCAGCTGTCAGATACCCACAAGACGTGGTCCCACCATGTACGTGCTATGACTATGTAAGGCAATTTCAGATGCCCAGCACAGAAAGCTTCAGACTTGCAGAAAGAACTGAGATTTCAGAGCCAGCACGTGTATTTCTGTCTGAAAAAGCCCAGAAAGGACCAGGAAAGCTTGAAGCTAAACAGGAATGACTGCCGAAGGGCAGGTGATCATTATTTTTTCAAAAATATTGAGAGAGAAAGAAATAAAAACAGAATCACCTGCATTTACTTTTTAAAGGTTTTCAAAGGTTTATGCTTTTTTATATATAAACCACCTCACTGCATTTACAGTTAAATTTATATAAGGATTTCCCAGTACAAAAGACCACAGCACTGATGATACAAATTTGAGATAAACACAGAAGATCTGCTGTGAAGTGAAGGTGAGTTACTGTTGTACTCTGTGCTAAGGACAGCAAAGTACATATCAAAGCTTTGCAATTAAGTGAGCCATGAAACTGTTAGTATTTCATCATCTATAATACAAGAAGGTATTGTTGATTTAAACGTGCATTTCACAACACCGGCTGCTTTTCATGTAAGCAAAAAAAAGTGAGCTGGTTTCAAACATAATCACAGCTTTATTAAGCTCAGCTGCAGACCTGCTACTTCACGCTGATTTACAAGATCAAGTACGAAAAAATAGTGCAACTGTATATTCAGAGAGAAAATAAATCCTTCCTGATCCCAGCGCTTCCAATGCAAGATTCATTACCTTCATTTTCAGAACTACACATTTCAGATAGGGAGTAGGCAGCTGCCCCACTCCTCTACATTTCACGTGTTTCCTCACATGAAATGGGATCAACATTTGAAAAGTGACAGAGACATTTCTTTTTTGTTGTTTGCTGTCTTTCTCAGCTTACCGATTTATGGCTTTTGGCTGTTATAGTCTTCACCTTATCAGGGTCCCAAATAACAACATCAGCATCTGATCCAACAGCAATCCGGCCTTTTCTTGGATACAGGTTGAAGATTTTGGCAGCATTGGTGCTGGTGACAGCTACAAATTGGCTTTCATCCATCTTACCTGTGGCCTAAAAACAACGTGACATCAGCAAAGCATTTATAAGATAGAGACTGAGTATTCAGAGTGCTGAATGGAAAAAAAAGAAAAACCAACAACATTCTGATGCCGTGGATACCATCCAGTTTCTCAGCTATCTGAGATCCCTTTCCCTAAGCACCGATGCCTGTGTGCTTTTTCACAAGTCCTAGTAATTTCCAATTAAGCATTTTAGTGAATGTAGAACTGAGATACATACATGTAGGTATTACAAGAGTAACTAAAAGATCAAGTATAAAATATGATCAGATTCCTTTAGAAATACTTTTTGCAAATTAACTCTATTCTCCTGTATGTATTCTCAAATCTGCAAATCAAAGCAATACAACTGCAATTACAAAGCTCTTGCCTGGAGACATGTCACCACCCATTGAACCTTTTATACTGTTAGTGATGGCTTAGTAGCAGCTGCACGCTGCAGTTTCTTTTGAGTTTGCAGTAGAGTATTTTGAGGTCTTCCCTGGCAACAAACAAATAAACATGTATTTACTGCCTGATAAATCATGAGATGTATAAGCTACTTAGTAGTCCAGAAATGAATATTGCCACCTGTAAGCGTCATCTCGCAACCCCTGTGGCAGCTCTTTCCTACTGTAGGAGTAACAAAATGAAAATATCACTGTCTGGTTGCATTTTGCTTGTTTTTTTAATATATGAAGATATCTGAAGCTGCTTCTGTGCTTGCAGTCACAAAAGTGGTCCCTGCAGACAGTGGTTATGAAATATCATCTGGGTGAAATGCTCACAAAAGTATCGTAAATACCAGCAGTTTACAGTCTGTAATACACATCTGAGTGCAGTGCAGGGCAAAGTAATAAGCCTGTGTATTATTGTATAATACTGTGTATTATAAGTATGTGTATGGGTGTGGAAGTGAAGACAGACAATGGAGGGAGAATATCATTACTTATTAGGATCCACGGAACCATCAAAAAAATGCTAACATACACCGGCACTCCACAGCAAAATATGCCAGCATGAATTACATGCAACGTTCTCCTTCAGAGCACTTTATGGTTTAGCCTCAGGCTCTGCTGCCATCCAGTTGTAATTTCTGAAAAGCAATGAGACACTTCCCAAATTCAAACAATCCATTCATTTCATTTACATGAGGTCTACTTCACAATCATTGAACTGTTCTACACGCCATGTGATCGTACATCTATGAGAAGCATCCACTCTGACACAACTGAAGAAATTACACACTGCAGTCTGTGAAGCCTCAGGTCGAGTAAAACACTGGCACTGCATGTCAGAAGTGATACACAGACCTGAGTTTATAAAACTGGAGCAGATTTCTGAAACAAACAATTCATCTCATAGTTGCTCCCTCTGGGAATTCTCACTAATATATTAAAAAGTCACTGAAATACTGATGAGGAGTCTCCTGCCTTGCAAAATTCAGCCAACAGTCAATTTCTTGTCATAAAAGTAATTACTTACTACAGCCTTGTCCCAGACAACAGTCATTCTCTCCTCAATTCCATTGACCCCTTCAGGAATCATAGTGAAGTTGTCCTTTCCAATGGCTTTCTGGGCAGTGCTGTAAGGGCAATGTCCACTTCCCGTCACCTGCAGGTCCCCACTGTGGAGTTAACACACAGAAGGTTTAGACCAGTCACCAAGGCTACCTTTGTCTCAGACTAGCTCAAATGGACTTTTCAAGCCGACCCACTGGAGGTACAGGCTCTAAGTCACATCAGCAGCCTTTCCATGTTGGCTACAGATCACTGAAGAGCCAACAGCAGTTTTGACATCTCCACATCTCCCTGAAACACCCCGAGTTCCCATAGATTCCAGCCTCCTTGGGTCTAGGGCTGCTATTAACAGAGATCAGGCACAAACACAAACCCAGACAAAGGATTATTGTTAAGATTAAGGAAATGATCAGGAGCTTCCATGAAATGTCTGCCGTACTCAAATTCATAACCACGTTCAGAAATAACAGCATGTTTTGCAGCACAAAAGCTTGTTTCCTGCATTTCTCCCCAGCACATACACTCTATTGCAATTTTTACACAAGTGTTCCTTGACCTTCCAAACAGGCCTTCCAATACAGGACAATGAAAATAAAAAGGAGGAATATTTTTCACCACACTGTCTTTTAATTAAACAAAAAAGGGGATAATGCAAGTGAAATGTACTCTGGATTTACCTAACTTATAGGCCTTACACAGGGAAACGCAGGGAGTGAAACACAGAAAGAGCTACCAAAAAAATGATTGTATTTGAATATATTTTTTCACCTTAGAAAAAAATTGTTGCAAAGATCAAAACTGGAACACTACTATTTTGGGGAATAAGAAGGAAAAGTGTAATTAATATATAGTATTTTGCAAATATAGGAAAAAAAAATAGGCTCTTCAGTATCTGCAGGAACGCTTACAGTAGTCAAGCAAGTTGAAACAAACTGCAATTTCTCCTGTCACTGCAGAAGGGTGACATCCTAGCAGCCTGTCATTCTTTCTAATTGACAAATTCCAGCTCTGAAACATCTGAACAATTCTGGTCCACTACTTTAGGTATCTGCAAGCTAACATGCAACCAAGTACAGAAGAAAAAAGTCACACATCAGCAACTTTCTGCAATTTTCTGGGCTGCCAACCCTAATGATTGCTGACAGTTGGAGAAGACTCTTTGGCCTCTGTTCTGGTTCTTCACCATGCTCAGATCCAGCCATTCATTTCTGTTATAAGCCAAACCTATGTTTTTCATGGTGAAATAGCAATGTGTTAGCTATTTCGAATTATTAATGAGTATATTAATGAATACTAATCCGTAGGAATGTATTAAAGAGTAATAATCCATAGGATTAAGCCAAATCCATCAGGAAAACATTAATTTATTCTAACACAGCAATAAAGACATAAGATTGTATGCCACTTCTTCTTTCTTGTTACACTCCTACTGCTTAGGTGTACACCACTGCCAAGTGTGGGGCGAGCATCTGATGAACAACTGAGATGAAGGGATCACCACAGAAAACATCTCAAAAAAGTGGTGGGAATTAACAGCCAACATCAGTGCCTCTTTAAACACCACACCATACCTCATGGCATTTTTTTTCCACTGTAAACAAGGTTTTGGGGGCAGATTGACATCTTCAATGTAGTGCTGAGATCTCACATCTCTAGCTTGAGAAGAGATGGGCCTCTCAAGGCAGCAATAATGCAGTAGTACACCATGGAAGATGAAAGCTACCTGAGGTGCATGTGGCCACATATGAAAAAAGAACCAAATCTGCAAGCCCGATGAGACAGACCCTAAATTTTCGTACTTCCAACTCTTTAGTAAAAAGTCAACAGATTCTGTGGTAATCAGCATGAGCAGCATGCTTGCAGAATATGAATATTGTTGAGTATTCTTTAATGGATGTAAAATATTTATCTCCTGATGAACAGTGAAATAGAAACATGAAATGTTATGATTACCATCATCCTTGCATAAAATTCCCCACAAATGCAGAGCAGAGGGATAATACATACAGCTCTTTTTTTAGTTTCATAGTATAGATTTAAAGTATTAAAGCCAAAAGCAGGCTAAGCTGCTGTCATTTAAGATCTAGGACTCTAAGCCTGTAAGAAAAAAAAAGGCATTTTGCATGCTTGGAGCATAATGAAAACTCTCCCTCCTCCATTTGTCTTTCTGATATTAGGGTAAATGTCATTATTTGGATTCCAGGTCTAAAAATTCTCTTGCTATTTCAGCCGATCTGTTTTGATCCACATATTATTTGAGGACTCTCTTTTCTGAAAACGTACAGCTGCATCTGACAGAAAAAAGGACCAAGCATTCTGATACACATGTACATGTATGCTTGCTAAGAGCTTTACCCTCACACAATGAGCTTCATTCCTTACACTGCTGTTAGTGACAAGTCAGACAAGAAAAGCCATTTTTCCTTCTTGTCCTTATTTTACGGAACAGAAAACTCAATAATGGAAAATTAGGCCACAAGGCCTTCAGAGCAGAACAAATGCTTGCACATTCCTACCAGAAATGCGTGCAACTCAGAGCTCAAATACACATTCATTAACAGTGCAGTGAATGCAGCACCATTATAGTAGCTGAAATCTAGATTTGTTGAGCACACAGTCTGACCTGCAATGTGCAAGCAGAGATGTATGCAAGGAAAGGAACCTCCCTCCACCCGAAGCAAAGCTCTGCTTAACCTGAGTTACACACCACAGGGCTTTTGTAACACTGGCCCCATTGCCATTGCTCCATGCAGCCAGTTAGTCATGTTGAAAACTAATCTAAGGAGGAAATGTTTTCTGAAGACCAATAGGCCACATTTAGGGTTAAAATTGTACTGTGCTGTGTAAAGCAGAGAGATTCTCAGAAAGGGGAGGCAAAAGGTGAGACAAGTGTCACCACCAAAGTGCTTCCACCATGGGAAATAAGGGTTTCAGTGGCTGAGCTCCTAATATCAGCAACACCAGCAATTCACCCTGGGGGATCTACAGCTGAACTTCCTTATGTAAGAAGACCCACAGTTGGCTACAGGCAGCACTTTCAGGGATGGATTTACAGTCTGTGTTACTGGCAAGACGTTCCTGATATCTTCTACATGAAGAAGACACTTGTCTCTAAACTGTCCACACTGCTTTCCCCTCCTTACTGATAATTATCCCCTTGCCAACCTGAAGACAGCAAATCCACAGCCCTGTTGTCTCGTGATGCTTTCAGTCACTAGCCTGTCTCCACCTGAATCCCCAACAGTCTTCTTTGTAAACCATTCTGGTCACTTTCTCATGCCTGACATACATTCTCTATACATATCACTTAACTTCCAGCCTCAGGACTCTGGAATTTATAAAAACATAAGGCATGCTATACTGTTTGTTTAGCTGTACAAGTAGGAACCACTTAAAAAGCAGAAAGAAAAAGAATTCCTGAATAACCAGACATCTTATCTCAAATATGCAACCCAGAAACTGGAGGGTCCAGGTCTGTTTATCAGTCCAACAGCCCCAGCACACGTTCACAGATAGTTTTCCACCCTCCCTTCTCTGCTGTGTCATGCATGGCACTGGTTTTAAAGAAACTGAGTTGATCTCTGGATGCTTTATTCCACGTGGCATTTGCACTTGATTTGATTTGATTTTTTGCACCAGTCAGTTAAAAAAAATGAAGGTCTTACCATGCTAAAAGTGAATTTAAGTGATCTGGAGTGGTAGGATCAGGGCTCAGAGGTGGTGAGGTCACAAAAGCTGCAGCCTTGGCCCAGTTTTTGCTCCAGTAATGTGTCCCATCTGTCCCCAAGCTGGCAGTGATCGGCTCTCCAAAAACAAGGGGACCTTGGGGAAAGCAAGGATATACAGGAACTGATTACAATCCACTCTCTTTCCAGCACATTGCAGATCTTGCTGCATGCTGCCATGTATAATTTATGCATTGCTACATGGTCAGTGTAGCCCCCAGAAAATAAAGCAGCCTTGGCTTTGTCTGCACAATAAAAAATTAATCAGGAGGCTCTCTGAGCTACACATGCTTTTGATCAGGATATTTACAAAGCTCTCTTTTTAATCCAGAAGGAGACAGTTCAGACCTGCTTTTAATTTGTACTATTTTAATCACAGCCACGTTCTCTCCGTTGCTGTGCTTTGGAGTGAATGTAGGTGGAGGATGGGCTCCTGACAGATGCCTTTCTATCACTCTGAAGTTAGGCACGGCACCAGTAGATCACAGCATATGGTTCCGCCAGCAAACTACAAGTCTCCAGGAACATAAATATCAAGATAATGTTTAGCTCTTTGGCTTCCTGTATGGGAACTGCTGAGTCACGGCCTGAACCTCTGATTGATCACCTGAGGTGAGCCATGAGTCAGCCAGAGGAGCACAGGTGAAGGCAATTCACCTGTGCTGCCGGAAGGGGTGGAGCCAGGCTCCACCCCTCCTGGACCTATTTAAGAGCTGGCTACCAGAGGGAAAGGATCTCTTCTGGAGATCCCCTCTTTTGGTATCTTCTAGTGAGCTCAACCCAAGGGTAAGCTCTTCCACTTATTCTCTTTTTGTGATCGTTGTCAGAGCTGATTCTCCTGCCTGTCTTCTCCATTCTCAAGTGAAATGAATGGAAAAGTAACTTTGTGAAAAAGATGGAAAAGTGTGAGTCTGCTCTTACTTGGTTTAACCTTTGTTCTCATCACCTCTATAAACAAGGGCAGGAGGAAGAACAGAGGCACTGTAGAAATAGTCTGAAAAATGGAAGAGCCGGAAAACAAGCAAGAAAAGAAAAACAAAAAGAACAGGAAGGAAAAGCATGGAAAAACAGTGACAATTCAGCAGAAAAGAGAAATCATTAACATGGTGCCATTTGTAGCAGAAAATGAGGATTACAGAACAATGATTAACTGTGAAAGAACAAAACTTTTCAATACAAAAGGGAGTGAACCTCCCCACTGTCCCCATGCTGAGCTACACCTTGTCCCACTGCCTTCAAAGAAGACCTGAGTGTCCCAGTATGGCAGCACTTCAGGTGCTGTTTCTGTGATGCCAAGGTTCCAGCAAGCAAAGGCAGCCTCAGAAGAGGCTGCATCCTCTTCTGTCCCTTTTGGGTGTTTTTTAACATGGCCAACCAAGCAAGGCTGACCACAGACATCCCCAATGCATGTTACTGGTGGTCAGCCTCCAACAGCAAGGATGAGAGCAAGGATCAGACACGTCATACAGCACATCCACTGCCCAAGCCACTGCAACCTAGAATTAACCCCACACAAGGTAACAACCTGAAATAAAAGACACAGGGAATGTGCTAGGTCTTGTAAGAAGGTGAAAATTTAAAGGTGTAAGTTCCTTTCACCTTTAAACCAAAACAAAGAGTTACAATGCAATCCTGAGGAGGATTGGGGTGCTTAAGAGTTCGTGGGGAGAAATTATCTAAGAAGGATCTCTTTTCAGTTTAACCAGTCCTAAACACTTAGTGTCTGTGACTGGTGTCAAAGTGTACTGATCAGTCTGCCAGTAACATTTTTTTCCACCGAGCTTCTATACAACACAAAATCCAAGTCTGAGGGCAGAAAAGGAACTCTCTTACCTCTCTTTCTGGCCAGTGCAATGATATCAGCTGCACTCTTACTCATCACCTTGGTGATGTACACTGGGCAGTTTATTCTACTGGCAATGGTGATGGCACGGAAAACTGCTTCTGCTTCAAGCTGAGGGGAAAAGGAAGAAGAATTTAACTGAAAAAGCAGACAAGAAAAAAATGAACTGGAGGACTGAGCCATATTTCTCATTGCTTAGCAACAACTCTTCAGGAACTGATTGTTTTTTTCACAGCGGGATATGCAGGAAAGCAGGAGATCCCCCAGCATCACACACCTCTTGTTAGGAGTAACCACTATATTTAGCTGTACTTGTTAAAGGGTACGGTTGGTCTGGTGCAAATACAGCTCCCTGCTCCTGAGGAAAGATCACATGCAGGTGGCTAACAGGGCTCCTCCTTACCTCCCTCTCAAGTCTTCAGACCTCTCCCTGTACTCTGCAGTTGGAAGGAGAACAAAACAAGGAACAGTGCCTCAGCTCAGAACTCTCCCTGGCAGCTTACTCTCTGCAATCTTTTTGTAAGGATAAAAGGACAGTGAAAATAAAGTATTCTCCAACAGCAACATCAGCATTATGGACTGAATTTAGCCCATAATCCATAAAAGCCTTTGAAACATCTCCCTGTATGCATCAACACAACCTCCTACCATAGAGCTGTTTGGGACACAGGCACAAAGCAGTCATCTCCAGGTGGAGGTGCACTGTTTGCCAGTGACTCTGAGGCTCCTCTACCCAGTCATCAGTTTTACATCTCCTAGACAGACTCACAGTATCAACATTTTAGTACCTAACAATCTGTTGAAATTAAACATACTGACTTAACAGTGCAGTAATTTTTTTCCAAAAGCTGTGCTAGACAAAGCTGAACAATTTAGCCTGCCAAAACCACACTCCTTACTTCTTCACAGTTTTGTAAAATATTTTTTTTCTTAAAATCAGACTATAACTTCAGATTCTTAAATGACTTTTATGGCAACATTTGCTCTCAAATCCCCAAAGACACCCACAGAAGTCTAAGGAAGGAACACAGGACCTCTGTGCACCACTGACTGAGTCTGAGGCCATCAGATGGCAGAGTCAGAAATTCCAGAATTGCAAATGCAGATTTTCCTTAGGCCCTTACTCTCATTAAAAGGAAATGCCTCAATTATTTCAGAATAATTTAGGTGGAAATTAAACAGGAAAATGAAAAAAAAAATACATAAACAGTTCAATAGAATGTGACCAATTAGGTTTACTCCTCTTGTCTTGGGGAAAGGTTATATAAAGATCTGCAAACCACAACAATCTCTTCAAGTTTAGCCTCAAATCTCCAGGGACTTGTCTCTTTAATCTTCAAGGAAAGCAGTCACTTAGCACTACCCCCGTTATGCCATCAGCAGCCTGAACTGTCTACAATAAGAGACACTGACACATCTCCATCCATTCCTTCTCATTAAGAAAACCATTTCCAGATGCCTGAGATGATCCTTGCAATGTCTAGTTTTATTACAGGACAATCACATAAATTGAGCTGCCTTGCAGCATCTTTCCATCCTCATATATTTGCATTTCTACTGTTTGCAGTACTACTACAAATATTTCTGCTGACATAAATACAGATTCATAAGTTGGCACACATATACGCATGGAATATACATACAGATGTATCTAACAGGAGGTTTTAATCCAAGGCATTTTAATCAATCTGGTAACCTAAAAGTCTAACCCATAAGCAGTACTGTTGGTGCTCAGCCTGCTACTCAATCATCAAATCCTGGAGTCAGAGCACAGGGTTCAGAAACAGAAAGAAAGAGAATAATTCTGGAAGTGGCCATAGGACAAACAGGATGCTGCCTCCCTCCATGCACCCATCTATCATCTGCATGTACAGAGGCCAAGCTGCAGTACTGCATGCTAGACAAAGTCTTTCCATGAACAAGATGAGCAAAACCTCTTACCTCCTCAGGCCTGCTCAGGGCATGTCCCTCCGGTCCCGTGATTCCCATCTCCAGGATGCGCTTTTGTTCCTGGAACAAAACAGATAAATACAACAACTAAATACAACAACCACTCCAGGATGAGATTCTCGAACCACTTCCCAGAAGATTAACAGCCATGTTTTCTGATCACCCTATTCCTGCGTGTACAAATGTAGCTCTGTAAGCCTGCTGAAGTCTCCACTGGCCTAGGAGTCCTATTTGACCAAACACCAGACTGAACAACAGGTTTCAACCAACATTTTAAGTAGTAATTATGGATATTCCCATCCTGCAATTCTTTCTTTACTCTGTTTCTACAACCTACAAAGTGTTGTTATGTTCATTAAACTTTCAGCATTACATTTCTGTATGGCTTTTTTCCTAGAGTGAATAACTAACATTATCTTTTTATGGAAGCAAAAAGCCCTACTAGGGACCACAAAAAAATTGTCACAAAAAAATTATGCTATCAAGCTTCACAGCAAGGCGATCAATTTTTTTTAAATAGGAAAGAAGCTTCACTGAACTTTCAATGTAAGACCGAGCAATGGTGTTGGAATAAAGCTCCTTTGTCATAGCAATTGCTAATTCAACCACTTCCAACCCGAGTTTGGTACTGGTCTACCAATGGGCCCAAAGTGGGAACACAGCAGCTGATGCACCTCAAAGCCCAGCCTGCCATGTCCTCAGGTCTCTAAGGAGCAGACTTCAACAAGTGCAATGTCTCCAATACAGAAGAATGTCCCTGAGAGACCAGGATGGAGTTACTTAACACATTTTACTATGTCATCTAGTAAACATTTGATCCCAGGCCTCCCAGAGTGCAAAGCTCATACATTACCAATTACTCCAGCAAAATCTCAGTAAGTTAACATCCACACATACTTTTGCCTTCACTGCAAGTCAAGGCTGAACAGCCATTTAATAGTAATGCATTAATCTGACTGTGTAATGAAGATTATTTGGGTTAGAAAATCATAATTTTTCATAGGTACTCTTAGAAATGGATGTTCTAAATCATTACGGCAACAGCTCTGAACACTGCAAGTTAAACACTTCAGATAATTAAAATACAATAAAAAAAATAAACAGTTGCATCCATAAATCAAAAAATAGCAAGACAGCACAGGATGTCAACACTTACGATAGGATACATTTATATCCTGAAGGAAGTCATAATATCAGATCACGTGATATAATTACTAACATAAGAGGATTTGAATATCCAGCTTTGTTTTTGCCATTCAAATGATCCTTCTAAATAAAAGGAACTGATTGATTTCCTAAAACATGACAATGCTGGGAAAATATTTTCCTGTGTAACATAATTCACATTTCTTTACAACTACTTCTTTTTCTAATAATTCTTTCTTGTATGCTCATATTCCATTGTTGTATATTAAAGCTGAGCAATGAAAAATGTAACTGAAACAGATTTCTATCAAAAATGCAGTTCCACAAGTGTACACTGATTTTAATAGGACACAAATCAAAACATCACAGATGCCATTTGATTTGTTTCATTTTGCCATTCCTACAGTAATATTGACTTATGTATTGATTTTCATTCTACTGGACGTTTTGTGTCATGCTAACACTATGAATGATATATTCTGATAGTTTTAAATCATTCTAATCTTCATGAAAAATCAGCAGTTTTTCCTCTCCTGAATCTCTCCATATGGTTTTCACCTGGTTTCAGTGGGAGAAGGACACTACTGTGCTGCATGTGCCTGCTGACTCCTCACTACTCTCTTTTGAGATCAATGGTTGCTTGGTCAAACTTGATCTAGGGAAAGAAGGCTCTCAAAGGCAGTAAATTCTTACCAGCTAGAGAAAGGACAGAAATCCCACTAAGGGAAAAACAACAAAATAAACCCTTAAGGGCAAAAGTGCTTACACACTCCACAAAAATTCAAATCTTTGTATCTCACTTAAGCATGCAACAATATGTCTTCCCTAATGTAGAGCTCAAAGACAGCTTGTTCTTAGCTACTGTAATTTTCCTGTCAGCTCTGTAGTTTAGTCCTTAGGTAAGCCAGCTAATAAACCAATCAGCTCACTCAGAGGCTCACAGACCTCTGATGTGCTCTGCACACAGACAAGGGATCTGAGGATTGAGATACCCCTATAACAGCCTTAAAATACTCATCTGCCACAGATATATGTGATCATAACAATACCCACTCAGAACTCTCCATTCTGTTCTACAAGTGAATCCTCCCTTGGAAAGATCAGTGGAAGGTTTGCTATTGATTACAGTTCTTGGGATATCTCACAAAGTGAAGCAAAAATCACAGTTCACTCACCTGAGCTATCAAGTCTCCATTTTCAGCATGCACCAGGATGACAGCCCCAAGACTTTTTAGAAAGGTAAAGGCTTCATAAAGCTGCAGGTAGTACAAAGAAGGAAATGCTGATTAATAAGGAAAACATATTAACACTTAGGCAACTCTGTTCATCTCCATTCTGCTCCTTCTATGTTGGTAATTCTCTATGTGAATGGCATATTATCTCCTTTTTCCACAATCCACTTTTGACATATTCCCAGAGTTACACTGCTAGGCATCACCTGGCCCACCTCTCATACACCATGCCTGCCCAGGACAAGCCTGTGCCTTTCTGCACTAATACAGGGTCAAGTCCCAAGTGATGCCACATCTCCCTCAGACATGGTGGTTCCACAAGCTCCTTCTATTCCCCATGCCTTCCACATTGTGAATAATCTCTTTTCCCAAGTTTTATCAAACACAGTAGATAAATAACAAAGGTCTCCTGCCTACCTAAACAAAAAAAAAAAAAAAAAAAAAGGATCCAATAAGATGCACTCAGATGGAATGGGAATAATCAGTAGACTACAGATACCCCTAGTACAGCCAAAACACATACCTTCTGAAGTGCAGGCAGTTTGCATCACCCTTTAGAGCAAATGGTGTCAAGTTTTCACCAGTACCTTCTGTACTACAATTAAAAGAACCCGTATTTTCTCTAGAGCATTCTTTTGTTTATTGCTAAGATTATAAACCCATCCTCACAAAATGAAAATTGTTGATCCTACTGTATTTAAGTGAGGATTTCTGAGATAACTGAATTACCACACTAGTGAAATTCTAGTTCTCTTTCTAACAGTTATTGAGCTAATACGATCCTTTTATAAGCCAGACTTCAGCAGCATGGGAATCCATTTTTCAACTACAGATCAAATCCTGAAGATATGGTTTCTTCACTGCCTACTTTTGCCTTAAACAGAGTAAAGGCATTAGTTCAGCTACATTTAATATTTTGCTGTATTACTTCTGATAATTTCAACAGTGAGTTGAATTTGGCATGCACTGCTTCCAAGAGAAGGCATGTTATTTTGTCTAAAATTGCAATTAAAACCACATGTACTGGAGGTGTAGCAACAGTTATTTAAGAGACTGAGAGCTACAGCTCTGGGAATAAGTACAAATAAAACATTTTCTCAACTGAATAAGCACACATTATCATTACTCACAGATGTCATTGTCCATTTACAATGACCTGATACTCATGAATGGGAAAGCTGAAGAGTGTGGAATCTGTAATGAGCACTGGACAAACAAGCTCATTGTTATCTCCAGCCCTAATGAGAAAAGGCCACCTACTCCGTCAGCAACACTATTAAACCTTTTGCAGCAACACAGGAACTCTTCAAATCTCAAAACTGTCACTGCCTCATGTGCTTCATCATTTTCTCCTTTTCTTACACAGAGTTCTTGAATGGCAACAGCAAAGTAAAGCGGAGGGCAAACTCCTAAGCAGTGCTGAACAGCTGCATCATTGGGGACATTAGATGATCCCTGCAGAAGTTGAATGCCATACAGTCCGAAGAACACACGCAGATGTTAACAGCACTGATCCTTCAGACAAAAATAGCCCTCAGGTGCAAACCCCCCCCAGTGCCACTCAGATCAGTGGGAATGTTGATCTAGGATTCAACTTAACAACTCCTCAGCTGCTGGCAGAGAGATCACAGAAGAAAGGACAGATCACAGCAATGAAAAACATTCAGAGCAGTACCTGGCTGTCAGACATTTGGTAGAGATCCTTGTAGGCCATGTAGACTTGAAAAGAGTTAACACCTGTTCCAAGACAAAATGAAAGACACTGCCATGTTTAGTGGATTCCTAAACTGTATTTGAATAAAATCAAACAGGAAAAGCAGATCATGTCTTCAGTGTTACCAAATAATGCCATAAATAAAGCAGGCTACACAGCTATATTACGGCTGCTGTGACTAGGAGCCTAAACCCCTTCTTTTCAGAGGGAATTTGCTGGACTCTGTGGATTGCCATGTTCAGCCCTGGAGCAATACAGCCATTACTGCAGATAAGACTGCTAGGAGCCAAATTACAGACAAGTGACAGTGGCTTAAACAAGCATATAAAGTTCATAAAATGTTAAAACACTTGCAGGGTACAAAGTTCTATACATCACTTTTTAGGTTTCTTTAACAAATCATGAAAACATTTTAGTTTGACCCGGAACTGTGCTTTTAAACACAGATAAACTTCCAGTTATGCTTCTTCAAAACGCTGAAAAGCTGCAGAAATTGTGTCTGAACCAGCAAGCTGACTTGCTTTTTCTTGATCCTGCTGTCCAAAGCACCCAGCTGAGCTGATGGCAGACACAGAATTAAAGCCTGAAATCAGATACAAGGGCAGCTTGCCGTACCTCTCCCTCCACCTTCCAAAGCTGGAAGGATTTATGCTGGCAGTGACACAGAACCATGAAAGATGACAGCTCCAAATTTTAGAAATCAGTAAGAAATACTAGTGTTGAGTGTTGGTGGCCATGTATCAACTGTATTCCACTATGTTTCAAAAATTTCTTCAGAGGAATTATACAGCTTCATGTTCTAATATAGAATGGGAATTCCAAACCTCTTCTGTTTATATTTTCTATGATTTGAATTTATATTAGTCTATAAACTTGCCTTTCTTTTTAGTCTACTGACAATATCCCCAGTTTGGCACAGGGACTGATCTCACACTTCTCCAGCCCAAAAGAAAAGTCAATTCTAAGTTAATCCGTGTAAGCTGCATTTCAAAACAGCGGTTGGGAAAACTGAGCTTCCTGTGGCAAGAGGAAAAAGGAGAGTTGTGCATGTTATGTATGTTGGCTGTGTTGAATGAATAATGCTCCCTGGTTACAAACTCTTCATGCATCTAGACATGCAGACGCATCTCAAGCAGAAGGTTTGGTTCGTGCTCATGCAGAGAATTTGTTTATTCAATTCAATTCAACTACAAGGCTAAAATACTCTGGGATACGTGGAGGATAAAACCTTGAAATGATCACTGGCATTAACGTCTTTCTGCTAAGGCCAGGCAGCTCAGGAAGAAATATGACGGGGGAACTAGTCCCTCCTCGCTGCCTTCCAAGCTGAGCAAATCCAGCCTGAACCACGGAGCCACCTCAGCCAGTGATCTTACCTTATTTTCTATTTTTCAGGATCCCAAAAAAACACACATAGACTTAAGCAGCTGTAATCCCTCAGACTGTTCATATTACATGTTTTCAGCGCACTCATATCCCTGTTAAAAAACAGTCAAAGACTGCTTTACTTGGTGCCAACAATTACAGACTCATACCTGCAGTCCCATCTACCCTGCCAGCATCTCACCATACTCTCTGTGAAAAACTTCCCCCTGATATCTAATCTAAATCTCCCCCTCCTTTAATTTAAAACCATTTCCTCTTGTCCTATCAAGGCATTACAGTTGGAAGACAAGCATTACCCAAGCATCACAAGATCTCTTCCCTTTTCTTTTAGGCCCCGTCCTAATTTTGGCAACTTGACTGTGAGTTTTGCTCCCACTCAAATTAATGTTAGCTATAAAGTCCATAGGAGTAAAAGGCATCTCAGAAGAGACAGCTATGGGACGTGATCCTGCTTCCTTACTGACTGCTTCCATAACGCAGAAGGAGAAATTACAGATATAGAAGCAAAACTATATCAGGCACCATAAAATGGAAGGGCACTTCACAGTTAGCCTTTACAGCCAATACAGAGATGGTTCAAGCCATCCTATTTTGCAAAGGAACTACCTTGACAAGATACCAAGGTAAAATAACACCAGATTACATATACAGATATTCAACTCTAAATTCTTTGACCAATTACTTGGGTCTGGTGCCTCAATCACCTCACAGGGAATACGTGGCTTTTCAAAAGACCTGGTCCATTGCATATTTTAATTCACGTTTAACATTTGTTACATGCTATAACCTTTTTCAAATCAGGGGTGGGTTCTCATTCTTGCACCAGGGTACTCAACAGAATCCTCTCCAAATTTCTAACAAATTTTTTAACAAAGTTAAAGGAATCATCAAGGCCTCTGTCAACACAGTTCAGGCTGTTGTGCCTTTATATACACTGAAGAATCACAATCACAAACTAGTTGTTAAAAAGCTAAAAGCTCTGTAATTGACATTTGGTTCTACAAAATCTCCAGGCCCATCAAAATCCTATGTCTCCCTAAATTAGCTTAGTGTTGATTTAAAACTGATTAATTATTCAATTACACCTCATGACAAAGTACAGCAGCAGCAGCTCTCTGAGCTCCCATTACTCATACCAAGATTTTAGTAGGCACTAACAGAAATATGATTAACGGAGGCCTGCTCCTTGCCTAACTCTCCTACCAAACAATCAGCTGAGGTTAAATTCAATCCAGATTCTCAGATGATGAAAACCAGTGTCACTCCATTCAAATCAAGTCTATTTGCACCAGCTGGCTCAGACGTTTCCAATTATCAGCAGATATTACCCATTAATTTGAAAGTCCTTGCCACACTGAATTATTTCCTATTCTGCTTGTGCTTTCATATTCATCCATAACTTGTGCCTCCCCACACACAAAAGTAATTCTTATTGACTGAGACACTGCAGCATCCAGAAGAACAAAAGTGACCTCTTAGTGCTGCTGCAACCAAAGATGCCACCAAGGGTCAGAAATGGATGAATAGCTCCCTGCCTTCCCTGAAGAGTGAAAACTCACATTTCTATAGCTGGAGAAAACTGTTAACCCAACTGAGTACTGGGCTTTCAATGTAAGCCCCTGGCACGTTTGGAAGTGCTGAGCCACGTGTGACCCAGGAGCTCTGGAAAATAACATCTAATCTTTGAAACAAAGCACAGCACTCTTGTCTGATATTCAGCTAACGCACTTCACTGTGTCCATGTTAGCACTGATAACAGAGGAACAGCACCATCACTATTACCAGACGTCATCACCTTGTAAAAAAATATCCAACTGAAGACCAGCAGCAGTTTGTCTAAATTATATGCCATCTTGCTAACTGTAATGTTCTGGGCTTTTTTTCCATTATACAGTAAGTGTGCTGCTAGCATGCTGCAGTAGAAGATAAATTCCTCCACAGTAACTCAGTGAACAACTACTCACTGAAAATATGGGATTTTGCTTCATGTTTCTACTTTGATAGTATATTGTGACCTAAAGAGAATTTTTCAAATCTAAGTCATCACTAACACTATACCTCTTAAAGAATGATGCATTAATGTACTACTTAAGACATTCCAACAAAAGAGTCATTCTGATTTTCATGGTATTTAATACTGTTTCAGAAAACATTCCCACTAATAAATAAAGGAAGAATGCATCAGATGAAAAATACTTGAAAAAATATGTTTCTGGGCAGAAAACCCAGGCTGTCAGATAGGAACTAGACCACAATTTGTTTTCTGAAGGCATGCAGGTATGCGGTGCTACCAAGATGCCCTGCCATATATGCCTCTCCTATGCTGAAGCAGCAGGTGTGGAAGAGGATTTATTAGACATTTTATCTGTCCTATTCCTGAATGGTAGCTGGAGGTCAGGTAGGGTAACCTACAGTATGTCACATGATAGCAGACTTGTTAATTGAACTGAATCAAGCCTCTGAGTTCTTAAACAGACTCCTAAATAACTGACCTAGTTTTTCAGAGTCCTGATACAAAACATCTTCTAGTAACTTTAGGGAGGGCCACAGGAGACCAAGAACTTGTGAAAATCAGGGCACTTTTCCATTATTAGGTACTTAACTTTAGGCTCTCTTTTCTCTTGAGCCTATTTAAAAAATATAGGCATTTTCTATAATAATTTTCTGACAAGCAAATTATCTTAAGAAACTGCTGAGAAACTTGCAACAGCCTGTGATGAGACTTTCTCAGATACGTGATGAGATGGCCCTTCATATTTGGGCTTAATTTGAGGCGGTCAAATGGGCTCTAATGCACAAGCCTTGAAGTCCACTTACAAAGCAGCAAGAAAATACAAAAGTTCAAAGTAATGTACAACCTTGGGAAGCATACCCAGCACCTGTGCATTTCTTTTCTGGATCATGTATTCTTTAAACTACTACCAAATCTGACCTCCATACAACATTTAAAAAACACAAAAATGGTGCTTATTTTCACTCACTAACCTTTGTCTTGCACCAGTACTTCCAGCTCTTCTCGAATCCCATCATACCAGCTAGTGATGTCCACGTGGAGAGAGTAATCACAACAAGATTTGGTGTCAGCTGCCTCGTGCCACTTCTCAAAGGATGTCAGTAAACTTGATCCAGGCTCTGGAAGCACATGGTCAACTGAAAAAGAGAATCAGTGTCTCTTACTCAGACTACATACTATTTGGATTTCCTCAGTCCTTGTAATTAGCCTTCTCCCGTCTCAGCCAAAACAGCAGCCTTTAGGGAAGTTTCTGTGCCCTGAAGTAACTTCAGGATGTTAGCCAGATCCTGCTGTCTCAGGCACAACAGGCTTTGTGGACAGTGTATGCTAAAGGTGAGTCCAGCAAGTTGCCTGGTACAGCAACAACAGTTGCGCAGCAAGAGACCTGAATATCTCATGGTTTAGGAGATATTTAACTTTCCATTAACTGTTTTCTAAGAGAAGACCTATTTATTATCTCATGCATCCATTTCTATGTATTTCAAGTATTATTATTAACCAGTGCCTCCTAGCCTATGAATTGGCTCACTCTGCCTTACTAATGTATCAATGAAGATGCTGATTGCTTTCTCAACTGCCAGAATTGGGAATATGGCCAAATGTTTGAACAGAGAGGCTGCAGAGCACAAACACTTGGCCATACCACATGGCAGACTGTGCGTGCTGGAATTACACATCTTGGCTGTCTTAAGGTTTTCAGCATGTGATAATGCCACCAAGTCATACAACATCACTTACACATGTACCGTTATCATTTTGCTAACCTACATCACATGTCATTATGGGCTTGTTGATGGCACATGCAAACAAAATGTTTTACAGGAAGCTTCAACTGAAGAACATACATTGAAAAACTTTCTAACAAAAGTAATGAACAGCAACATACTTCTTGCTTGTTGCCAGACATTTTTTCAGCTGATATTTGCTTCTGAACATAGATAATAGGCAACACTGCTCAGCAAATGTAGCCACATCCCAACTCAGGGAGCCATTGGGCAGCTCTACACTGCCTGTAGGAGAGAGATGAAGATGAATCTTGTCCTGCCCTATAGTACACAGTGTAACAACTAGTAACACTTCTCCCATCCACCAAGCCTTCCAGGACACCTCCACTGAGAACTTCCTCCATTCTTCACACCAAACCCAAGTTCATAAATAAGCATCTTGTTATTCCAAAGTCTCTGAAATGCCACTAAGTAGGACCAACAGATCTTTGCCAGATGGTCTGCGTCATATAATTATAGCAGTAACTACATTGCTTTTTAAGAATCCCAAAAGTAAGTATACTACTCCTTATGCTTGTCAAAGGGAAATCCAAGAAGTAACTCCCGTGCTGCTGTTTTTTTCTGAGGGTAGGTTCACTTTCAGGCAAACCCTGGGATCTCCAAAACAGCATCCAGAAATTTGAGTATTAATCAGAGAAGATGTGAGAATATCAGTACAGAACCTCCTGTAGCTGTCTCCACCTACCAATGCCTGGGCTTTGACTTGGGATGGGAAGAGGTGGTTCTGCCAATACTCACTGATCATGGTGGTGCCTCCTGCTACTGCTGCTTTTGTGCCTTGATAGAAGTCATCAACAGTAGTCATTCCTTGGTAGGGCTTTTGTAGGTAAGTGTTGACATCTATTCCCCCAGGGATAACCATGCGCCCATTAGCCTCTATGGTCTTGACTCCTCCAGGAACAATCAGATTCTCTCCTATTTGCCTATGCAGCAAGGAAAGGCAATATTACTTTACTTAAACAGTAAAGCGAAGAACTTAACTGGCGTGCACAGGGAAGAGAAAACTAGGGACCATACCAAAGGCAGAAAGAACTGAGATCTAAAGGGACAAACACAACCACCTGCTCTGGCTGTTCTGCACAGCACTGGCAGAACAAAGCATCCACGAGTTTGTCAGCTGGGCCACATGCTCTAATTGCTTTGCATTGCTCTTGTGGCCAATAAAAAAGTCATAATGTGCCAAAGTTAAAAACTTCTTTTTTTAATATGACTGAAAATGAGACTTAAGCATCCTATCTTTAAACAATTACAAATATCTAGCGTTAACATTCTCTTAGGAGTTCCAGTATTTTAAATTAATTTCTATCAGAACACAGAAAAACATAGATCAAGTATGACAGTAAGTGAGAATTGCACATAAATGGCAAAGGCAAAATGGACAGCAGAAAGGAGCTAAAATTACTTTGTAATCAAGCAGTGTGAATTTATCCTTAAAGGGAAATATAAATATGCTAAGATATAGAAATACGTACTTGAGACTCAAACAAATCTAGCCTGCCATGTCACATAATCTTCATCCCCCTCCTGCAGTTAAAGCTTAGTGGAACATTCCACACAACTGAGTAGAAACAATTTCAAATGCTCTTGCTATCTTTCCCCTTGCAGATCTTCAAAACAGGATTGTTTTCACTACTAAAAATATTAATCTGTCCCCCATGCTGATATCAAGTGAACTCCAGATACCTACAATCAAAATACTTTGAGCGTTCACAGACATAACTGAGTAAACCAACCTTTAGATTTTAAAGCCACATTACATTTTTATAGTCTGTTTTGTGCTGTCAAAGAGGAAAAGTGTGGGAGCTGTGTCTCTGCGCTGCTACCCCTTCATCTGTCTGGGCTTAGAGACAATCATAACGCGCTTTAAGTTCATTTAGTTGATCTCATATGTCTGATACACAGTCAGTCCCTGCCTTAATTTCCTTTTGTCTGGGATAAAATAACACTAACCCACAGCTAAACAAACACCCCAGACATCTGAGCTGCTGCATCTGTTTCTCCCATATTAAAATGCAACTCCCACTTATGGAGCAAAACACAGTGCCCCATTAACAGCCAATCACAACAAGTTACAACAGAAGATGAATAAAACCATTAATTAAAATCAGTGAAAAAACAAGGGTAATTATTCAAACTGGAATTTGGCCAAACCACCGGAGTTAATAAATAGCCCCAAAAGGTCAAGAATTTGCTTCATACCCTATGCAAAAATGCCACCTCCAGCAGCTTGGTTCTCCCAGCATGGTGGGGTTTTGCTGCAGGGAAGCACAGCCGTTCTGTGAGCAAACACCCCTGAGCAGCCCGAGCTGCAGCCTCACCCTAGTGCTGAACAAATCCAAAAGTGCTTAGCTTGTGAGACTTGATAATATCACAGCTTGAAGACACACAGCTCTGTATCTGATGTCCAATATTCATTAACACATACGGCACTGGGAGCATGTCATAACCTGTTTACAGTGGTGGGGAATGCTAATGGTGCCATGACAAACATGGAAGTGATATGCAAAAGCAACCCAGCACATCAAATGGCACAAACACGGTGCAAGAAGATTCTCTGCTGTTAAAATTTGAATTGCAAAGGCATACCATACAGCACTCCAGCCCACAAGCAGATTGAGAGCATAGAGAAAGTTAGGTAGACCCATGGATAATAATGTGCTGCACTGATTTTTGTTAGTTGAATCCATTCCCAAAATTTTAACTGCTACCACACCACATAATATTGCTAAAGAAAACCTATCAAAAAAATATAAAAGCAATTCACTTTCATGCTCTTCCACAATTAGTATCTATCGGTTTCCTATTCAAGAAGACACACATCCAAATGAAGTAAAAGAGTGCTAAGTGAGTACTGAAGTTTTTTGATGACTCATTGCTCAATACTCAGCAACAGCTTATTTGGCAGTCACTGGAGTCATCCATGCTGAAGTGATACAGGACCAAATGGTCTTTGTGGATGACACTGTGCTACTACCTGTCAGGATCCTGCCCCATCTCTTGCCTGGCATAAAGATTAAGGCTGCTGAGAGAAGGCATTCAAGGTTATTTTTACTCTTATGATTTGAACATAAAGAGATAATGTGATGAGATTCCTGAATTTCTCACTTGTTAATGTATGCTAATAAGAACGGGCTTCAGTTACCTGTGGGAGAAAAAATACAGTGGCATAGGTAACTATCCTAGGCACAATATAAATGATTGAGCCACTTTTCTGATGCACCAGCAACTCAGCAAACTAGAAAAATTGGTCTATGGGAAGTTGATGCATTCTACAGTTCTAAATTGAGCAAGCTGGCACATCCTGTCATATGCAAGCTGATTAAAGGAATAACAGCTGTATCACATCAGACTTTGACTCTTTGTAAGCTTAACTTGAGAAAGCTGGAAAACTCCCTCAGCACTCAATTAAGTTATATCAGTCACTAACGACCAGATATCTTTTAGACATTTCAGGCTCCCTCTACCTTGGCTTGTTGCTCGCCCAGCTCCAGTCCCCTGTGACCCATCCTGCACGCTTGTTGGTTCCCTACACCAGGAGTGAACCCACACCTTCCATTGGCAGGGCTGGAGTGGAGGACAGCAAGCAGCAGACATTGTGACCTACTGCTTGGCACCAAGACCAGGGTTCATTTCTTCACGTGGATAACAAAGACAGGAAAGATGCAGGCAAAATGTATTATTTATGTACTGATAGTAATTTAAATTACTGAATATCTTACTTACTATTTAGATACCAAAGAGCAGCCTCTCGAATCCCATTTCATCATGCACAGCTTGAGTTTCAGCTGGAAAAAAATCTCATGCTTCCTTGTACATAGTGAGCCAGTTTGTGCCCAGATAGGTAGGAAAAAGCCTTTACCATCTTCCAAACTATAGATAATCTTCAAATGTATTCAATGTGTTCGCTACATGTGCATTCCTCTCCGCAGAACAACCTGCAGATATCTGCAGTAGGTCTTAGTGGACCCTACTTCATTTCATTAGTCTGCTAGAGAAACTCAACCTCTATTTTCTAATCAGTTTCCACTGCAGAACAGGAAAATGATCCCTGATCTTCATATCCTGGCAAAGCCATCACACTATTGCCTATTCTAGGTAGAGTCCATTCCATTTTGTGGAAAGAATTCTGTATTATCAGCTGGATCTACAGCTGAAGAGTTAGAGTATCAATTAAAATGTGGCTGACTGAGGCTCAAGATTCACCTCCAAAGGACCCTGTGCAACACTTAACAACTATGTTAAATACCTAGACACAGGGGGCAGTTTCAGCTGGAGAAAATAAAGGTCACACCCAGAAAACACAGCACTTTCCAAACTGTAGAATTTACCATCAGAACACAGATAGGAACCAAGCCCAACTCACACCAGGCTGCACTTGCATATTAACTACCGAGTTTTTCAGAGCACAGAAAAATCTCAAGTCGTACAAACTCAGAACGCCAGTTACAACTCAGGTTGTTCAACAGCAAGCTCCCCTCCTTTGACAAAGATGAAGGCATTTTAAAATTCAAGATATCAAAAATTAGTTTTTTTCAGTTGCAATAACCTACGTCATGAATAATGTATATAGGCATAGATATATAAAGAAGCAGACTTTTAATCTGATGATATCTTGTTAAGAAAAGGAAATCTGAAAACAAGTAGGCAATTATTTACCATATAACCGTAATTATGTTTCTGTGGGGCCTCTGGAGACCAAATTTGTTAGATTATGAAAGAAAATATTTAGTAGTTGAGAAAAAATTTTGATCCTGATTTATATTATAGTGCTTACACACACACATAATTCATCACAACTACAAACTCTCATCACCACGGTCTAAGTATGACCAGTAGAGTTACATTACATCTCTGTTATTCTTTACTGAACTTTCAGTAATGTGTATTTTTTATTCATCTAAGGAATACCTTCCCAGTTCCCGTGGTATATAGTCAATAAATCAGTAGGATTTTCTAATGGCATGAAACTAAAGACCTTGCTTTCTAAGCAAGAAAATTTGAGCAAGGGACATTTGAGCAATATATAACACCACTGTACAAACAGAACACAGAATAGAATCATAGAATCATAGAATTGCTCAGGTTGGAAAAGACCTTAAGTCCAACCCCCCCACCTTACACTTGTGTAACAGGTCAAGGATGTATTTCTGTGTTACACGATCCTGTACAGCATGGCTGCATTTGCATTTGGGGTGAAGGTGAAGTTGTAATAATCCTCCAGCTATATATGGACTCAAAAAATACTCATCATATATTTTTTCTTCTTGCTTCAAGAGATTGTACCTGCCTGCCTTTGTTTGGCTATTTTGGCCAAAGCTAGAAATGAACTGTTCAAAGATCAAACATTTTCTCTTTACAGCTACAGAATTTTCCACCTACCAGCAAAAGATTAAATGGCAGAATTTCATTATTTAGCGTTCCTCTACAGTGACTCCATATCAGGAGTAACCAAGATGTTAGTTGCAAGGAATGAGGTCAGTGCCATCAAGAAATCACATCAAGCTATGCTAACAGGCATGCAAAAAAAGTTCAATATTTAAAAAACCAACTTTATAAGTCCATCTTCCAGGTATAGGTCCGCATAGAAGGAGTGGTCATCATTGATAATTCTTCCACCTTTAATGAGTAGTCGGTCACTCTGGGAGGGAAGAAGAGGAAGAAATGTGGTTTTGTTCAAATAAATAATCATAACAACATAGTGATTATATCAAATAGGCTTATAGTATATGCAAAGTCATTAACATCAAAGCACTCACCCTATATACAGATCTATGCCATAGACTCGGGTGAGTACATAGATGGTAGAGTAGAAAACCATAGTTTCACTGAGTGCTTATTACTGCTTTTTGGGATATCACAGTGGTCCCATCCTTAAAGCACACACAGGAGTCAGTATACCACAGTATATTCAGAAGAAGCAGAGTTCTAATTCCCCTTCTGAAGGAGTCATGCTGGAAACACCAGCACCCTACTCAGAAACTGGAGAAGTTTGCAACTTCAGTGCATAATGCTTTTGAAAGACTTTCGCCAAGTGACTGTGAATGCTGAAAAACTGAAGCAGCGAGAACCTTCTCACCCCATTCATATATTTAAACAGGCCATTTATTATAAATTATTTCCTTGGCTCACCAAACAATAACTCAGAATCTATATTTTGTCCATGCCTTATGCTCCTCACTCCTGACTCAGTTCTTGGCTTAATTACAGGATGACTCACACACATAAACCATGCATGTCTCAAGTTCCCAGTTCAGAAAACAACTGAACAATTCAATATGCTTTCTCATCTATGAAACTAAGACAACAACTGAGAGCTCCTAAAAATTTACAGATAAAAAATGCTCAGCCAGAACTAGGGGTGTAACAATAACCTTTCTTCAATGTGACTTCTCTGATATAGGCCCAATGTTGAACACTGAGCTTGTATTCAAAATTTTGCAGGTCTGAAAGCTATATAGCCCTCCCTATGAATCTAGAGAAGCATGAAGGGAGAACTACCTGTCATTTATAAAGACATTTTAAATACAGTGCATGACCACAGGAGATGTACACAGAGAATGTGAGTCTCTTCTCAGGCAGGGGGAAGTCAAGGCCCAGATCCGCATTGCAGTACATCCCTGGGACCTGCCTTGGGTGTTGGAATCCTTGCCTTAAAAGATGCAGACAAATGCAAGTCCTCACTCTGGAATTTGCCAGACTGGGCTCCACGTTCTCTTCCCAGTCTCTCTGCTGTCACTCACAATTACAGTGCTTACAAATCAGCAGCCTGAAAAGTCATAAATTATTTTGCCATGTGCTGGCAGTAGTACCTCTTCACCATGATGATTTATACACTGTCCACTGACCCATGGAGAACTGCCTTCCTACACGTTAACACTGTCTTAGCACAAAGAGGCAAGAGCTCATTGATATGGACAGGGAATTCTACTGGAACACTGCATGTACAACTGCTAATGAGTCAAAAATCTGCACGCTCAGAGAGATGTTCTATACTTTTTCCTTTCAAAACAGAAAAAGATGCATAATAAATAGGAGTAAATGTAACAGGCGAGGAAAATAAGATAGACCTAAAGTAAAACAAAGTACAACTCCAGTAGAACAACTGTAAACACAAAAAAGGATTTTATACATTTTATATAAAAATATATGGGTCAAAAGGAGGCATCAGAAGAACTGAAAATAAAAGGATATAAACCCAGTCTCAAGAAAGCACTCAATTATGTGACTCATCCATTAAATGAAGATTCATTTATAGTTTATAAAGGATTATTGACTATTTAGATCTAAATCACTCCTTCTTCAGCATTTCAGAGGGTCTAAGAAACTGCCCAAGAAAGAGAACCACACTTCACAGAGCCTTTCAATGTTAAAATTCCTGACACCATTCTGCCCAAAAGAAAAAACAAACCCTCCAACGCTGCTGCAAAAGGAAGCAGGTCTTGCACCTCAGCTGGCTGGTAGCTAATGTCCCCAGCCAGGAACAGGAAGCCAAGGGAGATGAGGTTGCCAAAACTCCACAGATTCTGATGCTTCCCATTGCTCCCCAGATCTCCCAAGCTACTGGGGACATGAGCTACCATGCAGATGTCTGTGGAGCCTTGCCCAGCTCTCATCAGGACCAACGGATGCGAAAACATTCCCGACATACATTTTGATCCGAGTGAATCAGCACGTCCTGATGAAAAGGGATTTGCTGGAATCTTTCCCAACTGCTCAAGTTGTAAGTGCATCCATAGGAAGAGCTACAGATTGCTACAAGTCAGAAGGACAAGCAAATGATGATAGTGATGGGTTGATGGCTGGACTAGATGATGTTAGTGGCCTTTCCAACCTTAATGATTCTATGAAAGGTACTCTGACACAGAGGGTGCTGACAGGCACCAAAATCTCAAGTCAGACCTTGCAATTTTCTATACACAGTGCCAAATGCCCTGGAAAACTTGTGATCAAAGTCCTCTTCTCCCTGACAGCACTGCAGGCCAGAGGAAAGCTGCACCATGGGGAAAGCAGGGTGGGAAGAGTGCCCCAAACGCAGGCCTCCATCACCTAGTGCTGGGCCACGTTCCCCACTCCCAGCTGTAAATCTCCTCCGGCAGGACGTTTTGTTTGCCCAGTTCTCAGATGTGCCCCCAGCCACGGGCTGACCTCCGGGTGCTCTCACAGTGCAAACAACAGCGTGCTCATTGCTCAGCCCAGCAACCACAGTACAAGCCTTTATGGGCCTGACAGCAGGAACGCTGTGCAGCGAGAGGGGGAATTACAATGAACACTGAAATGGAGCGATTCACTGGGTGCCAAGCTTCAAGACAAAAATTCCTGCTCTCAGTGACGTGGGAGGGGAGGGAAGCACCACTGTGAGTGCATACAATTGCTCAGCATTTATAGAGGCATTGAGCTGAGGTGTTTCTCCTCCACCTATTGCTGCAGCAAAGCTGTTTGCTTCTGGGTTTGTGGCTGGGTGAAACAGCTGCAGCAGGGCTATGTGCATCCTTGCAGCTCCATTTTGCAAATGCTCCAGCTGCTTGCAGCTCGGCTCCTCTCACTCACAGCACTCCGCCTTCAAACCCCATGCACTGCTTTACTGCTGACATTTCACTGATCGCAGGCCGGCTTCTGCTTTATCTGGCAGCAAAGCCACTGAGCTCAGTCTGTCACATGACAGCAGTTTTCACGGCAGCAGAAGGAGATGCCACAGCCTCAGCATCGCTTGCTGTGGGAGGAGGAGCCCAGACACCAGGCTTTTGCTGTGTTACAGCTATTGTCTGCACTACAGCACGAGCAACACGAAACATCTGTGGGCTGGTGACAGTTTGTACAAATCGCCTGGTTTGATGTTTGGGTTTTTTAAAATCAGCTTGGCTCAGCTCTTTCTGAAGTATGTTCATATTTTCAAGTGTTCCCCATGATAAGGGGCCAGCAGAGCCAAGCAGGGGTGTGAACCAACATGCAGTGACCCACACAATGTGTATGAAGCTACTGGGGGGCCTGAATTCTGCATCACTGCCCTGCACAACTGCCGGGGAAGTCAAATCCCTTGGGTTAGTAAATCATTTACCTCTATCTTCAGATCAAAATGATCCAAATGTTAGATTTGAAAGAACAACTGCAAAGAAATTTAAACTATCCCTTTTTTCATTTACCTACTGCGCTCAGAGCTACACATATTTAAAATCACTACATAAAACAAAATTCAAATACATTTTTTACATCCTCAGTCTTCTAGAACATCTGAAAATCGCAGCAACAGAAGGAATAAAACTGGCATGAAATGATATAAAAAATAAATATTATTTGATCCTAATGCAGCATGCCATAGCACAATGCAGCACAAGCTGTAGAAAACACACCTCTCTGCAGTACCAATACACATTGTACTGCGCTTGCATGCACCTCTCAGAGAAAACCACACCTACAGTACAAGATGGAGGTTGGGGAAGGAAAAAGCATGACAGAATCTGACATTATGTATTCTAACTACACAAAAAGAGTCAAAGAGAGTTCAGGAGTAGTGTTTTAATCAAATGCCAGCATCCGTCCGGACTGCAATCCTGATATATTCTATTCTATTTTTGTTTTTCTTTCAAGAATAGAATGTCTATCTATTACACAACCAACTCTAAATCAAGAAATAATGTCTTTTTAATCATTTACAGTTTGCTCTACAATTTAACTACAATGAAATTCACGTGATGTACTCAGCAAATAGCTCTGAGTACTGCTTTGTGCTTAGATTTGGAGTTTCACGATTGCTGCAATGCAGCCATTGCCAACTGCAAAGGTTTTGCAACACTTTTAGCCCCAGTATTTCCAGGCCTAAAGGAGAAGAAAACACTCTGTAGTGATTTCATCCTTCGCACAACTCCAAGGACTTACTAGAATATACCACTGTCCTCAGATCTCCACAGCAACAAAGGGTGTATTCTCTAAAATTCGGAATAGTGAAGGGCCCTGAAGATGACAAATGATTTTATGCTAAACAGCAGTTAAAGAACAGTTCAAATTCTGAATTCACCTGTATTTTCAGTTCTCTGCCCATAAGTATGTGGTTTAAAAGACACATAACATAACATAACATAACATAACATAACATAACATAACAGACATAAGAAGGCAGTGGGCTATGTTATCTCACACACTGCCAGGGCATTCATCTTTACTTTTCAGCATTTGAAAGGTAGAATCCATTATTACTAAGTCTTTAAAAGGACCACTGGGAGCCAAAGAAAAAAAAAAAAAAAAAAAAGACACAGCATCCCTATTTTAAAGTTCAAAAGCCCAGGATGATGCTTGTGTTCTCCTTGGCTATGAATATTTGTAAGGGAGCAGTGCCCCAAAAGCAAAACTCTCACTGGCAGACCATGGAGGGAGAGTCCTTCCGTGCTTCTTTGCATTTCTAATTTCCCATAGCAAATGAGAGATTTACATTATATTTCCTTTTTAGATATCCTTGGTTGCCTATCTATGTTCAGAGCCAGTTAGACTGGGAAACCATTGCAATACAATATGGTTCAGTTACCTTGGGTTTTGCAAATACTTACAAATAAGGAACATTTTTAACTTAATGCCAAAGGAAGAAAGATATCCTTCCCACAAGGAATGCTTGCTTAAAATCCTTTCATAAGGATCAAAGCGCTATAAATGGGATTTCATGAGTGCTTTCTGCTTATAGAATATGTGCTTTTAATCAGTACGATTCCACCCTTTCTTTTGAATTTTATGTCTAGGTTGCACTCCATAGGCAGTAACTTTTAGCTGTAGTGATCCCTGAATTGACTGGGGGAATCACTTGTAAATATCATACCCTTAAGGTATCACATCTGCTACATTACTAAAGGAGAATCCTGCTTTTAAGGCCCTTTTCTTAACAAATGTACTCCAGTATATGGAAATTCATTTAGAAAGGATTATGGTGATTGTAGTAATGTTGTATCTTGGTCTGTAGCCAACGTACTCATTCATCTTTATTCATTTAAAAGATCTGATGTTCCTTTGTTTCCCCTTTGGAGACCTTGCTTTTTATTCATCTAGCAATTCTCATCCTTAATCACTCAGTCTAAAAGGGCTACTCCTACAGCTACAAACTCCACAGGGATTTCTTCACTGTAAATGTCATCTTCGCTTTGCTTTTGGAGCAGAAGCACAACAACATCTCACTGATGGCAATCTTCATTGGCATCAGCAGGAGTTTCACCTAAATATGGGCTGCAGGGTTAAACTTATCACACTGTGTGTTGTAAAACCCAGCTCTCAGGTTACACACTGGTTACGTCAGTTAGAGCTGATCTCAAAATCCCAGCAAGCCAGACATGGGCAAGGCTGAACTTGGGTATAAATAACAACAATTCAGCAGTTTCCTGCCACATGCCACTGAACTAAAGAGCAGCTTTATCTGTGTTTTAGTCAGAAACCTGCATCAGGTTACCTGGGCATATCAGCCTTGGCACCAGTTAGAGGCACTACAAGTAGATGACAGCTGGCTGAGACCATAAGGAACCCCTTCTCTGGCAGAGGATGTGGATGCAAGAGAGACAGAACAGGAGAATATATCTTGACTAGCTCAATGCAGTGGGTGCACATGCGTGTTGTTTGCATGTAGATGTGTAAGTCATAGCAGGTCACAGTGCCTGCTGCTCCACCAACAGTCCTTCCACAGCTTCTTCTGAGCCTTGTGCAAGGTGGACTAGGATCACCATCTTTGTTGCGCCCTCACTACTACACTTAGGAGATCATAGTGTAGATTTTACTGCTAACAGTGGGGACATTTATAATTCAGCAGGAACATAAGCAAGAACTGGACATGTACTACAAGTTGAAATTTCATCTGATTATAAGGACAGTAAAAGACAAGGAAAAGTAATTCCAAAGCAAATCTATCCCAAGATACAAGGCTGCCATTTCTACATGCATAAAGATTAGAAAACTACAAATTATTTTGCTGCTGAACTCCTTTATGCTGATTGTACAGAAAATGAGGCTTCTCCTTTCTACTGCACCAATAAACTTCCAATGGAAGAAGCAGAGAACAGGACCCTCATGTCAGGGAAGTGGCTTACTGCCAGTGGTGGCTCTCAGCAACTGTGACTTCCTCAACAACCATTTTCAACATTACTTGTCTTCCCAGACAGCAACTGTTCTCCTTCCAACACCCAAACCCCAGGGCAGTTCCAACACCGACAACCCTGATGGGCACAGAGGATGCTGGCTGACAAACTGGCAGTGGCACTTCTAGGAACCACCACCCCAGCCCACATTTTCTATCCCTCTGCCAAAGATTTTAACCTCCAGAGAAGGAGATGGAAAGATAGGTCACCAAAAGACCTACTGTGAATGTAATTGAAGGCAGATGGAAGTGATTGAAGCAGATGGAAGTGACTGAAACAAGGGTTTACTCTTCTGGAGAAAAAAAAGGAAAGAACAAGACATCACAAAGTCATAGAAATGGTGGTTTCAGATTGGTTTTTACCAGTCAGCAAAAGCATCCCTGGAGCTGCCAAATTCAAGCCCAGAACAACAGGCAACAAGAATTCACAAATGTTCATGGCAGACAGGCAAACTGAGAGTAGCCAAGCCTATTAAAAAGCTACTGATAGAAAATAGATGTATATAATATTACAGAGTAAGAGAGGATCAGAGAGAAATCCCATACCCAGGTGATTTAAAGCAGTACAAAAAAAAGTGCTGCCCAAATCAGTCTAAATCTTGCACCAATAACAGGATAACAATGTGGGAAATGTTCCCAATGCCCAGCAGTCAGCAGCTTTTCAAACCCTTTTGGCAAGTCACACATCCATCTGTATTTCCACGTAGAAGTGGGTGGGAAAAAAAGGGGAGATGTGGAACAGACCCACATCCAGACCAGGGCTTAAGACTCAAAATATTCTGCTGTCTTCAACTGAATCCTACTTCCTTCTCATCTCTCTCCATGTCAATCAATCCAAATGAGTACAACTAAAATTAATCTCTGTGCCCACTCCTCTGAATTTCTCCACCCTCTCTTCACTCTTCTGCATCTGCTACTTCTTCTCATCTCATACCAGTTCTTCTCTTTCCTTCCTAAGTGTGGTGAGATCCTTCCCTTGCAAAACCTCGCTTGTGAGCTGTCCCCCACATCATACAGTCCATCAGCTCAAGGCCAGCAGCTCCTTCCCCCTTGGAAGTACCAACTCTCAGACCCCTCCCAGGAACGCTACTTCGTCCCCAGGGGTTTCAGACACCCTTTGCTTCTCCCACGTGTTCCCATACACTGGCTATGTTGACTGCTCTTCTCCATTTGCTCCGTGGAGTTGCCTTCACACCTCCTCCTCACTGAGCTCACGCTGATTCTGTTTTAACGGTTGCAGTTGCTACTGGAACAAGTCCTGCTACAGACATCTTACAAGCCATATGCTTTTTTACTTAGAATGCTGAGTTCATCTGGGCTGAGAACTTGCTTGAAACACTAACAAAACACACAAGCCAAAATGATTTGCAATGGCTATTTCAGTGTCACCATCCCCATTGATTCCATGCAGCATCCTGCACAGGAGGAGAACAATGGTGACGTTACAGCAAGAGGCAGGGGGATGCACCCTGGAAAATCTGCTCTGAGAGCACAACCCAAGCACAAAAGATTGCCACTTCATGCAGAAAAACACCTCAGCAATGGCTGTGCTGGATGACTGTGCTGCACGTAAGGACAAATGCACTCCTGCAGATGCACCCATGGTCACCACGCATTACAGATCCTTGTCCCCTCCTCATCCAACACTCCTGAGCCAGGGCAGTGAGACCCTCTAGAACTCAGCACCCTGCTGAGGGCATCACCAAAGCACTCACTAGTTCAGCATATCTCTATTTTACATCACTCCAGCACCTCTATGGGGCCTCAAAGACTGAGCTCCTCACAGCAGCTACAGTGTCTCCAGTCCAACAACTGCATGGGAGCATTGTATGGGATATAAAGGGAGAGCCCTGAACAGTGATGAAACCATCCCCTGCTTCCTCCTGCATGAAGATTCCAGTGCTGCAGACTTGACCCTCAGCAAACTCCCAGAGTGGTCTTGCCAAATCCTGACTGCAGGGTGGGCATGGGGCTGGCCTGGTGTGGGATGCTATGGGATGGCTCCCATCCCCATACAGATTTGCCACAGGAATTAAGCACAGTAACAAATGACATTTTTTGCATGATTTCAATATTGCTGTTGTTGTTGCATAACTTTACAATGCTGTCACATTTCCTCAGAGCCCAGAAGGTTTGAACCTGCAATGCATTTCCTCAGTGCAGGATGAGGAATGTGGAATAGGGATATGCACAGTTAGAGCTGGTGGATGCTTCAGGGGCAGGAGGTGTGTGTGAGGTGTAACTGAGAGTGCTGATTTGCTTATGCTGGAGAGGAGATGGCCTAGAAGTGCAAAAGATGGAAATAAACAAAGGCAGTTGATGCCCAATACTTGCCAATTTCCCTGATGTTAATTTATGCTTTTGATTTGGTTATAAAACTCAACACTAGCATTAATGAATATTCATTTGTAGAAGCTTTCATGCATCCCATTTCAAAGGGAAAGGGCCTTGGGCTTTCATTTTTCCCAGCACTCCCCTCACATAGAAAGAAATTTGAGGAAGTGAAGGAACAGTTCACTGGATGAACTGTTGATCCCAAGCAAGCACTTGTAATTCCTCTGCAGTCTTCTACTCTGAACTGGAGAGCACTTCAAGCAGCCACAGGTGGGCACCTGCTGCACACCAGGGCTGAGCCCCACACAGAGCAGCCAGCACCCACCCAGCAGGCATGAGGGGCTCCCAGTGCAAGGGAAGCAGCAGTTGGGCAGCCAGCATGGGTCACACCTATTCTCAGAACTGAAGCACGAGGAGCTGTCCCCCATTGAGCCCACACAGCAGCCATGCTCTCATCCTGACTGGTGTCCATTGGTAGGGGAGAACTGCAGCTGTTGCACCCATTGGTACCACTCAGCCCTGCTTTCAGAAAAGGGCTGTTCCCTTCATGTCCAAATATTTGAGCTAAAGGATTTTTTTTCCAATTACAAGAGATAAAGGTCCTCAGGTGCTCACAGCCACATCACATTGGCTTGAGTGATGCCTTCAGAGTACATTTTGCCTTCTCCCAAAGCGAGAAGCCCTCCTGAAAGCCACCCCCCCCCCCCGGTCCTGAACAGCAGCGTTGGCTCTGTAGCCACCACACCCACCCACAGCCCAATCCCTGGCTCCAGAAGCTCTCACTCAGCGCCCCAACCCCTTCTCCATCACCCCCACCCCGACTCCTGAGAGCAAAGCAGGGCCCAGCTCAGGGATAGACCCCACATCATCTCTGCATGGCCCCACTAGGGAGAGATCGCCCACAGAAGCCCCCTCCCCGCCAGCTCCGCCTCGCCTTTATAGGTCTATGGGGAACAATATATTGAATAAAGGACCCAGATCCTTTCTTTCTGCCGTGGAAAGAGCTCTTCCATTGTGGTCCCGCTGGATGCACATAGGAGGAGGATGGTGACGATTAACCCTTTGACTCCTGATCTCGACACGCCTGATGCATTCCCAGCGCGGAGGTGTGGGCGCTGGCATCATGGCGCTCTCATTTTCCACGCTCCCCCCCACCCCCCGCCCCTCCGCACCCCCGGCCCAGCCCGGCCCCCGCCCCTGCCCGCTGCCGGGGGCACGTCGTGCTGCAGCGTCCCCTCCCTCTTTTGTTCTGCCGAGCCCGGCGGCCCCCCGACCCCAAACCACCGCCGTCGGGCCCGAGCTATAAGGCGAGGTACGGGGAAAAATTAATAGCGAAATCGCCCGCCATCAAACCAGACGGATGCGGTACAGTAACGAAATCAAATGAATGAAACGAAAACGAACCCAGCGCAGAGCTGTGGAAGGAGGCAGTGGCCCCGCAGCCGGCAACCCCCGAGCCCCGCTCCCCGCCGCCCCCTGCGGACTCTGCGCGGCCGCTGAGCGCCGTTCCCTGCCCGCTAACAAAGGCGCTGGTACACCGCCGGGCTGCGCTTACCGTGATGTGGGGGATGCTCTTCTTGCCCTGGTACGACATGTCGGCTCCCGCCCGGAACGCTCCCCAAACAGCGAGAGAAAAATAACGGTGGGGATAACGGGAATAAGGATAATTCGGATGCTGGGGCGGGGCGGGGGGACCCGGCGGAGCTGTGTAATGGAGGCAAAGTTTCCTCGCCCGGAGGAAGGGGAGCGCCAGGCGGAGCCGGCACCTTTTTTTCCAGCTGCAATAAAACAGGGACGCGGCTCCCGGGGGGGTCAGCGGGCGCTGCCTCTCCCGGCGGCAGCAGCGCCCTCCCGGCTGCAGGTCGGAGCGGGATTCGCTCGGCTCAACCCAGGAAGCGGTTCCTTCCCTCCTGTCCCCCACCCCTACATCCCCCTTCCTCGGCCCCCCTTTCCCTGCCCATCAACCCAGCCACTCCCTCCCACACCGGCGCTGGCAAACGCCGCCCACGGCCCCGGCCCCGCCGCCGCCCTATCGCGGGCTGCGGGCACAGCGGGGCTCCCGTGCGTCGGGAGTGCGGGGTGGGATCCGGGGAGGGTGAAAGGCACCGCGGAGCTGCCTCCGAGTTAATCCCCGCCGTGCAAACGAGGGGAGGACACTGCGCACACGGCGCTGCGACACGCACACAGGCACGTGGCATCTCCCAGCCAGGTCGCTTCCCCTACGCATCCCCTCTCCAGATCATCCCTGCTCAGCGCTCCAGAGACTACACAGGGTCCGCTGTGCTGCCAGCTTATCCTCGCCCCCACAGCCTTAGAACTTTGGGGACCTGCCAGAGCAACACGCGATGTGCTCCGAGACATCGCGGGTGTCCCAAGCGATGGGGGATGGTCATGGTGCGCCCTCCCCGCTGCTCCGACACAGGGGTGCGGGTGGGGTGGGAAACACCGCAGTGCAGCTCTGCACAGACACCAAGGTCGCCGCAGTGTGCGGGGTGGGCGCGGAGCCGTGTCCCCTCCGGGCTGCCGAGCACCGGGTAGATCGGACCCCTATTCACGCGAGGAGCGGAGCTCCCAGCCCGGCCGCAGGCGGGTGGCCGCGAGCGGTGCCAAGCGGCGGTGCGGAGACACGGCTGAAGGCCGCGGTTCTTCCTAAAGGGAAATCAGTGACAGCCCCGGAGCCGGCCTGGCTCTGCCTCCGGCTCAGTTGCTACGATCGGAATAGATGGAGGCGCAGCTCCCCCGCCCTCGCCTCACTTTTTCCTTAAGTCTACAAAACGAACCCAGGTGGTGAGCCCTCTCCATCCTGCCCACAGCTGCCGCCCCCCTCGCCACCCCACCCGGGGCACAGTGAGGGCATCGGAGGCTCCGGAGGAAGCAATCCCACGCGTGGCGGGGCCAGGTCGCTCCGTCCCGGGCGGGGAGGGCGACAGGGGCGACCTTGCGGCTCCGCCCCCGCCCGGCCGGCATTCTACCGGCACGAAGGAAAAAACTCATCGCCATCACTTACAAAGGAAAAACGATTTCTTTCGCGTCCCCCCGCAAAACACCCCCAGGAAGCTCACGAGTGAGACAGTACCCAGGCCGGGCGGGCCGTTCCCACAGCATCCCCGTGCCAGGACGGGAGGGCAGAGCCTCCTCGACCTCCCGAAAACATTCCATATCCCGTCCCCCGTGTCCCCGCTCACCTGCCCATTGTCGGGACCCTGCAGCAGCTCCTTCCCCAGCGGGAAGCGGATCTCCACGCCCGGAGTCTTGTCCTCCCGTTCCCCTGGGGAGCTGATGACGGAGCCCGACACCTCGCTGATGTCGCTGGCGGTCTCGCTGTAGTTGTCCCCCCCGTCCAGCATATCGTGCCGGCTGCCGCTCCGCGGGGTGCGCGATCCCTTCTTCCCCACGCTGTAGGCGTCGAAGTCGATGGTTTTGTTCTCGTAGGCCCCCTCCACCGAGGCGAACATCCCCCCGTATTTCTGCCGCGGTGTCTGCGCCGTGGTCCCCGGCCGGGCCAGATACACAGGCAGGTCGTCTTCTTTATTCCAGTTCCTCTTTCTCTCGGCCATTCTTGCCGCGCGGGTCTCTCCCTCGCTCGCTCTCTGCTACCCCACTTCTCTGCACCTTCTGCTACCGGGATAGGCTGCCCGTGACCATAAAAATGAATGGACGGCTGCGGCGGCGCGGGGTTGGCTGCCGGGATGCTGCCCTTAGGGAGATGCAGGCGGCGGGCTCCCCTCCGCCATCCGCCCCCAGCAGAAAAAGAAAAAAAAAAAAAAAGATTATGAAAAAGCGAGAGGACGAAATAAATCCAAGCGGGATTTAGAAATAGCCGTGTTAGTAAAGAGCACGTGAAAATAAAGTACAAAGAGAGCAGAGGAGAGGGTGGCAGAGGCAGGTGATTGGAAAGTCCCTGACGAATCGGAAGCGCAGCAGCAATTCCCAGAGCAAGGACCGCAGTGCACACGCTCCCCCGGTATAAAGAATGAGCCGGGGGGCGGGAGGGGAGAGGAGGAGGGAGCGCGCCGCATGCACACCCAGCCACGGCCGGGACCGGGCGGGCTCCAGTCACCTGCTGCTACGTGGCTTCGGGGGGGAGAGAAAAAAAAGCAAAAAAAAAGCCCTCACTCCCCCCAGTCCCCCGAGCGAGCCGGGGGGAGTTTCTCCCACTTCGCACACTCGCACTCCCCGCCTCCTTCCCTCCCTTCCTTCCTTCCTCCCGGGGCGGGGCAGGGGGTGCCGCTGCCGTCTCCGTGCCGCAGCAGCTGGTGCTGGGGGTGTGGGGGGAGGGGGAGGGCGGCCCCGCTCCGCCCCGCAGCCCCCGACCGCTGCGCGATCCCGCGGCGCGGAGGCGGCAGCGCTGACACGGAAGTGATCGCGGTGGGAGCTGCCCGCGGATCCGCCCCGCGCAGCCCCCGCAGCCCGGCGCGCCCCGCGGAGCTGTCCCTTCAGCACCGCGCAGCCCGCGCCGGCTGAAGGCTGCGCTGCGGGAGGCGACCGACGGGACCCGACTGCAGCGCTTCGTTCTGTCGGCACGGTGCCAGCTAACAACCCCCGATTCTCTATTATTATTACTGTTTAAAGCGGGAGGATTTGAGAATGCTTTCTTCTCTGCCCACTTCAGAAAGTGCGGCTCTACACCTCTACCTGTCTTACAAAACGGGGGTCGTCCGCTAAGAGCACAAAACCTTGGATACTCATCTCCCACCCACATAGCCGACCTCAGACAATCCTGTTGTGCCTTGAGTGCACCAGCAGTTACATAAGGATCGCACTCTATTGCTCTGAAATATTAGAACAAATTGCTCTGACACTGATTAAATGACTAAGCAAATTCAAAGCACTGGATCAATCACAAGACCTGCTTACAGCTCATGTACAGTGTGGTTATGCCATCTGAACACAAAGCCCAGCCACACAATGCTATCTCTGAGCCACAGGCACACCTGATTGTCCCAGCAGAAGAAGAATTGCAAGTTGTAGATTGATTAGAAGAAGCAGGAGATTAAAGGCAGAAGTCCCTTGGAATTCACAGGATCACAGGATATCACAGGATATCCTGAGTTGGAAAGGACACACAAGGATCATCCAACAGCATCACCCAAACCCTATGACTGAAAGCATTGTCCAAACACATCGGCAGCATGGGCCCTGGGCAGCCCGTTCCATGCTCACTGCTGTCTGGTGCAGATCCTTTCCCTAACCCCAGCTGCCCCTACCCTGACACAGCTCCATGCTGTTCCCTTGGGCCCTGTTGCTTGTCACAGAAAGCAGAGCTCAGCGCTGCCCCACCACTCCCTGTGAGGAGCTGCAGCTGCCATGAAGCCTCCTTTCAGCTCCTCTGCTCTGGGCTGAGTAAACCAGGGGCCGCAGCTGTTCTTCATAGCCTTTACCATCTTTGTAGCCCTCCTTTGGATGCTCTATATAGCAGATGTAGACTGACATAGACAGCTACAGGCAGATAAAAAAAAAACTTAATGCTTTCCATAGTGTAAACACATCAACAGGACAAAGTCTTACTCAGTTATACCACTGTAAAATCGTTCATTACACGGGCTTTATAATACTCATATTTCCACTGACATAGCTAAGAGCAGCATTTGGCCCAGAACATCTTCATTCAGAAGCAGCATCCGTTACGTTTAATAGCTTTCCCCAGTGGATAACTGGAAACGTGCAAATACTGAATAGTGACAGTGTCACAAACTTTATTCCAAGCCATTCCTTAAGAAAAGTGTGGATTTGGGGAAATATAAAAATAAAAACAACAGTCAGAATCAAATTGTTTTTCCAATGTTAGCAGCCACTTGAAAAGCCATGAGGTAAAAAGTAAACTTAATCTTTTTGAAAGGGGTTAAAATTGGATTTTTTAGTCAGACTCCCTGACTTTTCCAATTCCTAGTTTTACTGCACAACACTTGAGCTCAATTGCTAGCTAACAGGCTAAATATTAATGCTTTATTATTATTCATGTCATAATCCAGCTAATATATTTTAAACAGCTCCCTAAACTCAAAGCACGTCATAAATGTAACCAAGGAACCAGTTTATGAACTACTGCTGGTCTCAGGCTGAAGATGCATTAAATACTGCACCATCCAAATGGCTGCTGTCATCCCAACATGCATCATCAAAGTATACCAGCTTTCTCATCAACAACTACCAATGGACCAAAGCCATGTAAAAAGCTGTTATGCAACATACCTGAGCACTGCTCTAACAAGTCAAAGAGAAACATCTTCCTTTTCTGCATTTCCTATAACAGTAGTAACTCCTGTCTCAAATGCCATGGAAAACTGTGCTGTCTGCATGAGTGGAATTAGAGAATTAGTCAAAGGTTCACTGATCCCTGGTTATTAACACACTGATTTAAGTAATTGCTGCATCACCACTGGCATTCCTAAACACATATTCCTATGCAGGATTTCATAGCTAACTCAGTAAAACGGGCTACCACATTAATGTAGGTGGTACATTCAGGAAGACATGAAGGTCACACATCACCCTAAATACTGGAAAAAATACTCATTTCGTAAGACTTTTCTTTCCAATCAAAAGACGAATTTTGAACCTCAGTAAAATATATTCTTGATGGTCCCACAGTAGGTCCAGTATGTTGTACGTGATGCATTAGTTTGCTCAACGATTCAGAGTTAAAGAGCATCTTTTGTTTCATGCTCACAAAGTCAAGACGGACTCTCTGTTTACGTGGTTTCTAGGTGGTAACATTGTTCAGGTTCCTAGTACTGCCCAGTTTTTTGAAACAACAAAGAAAAAGGTTTTTTTTTTGTTTAGTATCAAGCTAGAACATTCATCTTAATGCGTAAGGAGACTGAAAGACTCAAAGAACACATCAAATGAACATTTCAGAAAACTGTAAAACTTTCAAGTTAAGAACAAACATAAAATCATATGTCTTTGTTCGTTTTTGCATTTTCTTTCATAATACAGACCTTTGCTTACTACCCGTGCTCTAAGTGAACAGATGCATGCTGTTCTGTTCACTAAGAGATGAAAATTGTTGTTTCAGCTGCTCCAGAAGACCCAGTTACAGCCCGATGCCGTCACCTCACGAATTTACCTAAAAATACATACGCAGCTTTGGAGAACTACGTAGTTTTGGAATATTCTGCAGACACTGTGTTTCGTCTCATCTTGGCATAACTTGGTGAAAACAGGACAGAGCTTAATTGAAATTGCACCCTCTTCCTATAGGACCTTTAAGCTTTATACTGACATAACACTAGTGACAAATTATATTCCAAACAGGCTAGATGAGAGAAAACCTAGAGACGTGCTTGCTTCCCTCAACAAAAACTTTCAACAAAATTCCAATGAAAAATATGTGATTTTACCAACCTGCCAATGGTAGCTGGAACTCTTCTTTCAACAGTATGAATGCCGAGAGCTGGAAAATGGCTTCTCAAATACAGGAGCTCAGAGAACATGCAATGTACATTTTCCACCTGCTTTTGCTTTTTTGCTTTGCATATTTTACAGCACAATCATCAGACAAAAAAAAAAAAAAAAAAAAAGCATGAGTAGTGAGAGTGAAAGAGATCTGAGATTTCTTTCTTCCAGAGGATAAAGCTGAATCACTGAGATTCCTTCTGTGCTCTACACAACTACTGGATTTCTGGCTGTTGTACCCTTCTCCTGTCCCCAGTTCCTGTCCTATACATTGGAAATTTGCACAGCCCCTTGATATGTCAGAACTGGACCCAAAATTCCACAAGCCAGTAAAGTCTGATGTTTCCTACTTCCTGAGAAACTACAATAAAAAGACAGCCAGTACTGTTCGATTAACTCATGCTAATTCTGCAAAGTCATCAGAAGCTGAATGACAGCTTTTCTACGAAGAGGAACAAGAACTAAAGACTGAGCAGTATCTTTATCCTGGTAGCCGATCAAATAGCCAATAGTTGATGACCCTTCCTCAAAATGGAAACTTTCTTGGTTGCTATGAAGGGATACAGTTGTGTTTACAACTATATTTAAAAGCTCCACCACCATTTTGGAGTTAAAAATAATTAAAATTATAAAGTTTTTAATTTAAAATATGAATACATTTAATATACAAAATTGTACAAATTATACATTTAACTAACATAGAAAAATACATCTTGTTAACAAGATAAAATGTCAACATATCTTACATAATTTGTGAGAGTTACAAATCTGTGATAATCATCAAGTAGACTTTGTGACTTCATTACAATTCTGTATTCACCCTAGTTACATTGAAAATTAATACATATGTACAATTCACATCCATGATAAATGCCTTAAAGTGGAAATCTTTATTGAAAAGTTATCCATGAACAAATCAAAATCAAGAGTGGTCTCTGTCTTGTTACTGAAACTTCTTGGTTAGCTTCTCCACTTTGACACCCAATTACAGGGTAATCATGGGTCAGAGTTTAAAATTTTTGCATTTATTTACAACCCTTTCCCTCCAAAAACATCTAGCTGGTACATCTGTTTAATAAGCATCAAACCATAAACCCCAGCCTTTTTGTGAATTCTTTGGCACCTCTTGAAAAGGACCCCAACTTGCATCCCCAATGATTCATGTTAACTACAACACTAGTGGCTGTGCAGAAGAGCTGAATAGCTGCACAGCAGTAGAGCTCAAAATACATCTGCATACATTATTTATCCCAGATTTCTCATTAATGCCCAGGAGGTGGGGAAATATCTTTGTTTCAGTCAGTGTGAGTAGAGAGTTTTTACTCCTTATTTAATGTACATGTTTTCTCTCTCCAAATTCCAAACAAAAGACAGAAACCTAATCTATAAACAAGCCATAAAAATCTGTTCCATGCTGCATCTTGTCTTATATACTGTGAGCTGTGTAATAATATTTTCTAACTATTCACATATTTTTTAAAACTTGTTTGTCATCACAGGGAGAGAAATAGACAACCACTCCTCTGAGTTTCATATCCACTTTTTTTTTTCTTTTTTACTTTTTTTCTTTTGGTAGCTCTGTGCCAACAAACTATAAAATTCCCTCCCCATCTCCAAGCCAAACGCTGATCAACTTCTCCTAAGATCTGCTTAGGAACACTGGTGAGAAAATGAACAACCTCTCAAAGACTTTTTGCACAGGAGTGGTTTTAACCAGTGAACTACTTTTTCCCTCATTTAAAAAAAGACACAACCACTATTCTGAGAGCAGAGAAATGCAGATATTCAGCATCCATTAGTTCACACTGCACAGTACCCTCTCACGTTGGAATTTATATTTGCATATTCATATTCCAATAACAAGAGTCTCTTACAGACAAAAATAACATTGAACAGAGATTTATACCACTGATCCCAATGACTCCAAATCAAAGAAGGTCTTCACAACTACTCATCTCTCTTCCCCCCCCCTACGTATTTAGAAAATGTTAAACAGAGCTGTATTATATTGCTGTATACCTATCAGATTTGAGCATTTCTTAAGCCAAGTAGATTGCATGAAATCTTGGTCCCAGGGAGACCAATGGAGATTTGTGGTACGAGTATCTCATCCAGTACATTTAAACTTACTCTTCTTTTCTAATTCTATCTCCAACTTGCAATTATCCTTGTTAGCAAATAATGGTTTAGGCATGGAAGACAGTGATAAAACTTAAGTCAGCTATATTTTTAATTCACACCCTACATAATAAACAGTATACTTTCTTTTCTAACAGTTTTGTGGGGACAAAAATTCCTTTCCATAATCCTATTGCTACTGATTTCTAATGCAAATATGTTTGGAGCCAAAGGCACAATACATTTTAAAGGAACTCTGCTGAAGCAGGAAAGAGGTTTGAACAAATTTCCGTAATCCTAAGGTCTGTTTCCCCTCTGCCTCCTTAAGGCACTAAAGGATTTCCAAAGGATTAGTAGCAAAACCCAGCATGTACATCTCCCTCCCTCCACCCACAACCATAGAAAATCGAAATACTAAAATCCTTCCTCTGCAAGTTAGAAATACAGGTCAAGGTTTACACTTTTTAAAAGCCCACAAGGTTAAACATCATCCATACCTTACTATGGAGGTTTAACTTGAGAACCCTCCGGTGTATGTGAAATATTTCCCAGCAATTGCATTATTCTGAATGTAATGTGATTATTGTGCAGGAGTCAATCATGGTACTTCCAAGCATATGCCATCCATAGTAGTACGAAGAATAGAATTCAGGCTTTAAAGATTGCACAAGGAGCTTTGGAAATACATTAAGCTATATTTTCAGTATCTTGTGATGCTCTATACATTATAGCATATGGAAATAAGTGAACTGTCAAAGAAATCATCATGTAACGCAGCCCACTTTGTCTATTTAGGGCGACAAAAGAAGGTTATTTTTACTTAGAATTTAGCAGCACCTCAATTCTGACTGAGGAATTTGGTCAAAGCGATATTGTGCATATAAAGCAATCAGAACAAAGTACCTCATTTTGCATTCTGAGGAAGTTTAACACAAAACAATGACGTACGTAAGGCAGTGCCCAGCCTGTTTGCCATAGACAGCACATCTAACAAGTTAACTTCTGCTTAGCAAAAGAAAACTGAACAGACTCTGTAGCAGTCAGACAACACTTTTCACCGTAAGGTATCCAAAAAATAATAGCCAGGATCTCTGTTTCAGTTGATAATCTCACATTTAAAAATTTTCTGTTAGCGATTTAAGGTAAGACTGGAATTTTAGTTCCTGATCCTCAGCCACATGGTCTATCAATTCAATTAATAAACACGGTCTTCTTATATTGGTCTGATGGTTTTCATACTAGGCTGTGGCAGAATTGAAAGAAAATCATGGTACAAACCACAAAGAATGAAGCGTGCTTTATATATCTTATGCTAATCATTTTGAAATGAAATCTGATAATAGAAAGCCTAAGATGATACAAAATGGACAGGTTCATTATCAACATTTATAATTCATGGTGGGAGATTATGCATAAATGCTAGGAAAGAAGCATGATGTTTTAGTTCAACAATTAATTCAATAGCAAGTAGTAGGTTTTAATTGCCTGAGTGCTGTGAAAATGATGCACGTTTTCTGGTGGATAGTATGCAAAGGGAGAGAAACCTACGCATACGTCATTGCTTCATTTTAAAAACTTGTAGTTAAACTTCAAGTGTTAACATGCCAACGTGCCATCTTGTTACTAGTCATAAGATGGAAATACACATTACATTAATCTGATTTTGGATTCCACTGTTTTTTTTTATCCTTCTGCCTCCTTTCAAAGAATATCTGTTATTACTGGGAGACTGAGCTTTGTAAAGATCAGCACATTCTAGCAGCAAACTCAAGAAGAAAAAAAAAAAGAAACACAAAAAACAGCTGTCAACACTGAAAGTCCATTACGGTGACAGGGACGGTTTGGGAGATCAGGATCTATGGCTGTTTCCACTCGGACAACGTGAGTTGCCACAGACTTCAGCAGCGCTGTGCAAGCTTGTAGTTAAAGAAGGAATGTACATATCTATATGACCACTTATGACCACTTAAGCACAAGTCCTGTGTCAGTGTTCATGTCTGCCTGCCTTCACAAATAGATACTTAGTTATGAATAGCAGGAGATATGAGTGCATAAAATATACTGTAGTTGCAAAATATTTTTGCATAACGTGTAATATTATCAACCAATGGGTGCAGAAACACCTACTTCAGAAAAAGAATGCATGTATGTGAATACCTTATCTGAAAGTTAAATTCAATGTGGCCTATTCATGTGGTTGAATACCAATCAATCTAGAGCATTAGGACACAGTGCTTTGAAGTTCCAAATGCTTCTCTTGTGTCCATGAAGTGCATCCTCAATTCATACATTGTAAAAATGTAGTTCTATCTCATTTCCTGGACAATTTGTACCTTCATCTAACATGTCCTCAGAAATACTGAACATCCTAACTTAAACCAAAGCCTTTTTCTGGAATGCTCAACGCCATAAGAGGCTGCAGGCATTACATGCCCACATCAGCAGATCTATGAAGACTGAGGTATGTGCTTAGTATGATAATTTCTTAAAATGGGACTTTCGAGATCTTAAGAAAACAAAACAACAAAAAAACAAACCACATATCAGACTGGCTCTCATGGTCAAGTTCCACTACAGGATGTGGCTAAAACACAGTAGATGGTAAGTCAATGCAGCTTCTCAATTTTTTCCCGTAATGAAGCAGTTGTGGTAACCTCCACGTCAAAACACCTTTCATCATTCCTTCAGAGCAGTAATTGTGTCTTTGTAACCAAAAGTTTACTCCCTGGATAAGTGAAAGGAGAAAACACAGAGAGAAAAGCATAAGATTAGAATCTGGATTTCCACAATTTAAAGCATTGTTCATTACTTGTTCAAGGACAAAATAAAGCATTTGGAAAGTAGAGTGCTTTGTGTGCTTCCATGCATACATAACACAATTGCAGCATTAACAGAACACATTGTGGGAATTGAATTGTTCTAAACACATTGAGATGTTTTCCCACTATTAACTTTTATTATGAAAGTCACATCTTGTACTTCTCCTTTTTGCTGCTCCTTCTTGTAAACAAGTTCCACTCATCCATTTATCAATATGAGAACGAACACTTCCTACCCTCTTCCCAAAACCATTTCATAATCCTCTTGGAGGTAGACTCTCAAATAAAGTGCATTCCAGGGATGACAGCCATCAAGTCCAACCTTCCAAGTAAGCCCTATCTATATGCCTCTTTCTCAGAGCAATTTCAAGTTCATCATTTGGATCATCTCTCTGATAAAAAAGCCTGGATTTGCATTTTCTAATGAGGCTACCATTATTACTGTTAAATATTGTGAATGATGCATTGCCTGTATTTGTTATCTAAAAATTAGTGTCTATTGGAGAAACACTCATCTTAGTATATTAAGAGCATGGGAAATGAAACCTACATACAAGATTCTAAAACATTGATACATTGAAGTCATTATTATAAAACTGGCTAGCAATGGAAATTAACTGTCATCACTGAAACATATCCTATTCACTGACATTCTCCCCGGAAGAGAAAAATCAGAAAGAGGAAAAGAAAAGAGCCCTCCTGGTTTATACTTTAGGATAGGAAAGGTTTAACCAGCAAGAAAAACAGAACAAAAAATTGTGCAGTGAGGCAGAATGGGGAGGCCATCATTTTTGGAGAAGCAGCTATATGGGATATTGTGGGAAACAAAACCAGTGAGGTGTACAAGAGACAATAATTGAGTCAGGAGAGTGCCAGCTGTGCAAGAGCACAACGGTGATTGCTATTGATAAGAGGCACTTAGTGTCCTTCCATACTCTCTGGTTCAGATTTCCATCTTGAGTAAAAAGGTGACAAATATTCAGTCTTTCCTCTTATTTAATACAACACAAGAAGCTTTCTGCAGCCTTTTTATGATGCTATCTTGCTATAATGTTATCTTCTCTTTTTCTTTTTTTTTTTTCCTGTAAGTGGATTCAAACAAAAGAGTCTGGGGAGTTTCTTTTCTATTCATGATGAAATAGAGCCCTATTCTGTATTGCCAACAAACAGAGTCCTTTGCAGGTCATTCTTTTCTTCAAAAAGGGAAGGCTCATAGAGTGCTGGTACCAGGCTACAGAATCACAGAATTATTTAATTTGGAAAAGACCCATGAGATCAAGTTCAACAATCACTTCACTCTACCAAGCCCACCACTAAACTATGTCCCTAAGCACCACGCCCACACATCTCATACCTTCACGATGGTGACTGTACCACCTCTCTGGGCAGCCTGATTCAATGCCTAACCATTTTCTGTGAAGAAATTCTTCCTCTCATCTAATCTAAACCTCCCCCAGCACAACCTGAGGCTGTTTCCTCACATCCTAAAGCCATTTCATGTCCTATGAAAATACTGTCTCTGGGGATCACCATATTTTAGTATGAACTGCAATCAGGACAATGTGCAGCAGAACACATTTATAGTTCTTGCTATCCACAGATATTAATAATTTCACAGGATGTCAGCCACATCCCTTTTTATAACGAATATTACAGAAAGAATATTACAAACAGAAATATGATCTTGTATTCTGGGCCAGTCTGAAAGACATTCCTGTCTCTCCCCTTCCACTCACACAAAGTCTCTTCTATGTGATCCCATCAGCATGCGTAAGTTCTGGATGGGATCAGAGTGATGAGATCCCATGACCTTCTAAAACTTCATCTTAATTTAGAAGATAGAGAATTTGTACTTTTAACCTTTCATTTGCTTGCACATGAAACACTGATCATTTCCACTGTTTACCAACTATTTCAAAGGGAATTTTTTTTTTTTTTTTTTTGCATTTTAGTGGCCACATCTTTTGTCATTGAACTTTGAAATAAGTTCTCCAATTTTCTGTAGTCATAGATAGAGGATATTTGTCACAGAATCACAGAAATATCAAGGTTGGAAAAGACCTACAAGATCATCCAGTCCAACCATCCACCTATCACCAACAGTTCTCACTAAAACAGGCACTGTAACTCTTAGAAGCATTTACAGTCTTAAAACAGTTATTGGCATAATACTTGAATCCATTATTTAGCTATCAATTAAATTTCTAATTTTTCTCATAGTCTTCATTTGCTTTTTCACCTTCTTTCCCTCATCTTTGTCCTTGTTCCTTCCCATGTGGTGTTATTTATCCCTCCTTTTATTCTTCACTCTATGTCTTTTACGACCCTTGTGCTTCTTGCAGTCTTATTTTCCTGACACAGTACTCATCCATCTCCCATTCTTTTTGTTCGTACCACTTACCTAAGTAGCATGGCAACATAAATGAATACAGGTCTGTTGTAATTACTCTTGTCAGGAAAAATGTCTGTTTTGTGAAGTGCTTGAGGCAAATAAAGGTCTTCATTATGTCACTTTGCCAAAGAAAAATACCAACTAAGCATTTACTGTGCTTAAGCACGGAGGTACAGTCACCAACAGGGTACCACAGCAATTAACAACCAGCCAAGTCTTTATTAACAGCGAGACTTAGAATTTCAGCAAGGGTATCTCTCATGCTCAGAAACCTGCTGGCATCCTGTTCTTTGTTAGGGCTAAAGCACATGCATGAGCAGCAATGCAAAGGCTCGGCTCATGCTCCTTCACAAGAGGAGCAAAATCAATTTCCGTCATCAGCACAAAGAACTGCCAATGTAAACTGATTTCTTCATGACCTTGGAGCCTTAAAGGGAATCTTACAAAATTAAATGACAAGACTGTACCACACTCTCTAATCCAGGGTTGAATCATATCCAACATAACAAAGATTGGGGCATTTTTGTATGCTCAGTTATGTTCTTCAGTCTTTCACAACCTGTGTGCTGTCTGCATTCATTTGTTCTGGCTTTTCCTTACCATCCTCATCTATCCTTGTTCATCATGTGCTGAGATTCCCAAAACTACAGGACCATAGTAAGGATTTCAGAAGGTCATTAATATCAACCATTATGAAGCCAGACCAGGTTCCTCAGACCTATATTTATTCAAATCTTTAAAACCTCTAAGAATGGAGAATTCACAGACCTCTCTTCTCTGGGCAACCTGTCCCACAGCTGGATTGTCCCCAGGGAGGAAAGGCTTTTCCTATATTCAGTCTGAATCTCCCTTGATTCACCTCATGCCAACTGAGCGCAGCAATTCCTTGCAAGTTGTTGTGAAGTCTCTCCAATGCCAGCTCTTCTCAGGGGTGAACAAGCCTAGGTCCTTTGGCCTCTTCTCAGAGGGCAAGGGCCCTTACCCCACAGTGCCTAAACTAACATTTTTAAGGAAGCTGAGTGTGAGAGCACCAGTAATGCTACCTAAAGCCATTGATGGGCCCTCAACAACTCATCTTGTTCAAAGAGTGATGATTTAATGAATGCAATGATAGAAACAGTGCTGACTGCTCTGCACAGACTAGTGATCTATCTCTGCTCACAGCAGCAGAACACAACCAGTGCTCCCCAGTTTCAACTACTTCTAAAAAGAGTTGTCCTATCTGACGCCTCTACCCCAGAGAGCAGAGCTCTGCATCCACTCCAGAGTCTGTGGTCAGAGACAAACTAATATAGATACTATTAAGACAAACAACAGCAGGGATGGAAGTTAAGAAAAAAAAAAGAAAGAAAGAAACTACAATACCGAAGGCACATTCTTAAAATCTCTACACCATCTTCAGGGAATGCCTGTTCTTTTTTTAGTTAGTGAATACGCACACACAAAATTTCCAGCTAAACACTTCTTTCCACTAGGAAGCTAAAGTTGGAAAAAGGAGGACATTCTTTTCCTCGTGTTCTCTGAAAGAGAGTGTGAAAACTGGTGACGCCTCTGTAAAAACTTTCCATGTTATGTGGGGTGGGCTTAGGCAGTGGACCACCACTGAATTCCAACTGCTTCACTCTGCCTTCTGACTCATCTCAGACAATGCCTACTGGAAACAATTCCTAATAATATCTAACACCTAATATCAAAGAACTGAGTACAGTTTAAGAACTGGAAAGAATTTATGCTGCAAAATATTAAAGAATTACTCTTCCCTCTTTTGAGCATTATCAAACATCACCTGTTTTCTCCACTTTGACATCACTGAGGCACTATTGGCTTTTACCTCCATTCCAGAGCTACAGCAGCGCAAAGGAAAGAAAATGTCAGCAAGAAGGCTTGTGTTGTTCTTCAATATTTGTTAATGTATTTAAAGATACTTGGTCTATCAAATACAAGGAGCAGTCATTTTTATATTTTCTATTAATTAAAGAAAATTAAAGGTCTGTGGTATACACATGTTATTAGGAAACAATCTACCATGAAATATTCTATGCACATCTTAAATTACAATCTAATTTTATCGTGTAAACTTCTTTTATTTAGAAAAAGTTTGATTGCCTGCCTATAGAAAAATTGCTGAAAAAGAGTGATTACAGGAAAGGAAGTGTTGTAAAATTGCCTTTTGCCACAATACACATGGGATCCCTCAGCTTTATGGTAAATATTGTTTCAACAAACACATTCTGATCTCTGTAAAAACATTAGATTTTGTATTTGGAAAAAAAAAAAAAATCAAATAGAACTCAGTGGCATCTTCTTATTTTGCTCGCTGTTTATAAAGGTAGTTTCTAATTGATGGAGTTCAGGAGGTGTGTATCTCATTAAACCTGGAGTGAAGATGTATTGATCCCAATTACAAGCTAAGGTCAACAAAGCTTGGCTGTATATCAGAGCAAAGGAAAAGCTTTGCCAACTGCATCCCAGAGGAAAAAACAACCAACTAACCAGCCATGACTATTAAAAATTATGAATAAATTATATTATTTTCTGTTAGAAAATGAAATCATGGTAATCTAATTTTTTTGCTTAATAAATGTATTACATACTAAGAAGTTTTGCATTTATAGATTTGATTCAGTATTGTTGCTCTGACTTCATGCCACTCTTTCTTTCCAAACTAATGTAGTAACTCTGGGAAAATGAATTAATGCAGTGATGAACAAATTTCATTTTAACTAAACCGTACACAAGATAAATTAATTTCATTAACAGTTGATTCTACATTATGCTTAATATATAACACATGAGTAGTGCTATTTAATGGTACGGAACTCTTCTGGAAAATGTAACACATTCATTTTCACAATTTGGAGAAGAACAATTTAGGAGTCTTAGTTGGGTTTGAGGGAACAGAAGTTCCAATTGTGCACGGACAGTTGAATTCACTGCTGTGCTGAGCGCCATCCTGGAAGTTTCTTTCTTCTACTAGTGGTATAATATTTAATATATTGAAAGAATGTCTTTGCTTTCAAAATATCTTCTAAAATAACATTTTTGTAAATACTTCTTGTTCTGGTGCAAGGCACTCAATTCTGATATGCAAATGCATACAGAAGAATCCTGATGTGTAACCTCCTGCTCATCAAATATTGCAGAAATTTGCAGGCAGGCAGGCAGCAGTAACAGACATTATGAACAGAAATTATGAGATCAGTATCTAACCCATAGTCTTGAAAAAGCAGCCAAAGCAAGCTAGCTTGCCAAAAAACTTACAGTGAAACATGCTGATATGAAGCAGTCCAAAAATTGTAAATGACAAGCTAAGAAACCTTGAAGTCTGATCACGGTTTGCTGAGAAACACACATGTGTGTGTTCATGAAAGAAAAATCCAGCTGGATTTTTTTTTTTTTTTATGATAAGGAGTTTGCCCAGTACCAGTCCTGGTTAAAGAATGTCCCTATTCCAATTTAAAATAAGAAACAATGAAAACACCTGTGTATTCAAAGCATCTTCCAGAAGACCCCGTTCGATTTTGCTGTACAAAAGCATCACTCCCAACAGAGCTTTTGCTAGCCTTGAAAATCTACTGGTTCTTGTTAAGTATCGGGTCTTTTTCTGCTAAGAAGAACTTAGTGCTATTTACATCTCTTTTGATCTTTTATTAAGACAGTTATAATGGAGTTGAAGGCTAGTGCAAATGAGTTAACCTCTCATTATAGAGACAAGAAGAGCATGGCACCTCCAAATACACAGCATGGCACCACGTACGGGAGTGTATTAGCACCATCATACGTCTAGTTACAAACAGAACATATGTGTTTTTTCCAGTAGTGAACATACAACATCACTTTCCTGCAGCCCTAAAGTCAATATGCAAAAGAACATTCAGCTCCATTATTTCCAAACACTGAGGCTGAAGGGACAATCTTTTCCTTATTGTTTCTCAGAGAGTATCTTTAACATCACAATCCTAATCATTAGGTTCTGCTGGTAATGTGCAGTGCAAGTTTTGCAAAATGGAAATGATGTACTTGCAGTAAATAACAGTTATGAGGCCTCTGAAAACGTCTCATTTGCTGGCTTTGATTCATTGCAGTAAGGCATTGCAAACTGAATCAACAAACGATGAGAGAATTGTAAAATCATCAAGGTTGGAAAAGAACACTAAAATCATCTAATCCAACCATCAACCCATCACCACCATTGTCCATGAAACCAAGTCCCTCACTGCCACCTCTCCACGTTTTGTGAACGTCTCCAGGGATTGTGACTCCACCACCTGCCAGGGCAGCAGTAAACTCTGCTTCAGAGCATGTCAGTGGGGAATGCTAGGGAAAACAAGGAGGCAAGTGCAACCGTGAAAATCTGAAAGACCTGCTGGGTGAAGAGAATGCCTATTGTGAGCAGGAAAATACAAGATTCCTTGGATTAAAGGCCACTGGTGCTTTTCGGTTTTGAAATTGCTGTCATTTTACCAGATGATCTTTCCAGGCAGACCTGGAAATTCACATTTCATAGAATCATAGAACCATTTGAGTTGGAAGGGACATTTAAAGGTCATCTAGTCCAACTCCCCTGCAATGAACAGGGTCCCCTACAGCCAGATCACATCGCTCAGTGCCTCGTCTAGCCTGACCTTGGATGTCTCCAGGGTTGGAGAAGATTACCCATTTGCATGGATAAAGGCAATTCAGAAGGGTCACATTCATCTAAACCACAGCAACCTTTGTGCACATTGTCAATGTGTCTACACATGTGCCTACAAATATGGGGCTGCCCACTGTCCTTCAGGAAGTTTGATGATCTGGAAGCACCACAAATGTTCTGCAGAAAATCATTAGTTTAAATTATTTGAATTAGGAGAAGACACACATTTTCTTTAAAATTCAAGGTCATTAAGAATGGATTACTCGGTATGAGACAAGGTTTTATGACTCACAGGAGACTGGGAAAAATCATCAGCAGAACTGCTTATTTAGAAAACTATGTTTAGTCACCAAAGACACTTTCAGAGTTATTGCAGTCTCCTTAAACACTTTTTTAATTGCTGCAGCAGTGCTGTAGCAGTAACCAAGAAATATCTCCCCCTTAAATGCACAGTCATACAAGTAACTCATCAGCAGATTTTTCTTGCTGTTGTCAGCATAAGAAAAATGGGCAAGCAAATTCGCATTTCATCAAGGTATTTTATTATTCCACTATCCCTCCAGACACACGGGGGAGAATTATGTATTCTCATCCAGAACCAATTATGTAGCACTTGAGGCTGAGGATTTTATTTTTTTAAGTAAAAATCAGAACAATGTTACTACAAGTCCATGTGCTAGTCAATAGCAAATCATCGGCTTTCTGTGGCTGCGTCCTCACCCTGATGCCCAACCAGCCTACAGGAGATTTGAGTGTCAGCCTGCCCAATCCTGCCTGACAGGGACAGTGGGTGACAGCCATGATGAGGCAGCACTGCAGGGACAGCACCCACAGACACCCCACAGCACAGCTGGACAGTCCCCTCATTACTGGAAAAGCCTGAGGACCAACAGAGAATTTTGCTCTGGGCAGAGTTCAGTAACTGCAACCTATTGTCACTGCAGCATATTTTAACACGATACCAATAGTAAAAACCAAAGTAATTCTATCCCAAATCTAACTGCTTGAAAATTATTAATGGAAGAAAAGCATTTGTTTTTCCTGTCAATATTCACAGAGGCAAAGCAAGTTTCTCTGGTCAAGCTTTACTCCTCTGGTGGAGAATTCAACTTATGACCTACATAGTAGGAAGTCATGTTTCATTGCAATTTCATCCCCTTGAGCACTGAAAAATTTGGAAATCAGACAAGATGAACACAGTGCCCCAGATTTTCTCTGTCATTTGGGCAGTTTTGCATTGCATCGTTAGTCCTAAATCACCCTAAAGGGACCATCAAGCTTGTTGTCTACCATCCTCCTTCTTCGTGGCTAGAAAAAACATGTTCACCTTCCAGGGACTCTGAGTGCTGAAACTCCATTCTGAAGCTGTAGATGTTAAGTTCAAATTGCAGCAAATTTTAGGGTTCTATATATTACATGGGGGATGCCTACTGAAATTTAAGGGTATGCTCAGGACACATAAATGCCCAGACAATTCTCCCATCCACACAGTTTGGATGAGATGGTTTACTGGGTATGGTGGTGATGGGCAGATGGTTGGACTAGATGTTCTTAGAGGTCTTTTCCAACCTTAATGATTCTATTATTCCAGTACCTTTACACAGATACAGACCTCAATGTCAGTGATAAAGCAAGCACATAAAAAAGCAGAACATCAATATGTATTTCATCTGCCTTTGCAGTGCCATCTTATCAGCCTCTAGGCCTTCTAGAATAAACACGTCCTCAAAAACCATGAGAGCAATAGGAATTTGTAGGCCATTTGATTATGGACAGCCTGATGCTACGTGAAGAGCTGCATCACAGCTACAGAGCTACGTGAGGGTAAGCACAGCAGTGAGCTGCTGCCTGACCCACAAACAGTACATGCATGGACTTAACCAGTAAATCACAGACCAGTGCAGAGATGGTCTGCAACGAGCAGAGCCACTAGGATGATGTATGTATCTCTTCATCCTCTTTCTCCTCCCTGAACTTTAGATGCACTATATCTAAAGCAAGTAGACATAGGATCTCAACAGCCAGGTGCTGACATGTTAGGGTTTCCACATGGGATTACTAAAAGTGGTCAGAAAAAATGTTCACAGAGCATTTGATTTTGATGAGGCTGCAGGATTCACGCCTGATTTCCTGCCAGGTCCCCTTCCCTGGTCTTCAACAGCATTTCTGGCAGGTTGACAGAGAGTGGGAGTTTGAAAGAAGTTATTGCTCCAGGATCGCCTCAGAGATTGCAGAACTCCTAAGCTGCTGGCTCCTCTACAGATCTCATTAGGCAGGTTGCCAAGAAACTCAGAATGGAGTATCCCTGCTCACAAATTCTGAAGCTGCCACCTCTCTGTTAGCCCACCAGGCAGAAAGACAAGAAAGACAAGTGTGGGAGCTCTGGAAATGTGCAACTCCTTGGCATCCTCATCAGCCAGAGGATTCAGACAGAGAGCCTTTAGCTGGGGACCCCAAAGTTTCCGATGCCTTCAGTTCTAGGTGTCATTAACAAAAGAATTTTAAAAATATACACTTTTTTGTTTGTTTGTTTCAAATCAGAATAAAGCCAAATTAAACAAATCTATCAAAATCCTCTGCAAAACTGAACAATCCTTTTTCCCATCCAATCCACTTAAATAACAGGCCATCATGACTGGCCTACAGGACATCCCAGGGTCCAGATGCTTAAGTACACAGACTGTCCTATCGCCCAGCAGCCTGCGCTTTCATCATCTTCACAGCCTCTTCATTCTTCCTTTCTATCCCAGGTATTCATTCCCTCCCCATTTTATTTCCAAAAACAAGCTCTTCTGAGAATGCTGTGTTTTATATAGGGAAAATACCATATCTGTGTAGCCAAAGAACTAATATATATATATATATACGTACATATATATATATATACACACACACATATATATGCATATATTGTATAAGATATATATTTATTTATCACTAATTTCATGTGAGCACATAAGCTAAGTTGAAAAAGATTTATTTTTCTCAAACTCCTATAATCACAAAGCCCTATATCAGGTCAGCAGGCTTACATAACAGTGATGCATCAGGCTCTGTGTCCCAAATTAGATAGAATATGCTGTGACTGCTATATAACCTTGTGTGCTTGTTCATCAAAGGCTCACATGCATCTATTTTCTATTAAAGGAGACCCACTGAAATCTCAGCTTTCAATTTTCCAAAGACCTGTAATTGCTACATGTTCTTAGCCTGGTTCTTGGAATCACAGACTGAATCATTTTCCTTAGGCTTTTCTCTCTCTCTTTTTTTCCCAGATTCACTAGTACCAATCAATTCCACTGCAGTTTTGCTTCTAGAAAGAAAAGATTTTGGGTTAACTCACATTAGTTATATTTCAACATATTCTTTCAAGTACCGTTGTTAATTTGAATGTTCACTCCATATTTTCTTACTGCTGTTTCTTGTTTCTCCTTTTCCTTTAACCTCTTCCATTTTGTCATTCACCCACAAGCCATACCTCTGAAACAGCCATAGGTCGGGGACTTTATACATCTTCACAGGACACAGCACACAGGACTCTATCCAGACTGGGATGTTAAGAAAATCTCTGTATTAAATCTAGGACAAGGTATAAGGAAGGGGAGAGGACTCAAATCAACAGCTGGTGCCCACTGCTCAGGCTAATATCACAGGCACTCATACTTGAGGACAACAAAATTGATTTACTATTGTAATCATTATAGTGCTTTATTCAGCTATCAAATACATGTGGATATCTATGCAAATCCCAATTCTAGACCAAGAAGGTAACTCCAATATGCAATTCCAATCTCCAGCTGGCATGTAAATGAGACCATTGACTTCTATAAATATTCTAATATGGTTAAATTCGAGATGATGCACTAGGAGCTAAGTGTACAGCTCATGCCTGCAGCATTAAAGACCATGTCAACAATAGCATCAAAGAAACAAGCAGAAACTTTTCTGGCCAACAAGTTAGCATGACCATCAAGCACAAAGCTGAAAGGTCAAATTGGATTTGGGATGTAAATGAGCAGCTGACAGACAGGCAATTCTACCACATCTCTCAGGGGCACCTAATCTGAGTGGCATATGTGAAATAGAATTTCCCCAGCACTACTACTGAGTACAACACTTTTCAGAATACACAAGCTATTCTATAGGTAAAGTTTCCACATTTCTTTTTATATTTACTTCCATTTTTACCACAAAGTAAAATACTGACACTAAAACAGGACAAAAATCTGATACCAAGCTCACCAAAAACAGTGCAATTATCTGCAAGAGTACACCTCTAAAACTTTCTAAATTTGCATCTGTAATAACATCCGGAGCATGACCTGTTAGGTTTAATCACATAGTAGGCATTTTCCAAGTAATAGGAACAATTTTATGCTCATTTAATATATGCAGTGCTATACTAAGTCCAGTTAATCAACACTATTTATTCTGCAAATAGGAAAAAAATCTGTATGTCTATCACATTCCATCACCTTTCTCCACCCACTTCAAACTATCACTTTCAAAGACTTTCCAATTCCATTTACATAAAGTACACCCTCCTCTCACACAGCTTGTTAATGCATTAGACTAATTTTACAAGGAGCTCCTGTAGATAACTACTGGCAATAATTTCCTGGATCATCTTGTCACCTTCAACAGATCTGCAAGCCCATGGAGCAAGAATGTTATTCATAATCAGAGAACCTCTGGATCCGTCCACAGAAAGGAGGCTGTGGATGCAGATAACCTCTGCTTTTTTAAGCAGATAGGAGCTGGCAGAAAGGACACTTGTGAATGCACAGAAGGATCAGAAAGATTCACTGGAAGACCCCTAGAAGTGGGAAGTTCAGGCATTTGCAAGGGGAGAAGCAGGTGGAACAACCCGAATGAGATTTGAGGGGTGGGCGTCTTATGGCCAAAACGTATGGTTACTACCTGCTTTCAGACAGGACTTCAACTGGCATTACTGGATTAGCAAGTTCAGACCTAAGGTGGTGGCTTTAGCAGCTGCTAAAGAATTTGTGATGTTCAGTGAATGGGCTTGGTCTTGGTCTTGCAAACCCTCCTCCCACAGATCTGTTCAAGAAAGTTGGAATGGGATGTAGTCAGCAGACAGATGATTAAGCCTAAAGTGCTAGTACACAACAGTTCTGTTGCAAACCAGCTACTGCAAACAGTTGCATAAGCTGAAGAAAAGCAAGAGAAATAGTTCCATTGTCTGCTTTTACCATTATATTTACAGCCTTTCCCTGACTGTGCATATACTAAGCAGCTTGCAAACTTGCAGTGAGTGGAGGGAATAATGTGGTTATTTATAAAGCAGTTAACCTTTAGGACTGACCATTGTATTAACATTAAACCAGTCTGCTTCATGTTCAGAAGGGCAGCATTTTCATCATTTGGAAAATGAGAAAATATTCCAAAGCTATCTGCGAATATAGCCAGAAGTTTTCAGCCTCATACTCTGTTGGCTGGTACAGATTGTACAAGAGATGGAATCCTGAGACAGCAGTGAAGCACAAACACACAATGGCACAACAAAACTGCTCCAGAAAACAGGCCAGAGTGGGGGAGAAAAACAAAATTTTTTTGTGTTTTCCTGACATGGCAACTGTTCACTGCCAAGTATTTCCATTGACTTTCTGCTAATCCAAACAAACACACCACACCTGTCTTTGTTCAGAAGTTACTGCCAGTATCAGCTAACACCTGGAGCCCCAGCAATATCTTTATCCGGTACTAAGCTGGGACCAAAAAACTGAAAACAATAGCTGGCATGCCACCATTTTTCTGACCTTATCTCAGTGTTTTCTTGTTTCCAGGGAAACTCACAAAACTCATGTAAAAAAGTCCCTATTATAATGGTAAAAACAGATTTTTATTTTTAGATATGGTTAACCCATCCATTAAGAAAAGAACACAATCAAATGAAATTTGTAGTAGCAGTAACACTGATGTAGGATAAACACACTGATGTCACTGACTACATCTGCAGGAGCAATTAACTGGAAGCACAAGTCACTACTGTTTGCAGAGGCCCTGGGCTGCTTTGCTCAGGTTACCGTGTACCTCAGCAAGCTATTTCATAATAATATGTCACACATCTATTGTGTCTTCATTATGCCTTCTCTAATTTGTTCAGTGGATTCAAAGTTTTTTTCCTGAGAAAAGACCATGCAAGCCAAACCCTGCATACCACACACCTTCAAAGACACAAAAACAGTAAATGAACCTTCATTTTGCTCCAAAGAGAATACGGTGGTCCCAAATTGCATATTTATACCACGAATTATTCAAGATCACAGCAGGTAACAAGAAACATTTTGTTATGCACAATTATACAGCTTAAACGTGAGAAGACATAAAAGAAGAATAATTAACAGCTAGAAAAACAGAGTTAAGTTAAAGAGCAATACTGCTATTTTTTATGCATTTCATTAACGGATGGCTCATGCTGTTAACCCCAACCTTCTACAGAACCCAGCCCCAGGAAACACCAAACCTCAGAGATTCTCAAGTACATTTCCCCCTTAGAAATCTAGTTTCACTTCAGCATTCAGGAGACAAGAGGGGAGTCTCCTACTACTTCCAATTATCTTGTTTGCATTGGGAATACTTGGAGAAGAATTTGAGGTAATTCACACTCCTTTCCCTTCTCCAGAGCATTTGTCCAGTACAGGTTCAGTACATCACAGACTATTGTTGCAAATAATAATAATAATTGTTGCACCTCCATTTTCTAAATGAGAAAAATTTCAGGTCTAGTTGAAGAAAAATGCCCTTTGTCACACAGGAATACTTCTTGGGACTAATTAGTACTTCTTTTACACTGCTATCTGACTCAGCACAATGTAAGGCATACTGTAGTTGTGTACCTGGAAGAAAAAATGTTTCATTTTCACCACAGGAACATGGATTAGGGGAAATGAGGCTTCATGTATATATGTTCAGAGTTGTTACATATCAATTAAGTAATTACACAAAGCAGAAATAGATAAAAAATAAATTAAAAGGAAAAATCACAGGTTTCCAGAAAACATGTGATTGTCAGTTCTTCAGAACAATACAGATCCCTTCCTTTCTCTAAGTCATGAAACATAACACAAAATAAAATAATTGAGGAAGCCTAACAAGAAAACACAATGTATATCTTGGAAAAATTACGCACTGTTTCTGTGGAGAAAATTAAACTCAGAAAAGAAAAAATATATAATATCTGGTGCAGAGCTCTGTAACATCTTTAACAGATGACCTTCTCTCTTGACTGAAGGCCTCAGGTTGGAGATAATACATCTAATATATCATCAGCTCTAGGTCATACATTTCCCATTTAAATTCTGTATCTCCCCAGGTAATCATTATTTAGCAATACAGAAACGACAATTCAAATCTTCCTTACACTCAGCAGTCATTTTATTCTAAGTGATACGAATTAAGGGATTTGAGCAAGATCACAGGGAAAAGTAGACCTTCATGGAAAGTACAAGCTAATTTTTAAATAAAGTAGTTGTTTAAACCCAATTTTCTTCCACCCTTCCTTACCCCTGTATAAGCAGATCTCCATGTGATATCTTCACAAGCATCACTGGGACACAGGCAGGTCAATTGGTGTGCTCCAATGGAGATCAGCTCAGCTCATCAAAACCTCTTCCACACCTCATGTCTGAGCCTAGGCAGCAACAAGGAAGAGAATAACCTCGCTTCCTGTCCATTCAGACCCCAAGCCAACGTTTTAACTTGCAGTGTCAGACATCAGAGTTTGTTCCCTGAAGTATTTGAGGCAGAGGGATGTGAAGGCTCTAATTAACCAAACATTGCATCCTGTACCTTTGCTGGAACACATGAAGTTGCTGAGGATTACATGGACAATAATCACATAAACTGCACAGTCTTGAGCCTGAGAAAGGGCACCCAGCTCTTAAAGAATGACATCAGACCACTTCACAGCTATGTTTTAGTCATTCATGTTTCTTATGAAGACACTAGGTTTTCTTTCTCTGCTTCAAAACATGTAAACCTCTATCTTATGTAGAAGCAGAGGTGATGGATATACACATTCCTTCCCAATTTCCTCCATCATTGCCCAAGGGCCTCAAGTACAGATCTGGGTGTTTAGTTACCCAGCTGGTTTTAGCACCTAACTACCCTTGTTATAAGAACTTTCTTACTGCTATATATCAACTCTTGAAATGTGCTCAGCAGTGTTCTGCTTCTGACATATTTTTGTAAGAATAATAGACGCAAGAGACTCCCCTGTATTCAATGTATCTACCTCATCTTTGACACGAAGAAGAATAATGTGGATTTTTCTCTGATCTTGTAAATCCTGGTTACCTACATTTTCAGTGGCACACTGTTTTATCAACTGATATTTCACAACAAGGGGAAGTGCAGGGGGAACTTCTGGTTTTATTTCTGTAGGTCTAATGTTATTCAGTCTGTTCACATAAGGAACATCTTGAAATGTCTGGCTTGATGCTGGCTGCAAGGAGTAACTGCTTTGCCTTCTCTCCCACCTTCCCGAGAGCACCAAAGATTTTGAACAAAAATAACAATGTGATCAAAACAAATATCAACCATATCCTGTTTCCCACTAATTTCCCACCATTTAAGTTCTCACCTAACTGCAATACAAAACTACTTCTGTCAAGAGTACATATCCAGCAACTACTGCCTCATTATCTGGTCTGCAGCTGGCTAATGCAAAAGTCATCTTCAGTGGCTGACCTGGAGGAGGGGGCATGCAGAGCTTTGTTTCTGTAGCTGCAAGCTGTGTCTTCTACCCATTTTCTCTTTTCCTGAGGAGAGCTCATTTCACAGCCAAACTCTTAGCTGGCTCTTGAGTTTGAACAAAACCACCTTTATGCTGGGAAGACGGGAAGGAAAGCAATGCAAATGGAACTGCTGAAGCAAAAATCTTCCTTCCCCTCTTTCCTCTGCAGAAGGCTGTAAGGACGGGAGCTTGCCCTGCTCAGGCTCTCAGTCTCAACAAAGCAAGTCACAAAACTGATCTGGCTTTCTAGGGCCAGACAAAAAGGAAAAGCTCTGGTACCCTTCTCAAGCAATGAAGGTTTTCCTTTGTAGGACTGCAGGCTCATGATAGACTACAATTTTAACTCTTTCTTTTATTTCTCTGGCGTAGACATGAGTGCTTTCACAGTCTTAGCGAGGAGCTTGAAGTGATTGCACAGCTGAGCTGCAGCTACAAAGTATTTTTAGATTGGTTTCCAATGGAAACGGAGCATTCACAACTATTGTGCCTCTCCATTCCTGCCTCTCTTTCACTTTTGAACCAGGAGGCCATATTTAAAATGAAACAATATAGGGGAAAAGCATCAAAGTTCTCACAAGCTCCCATGAATTAGGAGGTCTATAGAAGAAAGCAACTCCTGCAGTAAGCTGCTTCACTATAGGAAAAGCTACATATTAGGATTATTACTTGTAGAGAGTGCACATGGGTCCTCTGTGTACCCAAACACTGCAAAGCTTCATCTGGGCTCAAGCCAATCTTCACCACACAGGCAAATCCAATTCAGGAATTGGCTGCTTCTTCCCGCACACTAATTCTCATTTGTCAACAATAAAGGTCCCCATGACATAGCAGCATTAAATCTCACCTGTTCTCTAACCATGCCCTGATCTATCCTTTTCTTCTGAAAGATTAGCTGCCCTGTCCACACTAACACAAAACCATGTACTTCCACAACTGTATTTAACTGTATGGACTTTGCTCAGCTTCACAAAGTTTTCTTTGTGTTCAAAATATCCAAACGTGCTCCCAGGAAGTACGTTCACACCTGGCTTCAGTTCTGGGACTGACTATTGAAGGTAGAATTGCAGATGATGAAGCACATGTGCCATCACTGACCCATTTCACCCAAATTTAGCTTTAAGTGTCAGCCTTTCTCTTACTCCTCAAGCTCAAAACTAATCCACATGAGACTAAGTGCTAAGTGCTCTCCTGATGGAATTAAGCACCATATTAATAAGGGAGCTGGTTGCAAACTCCCCTCAATTGTTTTATTTAAATAGTTAGCCAGATCCTTCAGCATCTTGGCACTGTTAATGAAAGGTTACTATAGCAACCTCTCTATGACCTGCATAGTCCTGATTGCAGAGAAGAGCTGATAGCTGAGTTACTGTATTTATGGCCTTGAATAGCAGACTTCAAAGATGAATGGTCTATGACATTCATATATGCCATAATTACTCATCATGCTGTATTTATTCCTTTATATCATCTTTTCAAACTACATTTATCTTTAAATTCTAAACTACTGCGTGTGATACAACAGATTAAGACAACATCATTTAAACTTGTTTCTTCTCTATTTTATGTTTAGCAAAGAATTAAACTACTTGGTAAAGTCCAAAGACTATTGTATATTTTACAGTATGATTGGTTAAATTAATACCTTCTTATTAGAGTTCAATTTTCAGTTACATATAATTTCAAAAAGCAAATTCAGGATTAGCAAGCCAATTTACGGAATATCATGGACACAATTAACATTTTTCTTTTCCTGTATTCTTTTTTATTTTTCTTAGGAGATTGCTAACTTTCATTCAACTGAGACAAGCTTGGCAGAAGTCTACTGCAAGTTCATAACATGTCAAAATAAAATTTTAAATGTTTCTTGACAGTTTCTCATAAGACAAGAGGAGGCATAGCTCCGGATGCAGGCCTGGTGAGTGCTACACAACTAGGATCACCGTCACATGATAGTAATATACTGTAGATGGAGATAGTGAGGAGCAGCAGTAATGTTTTTTTCCTTTGCTGGAGCATCATTACAACACACATTCAGAATGATAAGCACGTGCTTAGTTTTAGCCTGCATTTCCTTCATTACTACTGCACAAACTGCTGGAGCACGCACACATGGTTTTAGATCAGAAAGGCGTGGGCAGCTCTGTCTGGTTTTAACTGCCTCACATCCAGGGGAGGCAAGAAATTCTCATTCAGATCAGGGCTTCAAGGGAAACTTAAGTAGCATATAAGTCATACAGCAGCCTTCCAAATATACATGAAAATCTGTCTCTGTGAGACAGTAAATAAATGTTCCTTGTTCTCTCTCAAGCAAGTTCCTTTTTTATTTTTTATTTTTATATATGTCATGCTAATATAATTCTTCTCTGGGCCAGTTCTTTCTCCCAGAGGCAACAGGATTATTTTTCTATTTTCAGGAAGGAGGAAATTGAGCTTCAAAATGCATTGCCTCAAAGCCATACACCATAAAAAAAACCTACCAATATCAGTGGAGGAATTGACAGGGATGAACTAAATCCACTGTAAGGATCTTCCATCACGGTAGTCCTGACACAAAATGGAGAAGCATTTTTGCCCTTGTAGCTCATAAAGAAGGCAGTAGCTTAAGAGATTCCTGGACTGAATAACACTGTCATCCAGAGGACAGCTGGGATTTTTCAGGTTTTTGGTTAGTTAGTTGCTTTTTAGCTTTGTTTGATTTATCACGACTGGTGATTTAACTAACAATTAATGCACCTTACGTATTTGGCTTTAAAAAAAAAAAAAGAAAATTGCTTCTGTTGATATCTCTAGACAGGATAAAAAGGATAGATCTTCATAGGTCCACTGAAAAATGTATCTTTGTTAGTCCTCAGCCATTTTCCAGCAATCAATTTCAAAGATACCTGTGTAAGACTGGGGGCAGGGAGTAACAGGGAAAAGAAAACTAGTTATATTGGCTTCATCCACCTGCTTTCCCAGTATTAAAAGAGTTCTGCTTAATTTCAGTCAACTTGCATAATTGACAACAACCCAAAAACCATCACGCCATATGTGTAACTTCACACTTGTAACACTCTGACTTATTTCTCTTTGATATACTAAAGCTTTTAGCTAAGATTTTTAAAACTTGCCTTCCTTAGCCCAACAGCTATATTTAAATGACCTGCTTTATAAAAATGCTGAGTATGTCACACCGTCACAGAGGTCTAAATGTTGTGTAGTTTTTCTTGGTGGTGGTTTCATATGTGATGAGTTAATCATCAGAAAGTCTTAGACCCTACGTTTTCCAACACCCAGACAAACCTTCAAGGAAGAATTTTTTCTATGCTCCTAGCATAAGAGAAATTAGAAGGGTTTCTCTGGGGAGTCCATCACCATTGAATTCCCTTTGAAAGTGAACGTTTAATCTCTCCAGCTAATATGATTGTACATCAGCTCTTTCCACCTCTTTGCACCCTCCTGTGTTCTAAGCCTGTTATTTTAATTGACTTCAGAAAAGGTTTTATTAAAGAGGGCGTTTTTCTGGCTGGCAATTAAAGTGTATCAACATCATTTCTGCAACTCTCCTTTGAAAGTCAGCCCATTTCTTATCATCTGCAGAAAAGGGACAGTCTTTAAAAGCAACACAAGGACAAGAAAAAATATCCACAGATGTATCAAAGTTTTGCCTAAACTTTTCATAAATTATTATATTATATACTAAATGTTTCGAGGCTTTTTGTTAATAAAGCTAGTCTAGAAGACTCTAAAGTATATTCTCTGAAGCATGCCTAGTAAAAATCCCTGCTGGTGCAAAGTCTCTGTGTTTTCACTCACCAAAATTTGTGTTGAAAAGTGGCAATGCAGAGACACTGCATTTTAAGGGTGGCTTTGTAGGTCAGCCTTGGGTCTAACCAAGAACAAGAAAATTGGGTTCAGCTTCTTTATCCACCCCAGACTTCTTGGGAAATGCTGGGAGAGTCACTTGTCTTCTCTGTGTCTTAACTGTCCCCTTATAAAAACAAGGATGCAAAAACTACTTCCATATTTAAATACCTGCTTAACTCTCAGATAATCAAGTTCTTTAATCACATTTTTTTTTTTTCTATTGAAGTTTATAAAATTCCATTATATCCTTAAATATGCATTTAGGCAACTTCAGTGGCACTAAAGTGTGCAGACAGAATTTCCATCTCTGTAGTGATATTAAAATATTTTAAGTTAAGTAAGAATGTATATTATGATCATTAACCAAGTCAATATTTGCTTTCTTAAACCCCAAGCAATCAAGTCTGCTCTGCCTTTGCTAAAGAATCAATGTTGTACTTGGCCACATATGTCCAAATTGAAGCCATTAATCTCTCCCATTTATCACCTCCAGATTAAAGTGGTTTTGAAACCACAGAGAGTGCAGCATGCTCCCAGCATTGAAACAAAGCTGCAGGGCTCTCAGAAGGCTCTGCTTATGTGTAAAGGATATGAATTGAGTGTTTTGTGAATAGCATCATGAACAAGACGGAAATTGCCTGTGTATTCATTCAAGCTTTGATCTCACCAGAATTATGATCTGTAGCTTAATTTTTACTTCAACAGGAACTATTTTATTGCTAATAAGAGCAAGGAAGTATTTAATGCTCTGTTAAAAGCAACTAAGTTTTGGTCACCTTTTTTGAGGCTGTATGATTGTAAGAACAAGGACCACATGGCTGAAAAGTACCTGGCTACAAAATTTCCTTGTTTGTTTTAGTTGCTGTTAATTTTGTTGTTGGCAAAGGGTTTGTTTGTTTAGTTGGTTGCTTTGGGTAGTTTGTTTGTTTTGGCAAACAATTCCTTTTAAGGGAGCTTCCTATTCTGCAATACTTATTTAGAAACAAGTAAATATATTTTTTATTAACCAAATTTTAAACATTTCAGTACAGAGCACAATTAGGGATTTATCACATGTGGAGAGGGATGTATATGAACAAGCCATCTGTCTATGGCTTAGAATTTCTTTGTAATTTGGCCCCACACACATTAAAATTCACGAACTTGTTCTTAAAATAATTGAGGTTCAATCTGGTAAGAGATGAGTCACTGTATATGGTACGTGAAATAAACCATGGTATATAAATTCATATTCATCTTAAAGAGAAATCCCACAAAAGAAATTTAAGTTTCCATCTAAAAATACTCAACCTACTATACGTAAAACCTTTGTTACAATTAATATAGGTTTATATCTCTTGGATAAAGTTTAAAGAACAATTTCCATCTCCTGCTGAGTAGCAAGCTAAGAAAACTCAAGCTCACAGTTTGTTTCCTGCAGCTTAGAAGTGTATCTTCCTTTCTTGCATCTTTCTCTCATTGCTCATTCTGCGTCTATCCCCGATGGACTCTCTAAAGGACAATACGGGAGTTCAGGGCAAAGATGTTTGAAAACCTGCCTTTCAGTGTACAGGTGGGGACACAAGAGGCAGAACATTAGTTCTCCAACTCTGAAAAACCCATTTACAACTCTGCAATATGTTGAATCAACTTGTCCCTTTTATGATGCCAGTCAGACATTCTTACAAGAACTATGAAATAAAGAAGTATTGAAGATCAGCACTCACATATCTCCCACTTTTATCTAGGACAACTAGTTTATTCGAAAGACCACTAAAATCACCTAGTCAAACCATCCACCCATTATCACTGTACTACTAAATCATGTTTCTCAATGCAAAATCCACTATTTTCTTGATCACCTTCACAGATGTTAACACCACCTCCCTGGGCAGCCTGTTCCAATGCATTACCACTCTTTCTGAGAGGAAATTTTTCCTAATATCCAACCTAATACCCTTACAACAGTTTGGGATGGTATGTGCCAGAACAGCTGTCTGACTCACGTCAAACACGGTCTATGCTTTTTCAGAAAGGGTCTTAAACTATATTAAAACTTCTTAGTCTTTAATTTGTTTAAGCAAATAAGTAATATAATCAGAGACTTTTAAAGTCCTGTATGAAGAGTTTTGATTAAAGACTTATAAGCATTAATTAAATTAATTAATTTAAAGTAATAATAAAAAAAACCATAATGCATATTCCAAATCTTCTACATGGCACAAGAATCAAAAGATTCTCATTGAGGTGAAGTGACTAGAATATGGTATAAATGTTTGAATCAAGGTTGCTTCCTTTTATTTTGTCAACATTGTCACCAAGACTAATGCTGCTTACAATTGTGTGATATTTCTAGTACTCACATTCTTATTTCAAAGTTAAAAAAAAAAATACAAAAGAGAACCAGATTTTGTTCCTGTGGTGATACACAGTGCAGCCACGTAATGGGCACATGGCCAGGAGGAACAAACAGAATTCTGGAGAACAGACAGCAGAATGAATGTAATGATCCTCATAGAATGGCTTGGACTGGAAGGGACATCAAAGGTCACCAAGTTCCAACCTCCTGCCATGGTTAACAGTTACCTTTAGACCTAAATATCCATGAATAAAAGTTACATTACTGTGTTACTATATACACCTGCCAGAGCTCAGAATTTCCTGCCAAAGGGCTGGGTAAGTGGTTTTTCAAGAGAATTATGGAACACTTCAAAAACTGAATCAATGCAAACATTTATATAAATAGAAATCATTACTTAGCTGACGCCAACCTGTGCATGCAAGGCACATAACAGCAGTCTTTATTATTGCCTTTATCATTTGCATTCCAGGATGTGTATATTGCAGAATTGTTCAGGTCTCTGAGCAGTTACCTGCACTGTGTAAAAAATGTCACAACAAAACCCAAAGACAGACTCAGATGTCACATCTTACACACCAGAGATTCTCGTTGAACAGTCTCCTCACTCTCCTTCCTATGCTGCAGGAACATCACCTTTCAAGACATTTGGTTACCATGGCTAAGATCCGTTTAGCAGAGATACTCTTTGTAGGAAATTATGAAGAAATTGCCTAGAAATTTCCTAATAAAGCTCCTAAAGAACCTCTGATTTTAATCTCCTTGTGTTTCCAACCCAAAAGTCTTCACACATTAATTTTCTTAAATTCTCAGAGTCATAGATATGAATCCTATTTTACTGCGTCATCATTAACAGTCTGTCTGTGTTACAGTGAAAAAACAGGTTTTAATTGGGTTATTGGAGGTTACTTCTTGTCACCCTTCTCCAGTAATCTTATCAATCTATATCAGATTCAGATATCTCTGTGTCATCCAAGGCAGCAGGTTTGACTCTTAACACTGAAAACAAGCACCACTGACTCTCACTTTCCTTACAATTAATCCCAGCTCCAACTCCATCTGCTTGGAACTTGCCTTTAACAACACAGAAACACTGTTCACCAGATTCACGATATCTAGGCAAAAAAAAAAAAAAAAAAAAAAAAAAAAAAGCACTAAAACGCAGCATTTCTGCTGAATTACTGTAATGCACCACTAACCTCACTAACCTTTTGCAGGTTCTTTAGTCATTAAGTGTCTCCTTATGAGAACATGCATATACTTGAGTCATAGATGCTTTTTCAAGAAAGGCACTAGCATGGAGAGGATAAATTCAAGATTGTAGTTCATATGGAAGTACACAATTTCACTAAAAGGCACCTTACAGGAGCTGGCAGTAGGCTGTTTCTTTGCAGAGCAAGGCTGAACTTCAGACCACAGGCCTTGTCTCCTATACCTATAGCAGGTGCTCAACTTCTAGAAAGCAAGCCAGAGACACCAGCAATTTGAATACTGATTTGAAATGCTACATGGTCTTTTTTGTTTTTAAAGACAGTTTGCAAAGAGAAGATGTATTCATTGTAAAATGAGTAAGTTTTCTACAACTATTTCTGCAATATTATTCATTAAGCAATATTTTTTGGTAAAATACTAGAAGAAGCTTTTTGTTGAAGTAAGTCCTTTGACTTGTAAAGGATTTGGTTGAGCCAGTAGAGATTGTAATACTTTGTATGGTATGTAATATACAGACTGGTTATCTCCCAGAGGAGCTTACCTGTGAGAAATGCAGATCTTTTTACATTCTTACTGATTAAAGTCTTTGTTCTCTATTTGTCATTATTTAGAAAACTGAAAAATATATTTTTAGCCAAGAACCTCATGGTTTCACTGCTCCAGGTTTTGGCATTTGCAATCCTACTGTAAAGAGCTCACAAGAGGTCATAAAATTCTTTAAAAATTAAATTTGTTCTTTAGACTATATATTATGATTTTAATCTTCTAAAGAACTAAAAGTGTTGAATCAGACTGAAAAAAAATGTCTCTCTCTCCTTTGGGAGAGAATACAATAATATTCTGGACTTTAGCAATTATCCTTGACATAAAAATATTTTTATATAATGGGTTTTGAGAGAGCCTTATCCCCTTCACAGGACCCACAAAAGAGTGATTTTTCATCTGTGGGATTTTCACCAGAAATAGAAAAAAATTATCCTACCTGTTGTATTTTTAATGACAGCTGCAGCTCAGTGGCATGGAGTTCTGGACAAGTCCCTGGAAGTAGAGACCAGGTGGAGGGGCCAAAGGGGCAAGTTAAACTAATCTATCCTATGGCCATATGGTTTATGGTATTTCCATAGTCTTTATCATATTCTTATCAACAGGACACACAGGTAGAAAGGCAGAGAAAGGAGCCAGTATCTCCAGTGGGAGAAGCTACTGAGTTTCTAAGGACAGATGCAAGGCATTGACATGAAGAGTGAAAGGTCAAATGGGTTATGGATTTTTAGCTCACAGACAGAAGCAAATAACAGGACACAATTAAGACATCTGGGGAAAAGAACATACAGGCAATATGGAATTGGTGATGTTTCACAGTATATATTCAGAGAAATAAACCTAACCTCAGTGTACTTACAGCAATGACTGCAAATGATGTCATTGGAGAGCTGCCATAATAGACTCCAAAGATGTGTCAGCATTCAAATCTAACAAGCATGGAAAAGCCTAACCAGCAACAATGCTACCAAGAGCAAAGTGACCTGGTCTCACCCCACTGCTTGCCAGGACGGACTTGGTATCTGCTAGGGCCTCACTGTGGGGAGAACTGCAAATCCCAGGAGAAGTAAAAATGCATCTGTAAGGCACATCCCATGTCATGTTGTGTCATGGGAACACGTCTGAGAGTGACAGGAAGCCCCTGAGGAGCTCAATAGGCCCAAGAGACCTGGTGAGTCCCAAGCAACTTACAGAAAAACTGCCAGGAAAAAAATGTGTGCTCTTCCACATCCTATTAACCTGCTTTGTGCTTTTTATCAGAACACAGCATTTTGTGTTTATTCCTTCATATAACTTCTAAAAAGTGAAGAAGGCATGACAGCATTAGAGGTGTTCGGGGAGCAGCACACACATCTCTATCAAATTATGCAGTTCACTGGTTCCTCCACATTAAATATTAATAGAATAAATAATGTCATTCAACAAAGACTTGAGCTACTTTGTACTTGCTGAATTCATAGCAGACTTACACAACTCCTCATCTGTATATAAGCATGGAAAAAAATAAAAAGATACAAGACAAAGTCAGGCTGGACAAGGCTCTGGGCAACCTGATACAGCTTCAGATGTAGGAGAGTTGAACTAGATGGACTTTAAAGGCCTCTCCTAACTCAAACAATTCTATAGAACCTACAACTAGTTTAAAGGATTTAATATAGGATAGATATTTGCCTTTGGTGGTCATGAAGTCTTGGGTGGATATTTAAGGGTGATCTATGTTGCATAGCATCTGCTGTATTATGATTTGTTTAAACAGACTCAGATGGTGGCAAGCAGATTCTCTCTCAGAGCTGGAGACAAACAATTCAAAACCTCTTTGACCCTGGCATAGCCATAATGTTCACAAGAGTGACTGGAAATTGTCCTATTAAATCTTCAGTTTCACACCCACCTACCACTGACTGCCAAAAAGCAACCAGAGATAGTAATGTGTATTTAACAACTTAAAACCCAAGATAACTATATTAGGCTAAATCCTGTATTCACTACTCTTTACTACCCTTCCCCATACATGCATATTTAGGTAACAGACTTGCTTAAACATCTTTAAATAATTGAACACCATTAATGTTCAGGCAACTCTAATTCTATTTTAAAGCCAAAGTTACATTTCCAGTCCTTCATAGAAACTTGTCAGCTTGTTCTGCCTGTACCCTGCATTACAGAAAGCCACAAGACCTTCTCCAACCAAATTAGTGTTTCCTGCATAAGTGAAATGCCACAGGTCCTTGTCACTCTCTTACTGAGGCTGTTCTGATGTAGCCAAATTTTCCCCTAAGTCAGTATCTACATCTACAGCCCACTTAACTCAGCTAGGGTTATTTGGGTTAAATTTCAGCTTAGCATGCCAAGGTACAGTGTAATGCTCAGGAAGCAATAGATTTCATGGGGACTGCACAAAGGATCTACTCATAGGGTAACGCTGAGCAAGGGCTTCATCCATGAAATTGTAATTTCTGCTTGCAAAAAATATTCTCCAGGGCACTACAATATAAATGCTGACCAATAACCACTAGATACAGACATATGGTAACCACATGTGATAATAAATCTCTCTTAATATAATGAAGTGCCAAATTCAAAGACTAATTAAAACAGCCTGAAGAACTGCTCCTAAATACATATATGTATATATAAATTTGTCCTAAGTCATTTCAGGTAATACATGCATAAATTTAAATGGCAGAATGACTAGAAGTCATTGGATTTTGTGTTGAGGGACATGGTTTAGTGAGTACTAATGGTGATAGGTGGATGGTTGAACTGGATGATCTTGAAGGTCTTTTCCAACCTTGGTGATTCTGTGATTCTGTGCTTGGGACAATGTTCAGAAAACAGGAAGGCAAAGTCATATATTTAAATTAATTCTACACAGATGTAGGAGTCTAAGTTGTGCCAGAGGAGGTTCAGGTTGGATGTCAGGAAAAATTTATTCTCTGAGAGGCTGCCCAGGGAGTTTGAGTCACTGTCCCTGGAGGAGCTCAAGAAACATTTAGATGTGGTATTGAGGGCCATGGCTTAGTGGGGAAATATTAGTGGTAGGTACACAGTTGGACTGGATGATTTTGGAGGTCTTTTCTGACCTTGATGATTCTGTGATTCACTGTTTACAGAATGCACTTTGAGCAGTTAATTGAAATGAGATTTTTCTTTTCTTCAGATGAAAGGGGCAAATGATCCTGAATCAGTCACCATGTTTGTGCTGGTTAACGTGAGGTCCAAGTGAGCTACAGCATGTTCCTGAGCAGTTGTGAGGGGGGAAAAAAATGGAGGAAATGAAATGGACATGAGATAGACTCGAAGAAGCATGGAACTCACTTTGAAAGTGATGAATGTCACTGTACTGTGGCTGGAAAAGATGAAGCACAGCAGGAAGGAAAGAAATAATCTAACTTTCATAATGAATCTGAAAGCACGTGTCCTCCATTAAGAGCAATTCAACCAAAGAATCAAAGTATGGACTATAAACTCTAATTTCTGTACAAAAATATCTATTTCAAGACTACACAAGTTTTCAATAACTATATAAATGTGAATTATTGCATCCATTGTTAAATATAGATTTCCTGTATCTTCCAGGTACCAAAACCTATCACAAATAAGGAATAAATCCAGTAGTTAACTAAGACTTAGATCATTGATGCTCCAGTTTTCTACAGTCTGTACATGACCTCAGACTTTCACTTAATCTCTCTGTACCTCAGCAAAAGAGAAAACTGTTCTATTTAAAGAGCAAAGTGAAAGATGACAAGACTTAAGCGCATGAATTTCCTGAACACAATAAAAACAAGCATTACATGATCCATGTAAGGGAGGAGAATTGTTGATAGAAATCAGATGTCTGAGCAACAGCGTACAACCTCTCCAATTCCTGTCAAAGTCCAAGTGTTGAGCCAAAACAAATAATGAGCTGGAAATTCAGCCCATTTTTTGTGAATAGGAAATATAGCTAATTCTTTTTTTAATAAAATAAGAGTAATAATGTGAAAGGTACTTTTAAATAGTTAAATACAGAAGTATCCTGATGATGCCTGATGAAATACACTTCTACCTACTTTGCTGGCTTTTTTTTCTTTTTCTTTTTCTTTTTTTTTTTTGTAAGGCAACATGATAGATTATGTGTCAGTGACCACTGTGCAAAACACATCAAATCTGTGTTTGTCACCAGAAATGGCTATATTGATTTTATTGAGTGTTTCAAGAGCAATGTGCTCTATTTGAAAATTAACACTAACAAAAATTAACATGCAGAATTTTCTCTATCCAAATGAAAATAAACAAAAAAAAAAAAAAAAAATTAAAAATATGTAATGCCTTTTGAGATAAAATATTAACAGTTCATTTATGTTAAAATCTTATTATTTTGTATCCTGCAATGAAAGCCATATTAAAACATGCTAAGTCATCATCTATGGTCTCTCTGAACTGCTGGTTGCTTTTCCACACTGTTTTAATAACACAGACCAAATCAACTGGCAAAGTGATCCCTGGAGAAAAAACGAAATCCACACAGAATACTATTATCATTAGCAGAGCATAAGTGCAGACGTTGGAGTTTTCTCCCTTTTGGTGAGGAAAGTCAACAGTATTCTCAGTTTAGCATAACATTTCATCTGAGTCCTTACAACGAAGTCAATTTTCAACCCACTGGCCAGCACTGGCCATTTTCAACAATTTTCAACCCATCTTTAGCACTGAAGTTACAAAATGATTTCAGCATTTGCTTTAATGCTTTGATTTAATAGGGATTTCCAGTATCAGTATTTCCTCAACAATACTGTGAATTTTCCCACTATCTCTATGCTGTAGCAAAACATAAAGTTATTCATCTCAGTCACAGTCTTCTTCCATTAGCTATACAGTCTAATTGTTTTCATCAAATTGCACATGGTAATAGGATTATTTTAAGGAAAGAAGACTTCAGCAAACAAAATAGTGAATTAAAAGAAGCAGGTGTAATAACATAGCAGATAAAATGAAAAAGACAATATCTGAAAACATCGCTGCTAACTTCTTGGTGCAGGAGTCTGAGAGAATAACTTCAACCTAAAAAAGTGACTGCTTTCCATAATAATCGACAGTGGAATGAACATTCTGCCATTTTGGGGGGATATAAATAAGTCTTAAGACTTATTTAGGAGACATAAATACTTTGGCTTTCAATGCTCATTTCAGAACTGACAGCTACTGAAAAAAAGGAAGAGAAATCATAAAGTTGCTAGTTGTGCATACACAGCTTTAAAGAACTAAAAAGAAGTGATTCTAATTTCATTTTTATATGTATAGATAGATAGATAGATAGATAGATAGATAGATAGATAGATAGACAAAATTCACTTTGCACTTAATTTGTGAGAATTAGGATTTCCAGAGCATAAAAGTAGTCTGGAGTTCCACAGAGGAAATGGCATGATAAATATTTCCTGTAGAAGCAATTACATGGAATTAAAAAGAAACAGTATCTTAAAAAGAAATAGTATCCCTTTGTTTTCTAATTTATTCCACCTTCCCCTTTTACTATAATTGCCTGATTTACCTTACAAGCTCTGATAAGGGATTCCAATTGTAATAGTCTTACCTCCAGAGGTTTTGTCTGTGCTCAGGAATTGGCCCAATGAGTATTTTCTCTAGCCTAAAAAATAAAAAACAAAAAAAATTTTAAGTGGTGATTTCTGTTAAAGCACATAATTTTGGAGTAGAAAGGTTTGAGAATTTTTCAAAAATTTTGCTTTACGTATGTCCTGAAATGACTTTGGAAATGTGAGTACAATAGCCATCAATAAACAATGCTGTTGTTTGCTAGATAGATTCTTCTGTAAAACTGATGCTCCACAGTGAAGACTGATACTCGAGTACAAGTGTAAGAGGAAAGGGAAACCAGGAATAATAAGAGCCAAGGTACACTACAAAAGCCATTGGTTAATAACAAAGTGGTTGTTAACACAGAATCATAGGCTTAGTTTGGAAGGGACCCTAAAGACCATCCAGGCCCAACCCCTGCAGTGGGCAGGAGTGCCACCCATCAGATAAGGCTGCCCAGGGTCCCACCCAACGTGGCCTCGAGCACCTCCAGGAATGGGGCATCACAGCTTCTGGACAAAACACACTCAAGCAGTGAGCATCCTGCACATAGTAAAGAACAACATGCAGAAATCTAATGTGGGTTCAACTTGACAACTTAATCAAGGTTCACTGATTGGATTTGAACTGATACTATTTCAAGAATTCATGGAGTTGCAAATGATCAAGGCCTTGGAGACTATCAGACTGCGCTGGTCTTTTCCTCTAAGTAACTGCTTTCAGTTATTGTCTTTTATTATTATTTTTTAGTCTTTCTTTTCTGTCTGCAAGCATATTTCCATTCTATCCACATGCAGGTCTCATTCTGTAAGCACAAGAAACTACATTTAAAAAAAAATGGCAATTTGCCTTTCCTAGTACATGCCTGTAGAATACAGGAGGATGTGACCACTCAAGTAAGAATTTAATGAAATTATTCCTACAATAACTGCACCAATAAGCAGAATGGTGGACCTCAACTGCTGATAGGATGTCCAAAACATGTGTGAGGTGCCACTCAGGTACAGCCTGTTCATCCCAGCACTGACACCTGCAGCCCAGCACCCCTTTTTGCCAGTAGTAGCTGATATCATCTTGAAATTGGAAGGGCTGAAAAAGGCTTCAAGGCATAAAATAAATTCTTAATGATGTGACTCCCCTTAACAACTGCTGAAGGGTTAGATATTAGCCGAGCCAAGGTGGCACACACATCAGGATTGAAACAGCCATGACCTATTTGGATCAAATCTTAAAGAGCAAAGAGAGAGCTCTAAGAGCTGTGGCAAAGGAAGCAAAACTCAGCTGACAGTTTAATTTGTGCTAGCGAATCAGGTAGTACTTCTGTCTCATTTAAGGCTACTTCCAGAGAAGAAGAAAATCCACAGCTGTAACTGAAGTGACGCAGCAGTAACACACATCAGCTCTCTGTGGAAAACAAAACATTGTATTTGTCACAGTCTCATAGAAAGGTCAGCAGCTGAAAGCACACATTATTTCTCACGGGGTTTCCTCAATAGCCAGGTGAGTAAACAAAATGAATGTGAATTCCTGACTAGACAGCATCTGTTTCTTCATTTTAACCCTTTTCTTCTGCTTTCCCCAATAAGCCCTTTGGCATCCAGGCTCCATAGAGCTGCACATGTCTTCCCCAGCCCGAACAGACAACGTGTTTTGCTGTCTCATCATTTACCAAGTCTGACTCAACCCACCTGAAGCTCTCTAATTCTGGCTGTATGCTATGAAGCAACAAAGGCCTCCAGCATGCTGAGACTGCATTTCACATGGAAAATGCAAAAGAACTGTTCATGAAATTCTGGAGATCAGAAAGTATACTCCACGTATCTTCCTTTTTTTTTTTTTTTTTGTTTTTTTTATCCCCACCCTTTTTTAAAAATAGCATCCTGGATCTGATGCCGAGTGACAACTTTCAGTGATTGTGCAAATGTGTATCAGTGACAGCAACAAAAGGCTGCTTTAACTTCAAACTGTTCTGTGGATGAGCTTCCAGTCAAGCTGCCCAGGCACACTGAGACCAGCAGTGTCCATAGGATACTGGGTGTGGTAAAACAAAGCTCAAACTCCCTGATGAAAGAGCCCAGCAAGCTAAACCAAAGCAAAAAAGAGAGAACAGCCAGTATCCAGGGGTCACTAGCAGTGGAGAGATGAGAGAGGTGCAGTCCTAAAACACCATATTCTTATCTGCAGTATTTTCTTTAGTTTCTTAATTTGTGACCTTTTTTCCCCCCCCCTTTTGTTAGCCAAAACAACTATAGTGATTTTCTTAACCCTTAGAATATTTTTCTGTTTTAAAGAAGAGTGAGTACTAAAACAGAACCAGCTTAATTTATGACAGGACTAGCATGAATTGAAGCCCACGATAGCTAAACTTGCAGACCAGTGTTCATACAGCATCACCAGGCCAAGAGAAGCAATGATTACACGGTTACCTTTATAGCTATCTTGATTTCCACTCCCTCAAGTAAAGTTTATTTTTATCAAACTAACTAGCACCTAATTATACAGAATAATGTGGTTCTTCTCCATTCCTTATTGCTTTGTGAAGAGGAAACAAGAAGAAAATAGGATATTCAATCCCCATCCCAACCCACACAGGAATTAAGAGTGCTTAGAGGGTCTGGCTAAAATGAGAGATGAACATGTTTGTTAGATGTAATAATGTATGCCCATATGGAAGGAACAGCTAAACTGTCTTTTCCTGTAAAAGAAATGGAACAGATTGCCCAGAAATAGGCAGCTCCTATTCCATTTACAGAGAGAAGCAAATGCCATCCAGATGGAAATTATCAAATGGATCTAATAGCTGTATTTTATTCCCAAGTGATCTTTGTTCTACTTATTACTCATTATACCAGGAAAATCATTTTCCCTATATCCCAAGTGCAGATAAGAATATTATTTATCATATGCTCACTCAAAATATTCTGTATTGAAGGGTTCCCTGATGAGATATTGACTTTTCCACACAAAAAGGAGAAGAGTGTCCTTCCCAATGGGAATATTCATTTAATATCTGTGGATTCCCATTAAGTCCTACATGTGAATGAGGACTATGCTGTTCCTGTGGCACAGCAGCCAACTCTGCATCTTCCTAACGCTGACGCCCAGTGTGACTAATTGTCTTTTCAGCACTCCTATTATCTTGCCAAGTTTTACAAAAGTTCAACTGCTTCACAAAGCTAAACAATCCTGAGATTCATCTACTTTTATTTATATTGTCCCATGGGTAAGTATTTCAATCGGAAATTTGCACCGAATCAAAGCATAATTTAAAAATCGCCAAGAATCCACATCTTTGGTTGTATGCGATTATATATGGGCATGTATTATCAAATTCACTAAATTAGGGTATGTTTTCAAAGGCGTAAGAGGAGTTAGTTAGAAACTAAAATATAAAGAACATTAGATCTCAATATCAAATTCCTTCTTACAACTGTAAAAATTTCTATAACAATGTGGCAAAAAGTCATATTTGTGTAAGCATATGCCCACATAAATATCTGATTATATTTATGGATGCTTATTTCTTGTCTTGTTGAGTGATATATGCTCTGGATGTATACTTTATTCCAGCATGAATTGCTTTTAGCTTGAAAACCTCCAGCAGCATAGGTACCTTCTTTTATGAGGATATAAATTTTAACAGCTGTGGCTGACTGACAGGATTAAATAAAGAACATCTAATCTATCTGGGCCATGTAACACTGTCTTTTATTTCACGTTAATTATTGAACATGAGTTCAGCTTGTGTCACAGGCTATCAAGCAGGTCTATAATTGAAGCAATAAATTAGAAGTTGATTTTTTAATGGTGTGGTCCTAAACAGATAATGCTGTGTTCAGCTGCAGCAGTCCCCAAAATACCAAGGATCCTACATCTTTAGAAATCACAAGAACAGTACTGAGAGGGTGAAAATGAACATGGCAACCATACACCATCCAGGGCCTGGGGTCTGTGTGATCGATGTTTTAATCTCTTTCAGAATATAGATGATGGATGGATGGGTGGGTGGATGTCAGCTCTGCAGTGTCTGGGAATATAATGGCACTGATGCATAGGGTTCCCAATGTAAAACACACAGATGGAATATAGTTCTGATGATTCAAAGAACAGAGTGGCAAGCAGATTCAGACTTACTACAGATTCGAATTTACTATGACAATATGACTTGATAATCAGTCCCAAACCAATCATTTGAAAGCAGGAGGAAGCCCCTAACATTAACCAGCCAGAAAATCCAGGAGAGATGTATTGCTACGACTTCTGAATAACTGAGAGCTCAAAGGTAGTAATTCATTTTATGGCATATAACATGATATTACAAATAGGTCTTACAGACAAGACAAGCTCTTCTGAGGGAAAAACTAGCTTAGGAAATAAAACATGCATGCTTATAAATTCAAAGAATATAAGCTTGTTATTCCTAATAATACTGCTAATATAATAACCTTGTTCACACATGATTGATTTACAGTAGTTTTAACCTACTATGGAAGTTACCCAGTACTACAGAAGAAAGAAAAGTATGTTTATTTCAAGCAAGAAGAGTGCTTACTTTCATGCTAAAGTTTAGATTATGGTTTGTTTGTTTTTTTTTTTCCCAAGGACTACTTTTAATCTGAGACAGATCCTTCTCCTCAAAATGGTTTATTAAACTGAAGGATGTGTCTTAACAATCACATTATTCTTTCCCCAGCATTCAGTTTGCTCATGCACAGGGCTGCACTCATTCTTAGCGGACATGTCATCTCCTGGAGACTTGCAAGAGTCTGAGCAATTGCTTTTAATTTAGAAGCAGCAGAAACTTCTTCTATCCTTTACACTCTGTAAAGCTCCCAGGGAATGATTACCGCCAAGGATTTCTTTTAATATCACCTTACTTAGGACAAAGAAATTAAGGAGAAGAACACAAAAGGGGTCAGAAGCCCTCTAAAGGAAACATGTGCTTACGTGATTTCCCAGAAGAACGGCAGTGACTGCAGGTATAAATTCACTGAAGAAAACTTACCACAAACCAGGCTGAATCCACACACTTGAATACACTGCTTTATAAGCTGTTACTCTCTTTTCCATGTTATTCTATTTTGCACTATTCAAGGGGATATGTGAGTAAAGAGTAGTGCACACTTCACAGGTGAAGTGATGATCTCTGGAGGTCCCTTCCAACCCCTACAATTCTGTGATTCTGTGAAGAAGAGTGAATTTATTCTATTTGCAAAACATTCTATATGCTAAAACTCCTGAGTATTAGCACCAGATGTACACTCAATGCCTCACTTGATGAATGTCGCCTCTGATCTCTTGTGGGCTCCAGAGAATTTATGTCAGGTCAATAAGGCTTCAGATTTACGTACACCTTTTATTTCCTATTTAATATATTTATGAACTGTGACATAAATGCCTTAAAGTGAATTCAAAAGAATTGAAGAATATAAATAAAGATAAAACGACATAGATAACCCACGGAATACATACAGAAGAAAAGTCCTGAGGCAGAACATTAAAAAATAAAAGAGAACATCATAAGAAAGAGTGTTAATGTCAGTTATCTCTCTTGAGACAGCAGCTGCTTAGGACACAGGAGGAGGATAGGAATCACCTTCCCTTTCTTCTGCACTAAAGACCTGACATTCAAGATCCCCCTTGTCTCAACTTTACAGTCAGAGAGCTGAAGGGTCAGCTCTAGAGTGTGGATTGCAGTGCCTGTTTTAGACCTACACTGTTGTGAGACGAACCCTGTCCTCTAGACCTAGTGCTGATTTCTCTTCAGGACTGTCAGAGGTTTCAGGAGATTAACTTTACACTTGGTGTAATGAATCCCACTTTCTAGATCCCAAGTTAAGCAGGATTCAAGCTTAGTTACTAAAGAGATGATTACAAACTCTCTGCCTCCAAAACACATTTAACATTTGCTGTGAAGTTTCACATCATTGGCTGAGCTATCCTAAACTGCGAGATGTCTTCTGAGAGATGAGAACAGCTTTGTGCACCCCAAGGTAAGCTCCAAGAACATCCATAAACTACCAGTTTCGTCCAGCCACTGCCAAAGGCAGCCTCACTACTAGGTTTATTTTAAAGCCCCCTCACCAGAAGGGACTGCCTGCAGCCAGATGGAAACTAGGATGTGTCTGTTGAGAGACAAAGTCCTCAGCATACAGATGGGAAAATAGAGAGGTGGAACCCAGCAGATGGTGGGGGCAAGACAGGGCACCAGTAGATGGCCACGTTCTCCCTTTCTAGCTGTGGCTCAGAGCACGAAAGAATCACTCATAATTTTAAGCCTTAGAGCCACACTACAAAAAAAAATGACACTTAAAGAATGCTTTGCCAGACAGCAATATGCTGAGATGCAACACCATTCAAAACTTCTCACTCTTGTCTAAAAGTAAGTAGTGCAAGTGCAACCCAAATGAACTTCAAAGAGTTCTCTGCTGAAATTCCCATTTACTCTGCTCCATGTTCTCACATCATGACAGAACAGCTCACACCTGAATTTCTGATTAATTGTTGATTATATATTCTTTGTACACCACAAATCAGACAAACAAACAAAAGTAAAACCACACTCCTCTCTTTCTATCGTTGATCCTTTGATCTCAGTTCTTGAGAAACCAGGGTAACAGCTGGTCTGGGTCACCAGATTGAAACAGAGCTGCTGCAGCATGCTGTGAACCTGACCCATCATCTGTAAAAATATCCTTTCACTAGAGTTCAGAAGATCTTAACAAGGGTGCAAGTCAGTCTAGTTTCCAGTACAGGAGCAAAAGTTCAAGATGTTATGCGTACAAAAACAAGACAAAAAAAGTGTTAAAAATTTTTTATACAAACATTGATCTTTTTCTCTGCAGAAAGTAACTTTTCCCGATTATTTTATATTACCATCATTTATGCTAATCCCCTGTATTTATCCATATATAAGGATACAAATGTTCATAAATATTTTATCTGTATTTATGTGTAAAGGAACACACTGTCCCATGGTTCACCATTATACTGACTGATAAGATCTGGGACACAGTCTGGGGAAAGAAAATATTCTCTTTATTCACAAGAAAAAGCTGCTGCAAGAATGACAGACTTAAGTAAAGCTACCAGCTGGCTGGCCTGTTAAGAATACAATTGCACAAATAGATGGGAGTTTCTTGGTTTAATCAGGCCATATGAAAAAGGTCAGCACTGAAAAAACCTTCCATGCATTATCTGGTTTTGATAAGGGGCTTTAATATTCATCAGATTAAAGACTAAAGGAAAAGGTTGTTTCTAAGAAGATACTAGATAGCATTCTTACACATCTGAGTTGCCACTCAAAAATGTAATCGTGATTTATTAAGGACTGCAGAAAATACAATCATTGGCTACTCATTTTTATTCTGACCCATAGCAATGAGAGTCCTGAGCAAGAGACTGAGTTACCATGGTCTGAGCCTCCAATTTCATCACCAGATCTTGTATAAAGATTTTTACAATATGAAAAAAGCATTAGATAGGAACTGATAGGCTTCCACAAGAACCCATTTCCCTTTTCTCCAGATGTTTTAACACCATGAGCACCTAGAGCTAATGGTGGCATCACTTCCACTGAACACCCTAAGTTTTGCTCCCTTTTTTTTGCCTGAGCTGCATCATCATTTTATTTTCCAAGTTTATCTTTCAGGTAGCCATTAAAATGCACTGTGTGCACTATTTCAGGTTACTTCTTCCATGTACTGCATATATATTCTATGTCTAAATAACACTTCTTTAAAAAAAGAGAGAAAAGAGAAAACTTTGCTGCTAAAATAAGATATTTTGGCTTTAGTACTGGTGAGTTCAAGCATGGAAAAAAGAACAGCAAAGATTACTTGAAAGTATTAACAAGAATGAGTTTACGTGAACTGTTGATCCCAGCAAACAGCTTTGCCACATTTCTAACAAGTTCTTTGTAACTGAAAGGGTCTTGATGGAAATCAGGCTCTGAGAGTGCGGGTTAGTAGGATGTATACTGATGTCCAGTTTCCCTCTAGGCGTGCAGATAAACCCATCAAGCTCAGATAATGCCATTTCACTTGAGCAGTCCTTGGATACCAAGCAACAGGTAATTAACACAAATCAATTGTTCAGATATGTTATTTAAGCATGCTTGCTGTTACCAGCCCTCAATTTCAAAAAAAAAAAAAAAAAAAAAAAAAAAAATTATGGAATAAGAGGAAATATTAATTGTTCTATATGAATCACTCAGCAAGCTCAGACTCCCAAAGGGCTTCAGCTTGGCAGGACACCAGTATACAAACACTGGCCTGCCACTGTACAACTTGGAGCTGGTTTCTATAAATGACAGTGTTTAAAGAATTTGAAAGACCTTGTTGCTGATACAAACCATCATCTAATCTTTTACACCAATTAGCAGAAAATTATTTGGCATAATATGACTATCATTCCTCATTTGCCTATTCAATGTTAAGATGAAATGGAGTAGGACAGAAGTTTCAAAAAGAAAGCCTTTAGATGATCCATCTTTCCTAGGGCTGTTGTAGGTAACACTGTAAATGAACGCTGCTAAATCATTAGCATTCCTCCCCTGCAGTATCTAAAATCTTGCATTTTTACTTAGCAGAAGTAAAAAGCGATGGATAGAAAAGTCAGAACTTTGTTATCTGCACATCTTTAATTTTTTTTTATTGTTGTAGGAAGAACGTGTTTCTTAAAGAATTAAAAAAACCGAAGGATTTTAATTCAAATCTATGGCTTGCAAAGCAAAGCTACAAAGTGCCAGCAAATAATCTATTGGCCTTCGGAATTTCTTGAGTCCACTACATGTTATGCAGCTCCTTTTTGGAAATATGTCTGTAAGTGTCTGTTCCCACAATTAAAACTGTGCGTGTCTGCAGACCTTGTTCAGGAAACAACTAATTTTAACAGAAGGAAAAATGGGGCCAAATAACCTATTTAGCTGTAACACGAAGCATAATAGATAAACCATAGTTAAGTTTGACAGAAAGAGAGTGGAGTGGGAAAGGCTTCATTTCATGGTAAGATACTATGGTATTTATGATAACAGGCTATCTTACCATCACACAATATTATGATTAATACCCTTATTATTAACATGCTTCATGTATTATCATCTGACCTCTAGCCGAACTGAGCTACCAGTTCATGTAATTTGCTGTCAGCAAGATGAAGCTCCAAAAAAGTTTTCACTAAGTGCTTTAAAGCATCATTTTATCAATATGAAAGTTGTAGTGTCAAGTAATGTGTTTTTCTACATTGAAATATCCTAGTCTTAAATAAAACAACTTGTGACAGGACATCAGCCAGCATTAGAAAGAATAGGAAGCCAGATTAGAGCAGAATTCCAGATGTTAGATACTCATAGATGTCTCTGCTTAAACAGTGCTTTAAAACATCATTTTCAGAGTCTATTTCCCTTGACACTTGGTGTGTATTTTCTAAAGAGGTTTTGGATGAAGACCAATTCAGTTACTGCCGTAAGCAATTGCTCTGCTACATTACTGAGCAAATTAAGATGGGTTTCCCACCACGAGGCGTGAATATGTGCATTAATACTTTTTCAAAACCAGTCATTTTGTTTCTGGCTTTGGAGGAGCAGCATCAAAAAAAGCAATAATGCATTATGAACCAATTGGAGGTAATCAATGAAGGCAGAGAAAAAACACAGAACAGTGTCACAAATTAACGTGTGTTAAAAAATGCCCTTTCTTAATAAAAGTGATTAAAAATAATGATAGCTAGGAAATTTGAATAATTGAGTTTCCAAAAATATCAGCCCTGGTTGGTACGATCCCAACATAAATGGCATAAATTAAGTGTTTAGGGTAATTTGCAATCATGCTCTGTTAAATTTTCCAGACTCAAGTTATCTTGGCTCACACATGCCTCCTTCCTGCTCCCCCCCATTACCTCATGTTCCATCAAAGGTTCACACAGACCAGACCACATCTATTTCTGAGTCAGGTTCACAAGGAAGCTCTACCACAGCTATGCTAGAGCAGCTGGCCTGGCACTGCCTTCACTTGTTTACTGCAGGAATATAGGGGTTTGTCATCTCAGTATCTACCCCAGGAGCTCTGTTATGGCACTCACAATGCCCAAGCAGTCATCTAAAGAAGCACTTTGAAACAAGTCCAATAAAACTGCTAAAATCAAACCGGAATTCGAATAAAGGGCTTAAAAGTAACAATTGAAGGATGCTGTTTTATGGATAGTACCATCTACAGGAACACACAGAATATCCTGTTGTAAGTCAGCTCATTGAAAGAAAAAAAGAAAAAAAAATCCCACAACATTAAGGAATTACTAACAGCAGAACTACTGTCACATTTACATAAAGTAGGAATTTAGGAAGTCCATGCCACAATATCTCCGTCACTCAAGCCAGATATTTTTTCAGAACTTGCCAATGCACTCTGAAGAAATAGGTTGTATATAAAAACAAAAGTGATTTAATAGATTGTTTCACAGTTAAAGGAAAAACAAATCATAGACAAGCGGTAAAGCAAAAATTGAGAAGCACCCTGGCTGTTGAAAACTCTGCTGGTTTCAGTTATCTAAAGTCTTCTAACAAATTCTGATCTTAAAAATGATTAAAGCTCTCTTTCATGTAAATTTTCCAGGCACCTCAAACATCTAGTAAAATATTTTTTTTTGTACATACAAAGTAGTATTGCAATGGGAGTATCACATTGCTAAGCTGCTTTACCTTGTTTTATTTCTGAGGTTTTTATTCTTTCCCATGCAGCTGATTTCTTCCCACAGGATTTCGACCTTTATTACTTGCTGACAACATGTCTGACAAAGAGCTTTTTGCTGTGGTAGCTGAGGTTGAGCCATCTGTTTTTTCTCTAGAGAGCCATGCATTATTTGTAATGACATCTTTCTCTTTAATTCCCTGGGGAATAGCACTTGCATGCTGATTTCCTATTTGACCCCCAAATACATCATCCCATTTGGACAAGCAGTCCCTCCCCTGCATGGACCAGTCACGCTTCGAAAGCTCCAGTGTGTCCTTCATCTTTGGGAGTGGAGGCCAAGGTGTTTCCTCATGAGTCATGGACAGGTTGGGGTCAGCCTTTGAGTTTGTATTGGAGGAGACAAATGAAGGCATCTGAGGAGGAACAAAGAAAATATAACCTCGGACCACCTAGTGTATTTCTGTATCCCATATGAAAACGTGTCAGTCTGGACACTGTGGTTGATTTCAGTTGTAGCTTCCCATAAAATTCTACAATAGGTCTGTGTCATGCTATTCCTGTGATTTAATCAAAGGACACATGGTGTAAATGTATTAAAAAAATAAATCCAGGTATTATCGAAGATCAGGGTCATCAAAGAGCTGCTTGCATTCTGCTCTCTCTAATAATTTTCCTCTACAACCATATTTTCATCAATCCTTTTTATATATGACTGTGATAAAGAAGACCGCTGGGAAATCAGTTTAAGCTGTCGCATGTAGCCCCTGGATTAAATAATTATGAGTTCTATATGTTACCAGAATTCTGAGTCAACATTTTTTATATAACAAACTTCTTAACTAAAGACAAACATTAACATCTTACTTGAATTTTTTTTTAATGTAACAGTTGAAAAGTAGGAACTACATACTGCTTGTTTTATTTCTTCTATTTTAGCAAGGAAAATTCAGTACAGCAATATTCATAACTGCTCTGGCTAACTGGCTCCAGTAATTACAAACTCAAATTTTGTTTCTGTATAATTATGGAGAGGTTATGTTGTCTTAGACAGGGTGAAATCTCTTGCGTGTTTAGTTTAGCAGCAGCCTGTCACAAATGCAATTGCAATTGATCAACTTTGTTCTAAACAGGATTCCCGCAGTTAATGGAAATTACTGTAAGAGCTTCAGGGCATAGGAATAATTGGATCACTAAAAAAACAAAATGGAGGGAAAAAAAGGTAGGACAGAATCAACACAATAATTCCTTTTTTTTTTTTTTTTTTTTTTTTAACATCGAACAACTTTCAGAGATAACCTTAGCAGAATGTACATGATGAAAACAACTTTTAATCATTTTTATCAAACCATTCTTAGGCAATAAGAAAATGCATAATGAAAAACGTTAAGAATTTGTTATCTTCAGCTTGTTTGAACTAACGATAAAACATGCATCTCTGGAAGAGACCATTCAAATATTTATAGGATCTGTAAAATGACTGTCAAGAACAATACATTTAACTAAAATAAAAACAATGAAATAAACTTTACTGACCTGGCAATTTCTCTGATGGTTTTGTCTTAGTTCCCGATGCAAGGCTATGATCCTCTCTGGACTTGTTAATTTTACAGGAGAACTGGTGTATATATTTGGAGTGATGTGAGAGCTGTGGATGCCATCTGCCTCTTGCAGAAAGGTTGCAGGTATTGACCGCGACATCCTGCTCACTTTGACTGAAGCCTCATGATTCTCTGACTGCCCACTGGCCTCTAAAATGTCTGCGGAAGAAGGCAGCATCTGCAAGACAAAATGTCATCTTTAGAAACTCAGAGTAGATGAAGCTTTCCAGCACTGTTTATTTTGAGTAAGTGGAAGCTGTTTGGATTAATTCATTGCAAGAAACATTCACAGAAATCAAATGTAAAGTAATGATATTTATCAAAATAAGTAGTTAATATACCAATTACTTCAAGCGTGAGGCATTCTTTCTTTCTAAAATGGAATCCTGCATTCCCCAACTCTTCCCCAAGAACTAAAAATTCCAAATTTGCACCTGAATATTTAGAAAAACTAGAAAAAACTAGGAAAAAACCCACTAATTTTAAAGATTTCACAATTTATCCTCTTGAAGGATTTCAACTTCTATAGCATATTTCCTTCACGCATATTATCTTACTCAGCAGCAAATCCAATCCAAGCTTGTCTACTTAAGAATGCTCAAGGAAGTTAAGTTTAATGGATTTTAAAAGTTCAGTTGCACAGACTCTTTGGCACATCCTCTTATTCCATATTTAAATCAACTTAATTGATTTTACTGTACAACAATAAAACTGACATCACATTAAGACAGAAAGGTGGCTTGATTGATAATGTACCTTTTCATAATAGTTGCCAACAGGAAGAGAAGATTTCACTGCAAATAAATGACTATCACAAAGAAGTAGAATTTTATCTTAAATACAAATTTATTAATGAAACAAGATTAATGATACATTCTTTTCCTTGTAATTGCAAAGAAAATGAATTTACAACTTTTAACAATATTTTCAGCCCTTTGGTTTTTGCTTGTTTGAATTACTTCCAAAATTAATGCATCTGATTTCAAGTTATCACTTCGTTGTCATTAATTCTCTTGCAATAATTCCAGAAATGCAAATACTATAAATCCAAATCAGGAATTGTTATTTAAGATAAAACACATTTTACTTACAGAAATGTATTGCTTTTTCTCTCTGTCTTTAATAAGCATTAAGTACATCACTTGTTGTCATGGTTTTATGATTTTTGGTCATCAGTATTCCACACCATAACATCATGTAATGCATTGGGGGTGGGGTTTAATATCTGCCGAATGTTCGTCTGTCGGAGAAGAACTACATTTCCCCAG